>NW_027397113.1:4854667-5158586 GCF_003265705.2 Callorhinus ursinus | reverse complement strand
TTTATTTATTTATTTATTTATTTATTTATTTATTTATTTATTTATTTATTTATTTAAGAGACAGAGAGTGCAAGCGAGAGAGTACAAGCAGAGGGAGCAGCAGAAGGAGAGGGAGAAGCAGGCTCCCCGCTGAGCAGGGAGCTTGATGTGGGGCTCGATCCCAGGACCCTGGGATCATGACCTGAGCCAAAGGCAGACACTTAACCATCTCAGCCACTCAGACGCCCCTATGCTTTTATTTTTAAATGTGGAGCGTTGATTTAAAAAATTTTTAATAGCAAAGTCATTAAAGTGAAAAAGAAGTAATTGTTAAACTTCAGGTAAAAATTTTTGGCCCTTTAAAGAAATAGATCTTAAAAGCTTCCCAAAGTTAGGAAAAATCAGTAAGAAGTTAAGCATCCTGTTTTTAAAAGTGCCTGATTTATTTTCAGACATAACGGACCCTACCAAGAAGCCTGAGGTTTATTAGTCGACTCTGTGCCTCCCATCTCCCCATCCTATTGTCTCTGGATTTCTGTTGCTACCACTTTTGCCTTGTAATACATTTAATTCTTCTCTGAAATCATAATTTCCAGAGTTACCAGGCATTAATTCTGTACTTTGTAGTGTGTCTGGAGCTTAGTAGTGGAACTGACTTGCATTTGGTCTCTTGCAGAGCTGTTCCTTCGGGTACCATGCTGGTGGCTGGGGCAAACCCCCAGTAGATGAGACTGGGAAACCACTCTATGGGGACGTGTTTGGAACCAATGCTGCTGAATTTCAGGTATAGGCCATGGCTGTCTTACTTCAGGTCATGAAGTGTAGAGGTTGGTTTGTAGATTCATTATCAGGGAGCTGGGTGTTTGGAAGTTTCAAAGTCTGAAAAAGGGCATGCGTTTTCCTGAGATGTGACTGACGCAAGTTCCCCCCTAGAATATGAGCTCTCCGTAGGCAGAGATTATTGTCTGTTTACTTTTATATCTCTTCAGTTTACAACAACGTGACGCATTATAGGTATATAGTAAATGTTTGCCGAATGAATGAATGATCTCTTTCAGACCAAGACTGAGGAAGAAGAGATTGATAGGACCCCTTGGGGGGAGCTGGAGCCATCTGATGAAGAGTCTTCAGAAGAAGAGGAAGAGGAGGAAAGTGATGAGGACAAACCGGATGAGACAGGCTTTATTACCCCTGCAGACAGGTGGGGAGAGCGGAGTCTGCCTCTGAAGTGGTCTGTCACTGGGGGCCTTCTCTTTACTCCAGAGGTTGTTTCTCTCTTTGAAGTGGCCTCATCACTCCTGGAGGGTTCTCGTCAGTGCCGGCTGGAATGGAGACCCCTGAACTCATTGAGCTGAGGAAGAAGAAGATTGAGGAAGCGATGGACGGGTGAGAGAACCAGGCAGGGCTGAGAGAGAAGGTCTTGCTCTTCCCTTTGGCCTCTGGGTTGGCCAGCTGACTCATTACCCCCTTCCCCCACCTTGTGAACCAGTTATGGAACACCAGCTCTGTGCCAGGCACCGCTCTAGGCAGTGAAAAACACCAGGTAAGCAGTTCATCAGAGAA
Organism: Callorhinus ursinus; assembly: GCF_003265705.2. Lineage (NCBI taxonomy): Eukaryota > Metazoa > Chordata > Mammalia > Carnivora > Otariidae > Callorhinus > Callorhinus ursinus. Next base: position 5,157,044 of record NW_027397113.1, on the reverse strand, counting down.
CAAGCTGATTTCGGATGGGGGTAGGATGGTGAAGCAGAGTCAACTAGGTAATGGGATGTGGAGGGATTTGAGTGGTGGGGAGGTCTTTGGGAAGGTCTCACTGAGGTATCTGAGCCGAGAGCTGAATGTTAGGAAAGATCTAACCACGGGGTGATCCGGGGCAGAAGGAGCCGTAAGTGCCTAAGACAGGCAGGGGTTTCTCATAGTCTTGCAATGGAAACTCTCTTATTAGGTATATAAATGTATAGTATCGTTAAGTCTTCTTGATGAGTTGACCCCTTTTTCCTGAGATGATCTTCTCTTTGCCCATTCTGTTCTTTGTTCCATTTTGCCATTTGCCTACATTTTAGATTAATTGAGCATTTTTTTTATGACTCCATTTTATCTCCTTTGTTGACTTATTAACTGTAAAGCTCTGTTTTGTTATTTTTAGTGGTTGCTGTAGGGTTTATAGTATCCATCTTTATCACAATGTACCTTTAAGTGATAATGCCACTTCTGGGGAGTAGTGAGCACCTAACAGCAGTATACTTCCATTTCTCTCTTCCCAACCTTTGCACTGTTGTCATGCTTTCTACTTTGACATGTTGTAAATCCTATACTATGTGGTTATTTTTGTTTAAATGGTCAGTTGTCCTTTTTTTTTTTATCTTTTAGAGAGATTTGAATAATTAGTCCTATTTTAACTCATCTAATTACCATTCTCAGTGTTCTTTCATTTCTTTGTGTACATCCAGGTTTCCATCTGGTAGCATTTTCCTTCCACCGGAAAGACATCCTTCAGCATTTCTTTTTTTTTTTTTCTTTTTTTTTAAATTTTTTTATTGTTATGTTAATCACCATATATTACATCATTAGTTTTTGATGCCTTCAGCATTTCTTGTTGTGGGTCTGGTGGTCATGAATTCTTTCAGTGTTGGCAGTCTAAAAACTACTTCATTTGTCCTTTTGAAAGATTTATTTTATTTTAATTTTTTTTTGTTTTATTTAAATGTCCTTTTGAAAGATTTTTGATTTTGGTCAGGAACAGGATCCTAGGTTGACAGTAGTTTTTTACTTTTAGTACTTTATTTTGGGGTGGGGGGGTGCAGAGGAAGAGGGAGAGAGAGAGAATCCCAAGCAGGCTCCATGCCCAGCATGGAGCCCAACATGAGGCTTGATCTCACAACCCTGAGATCATGATCTGAGCCGAAATCAAGAGACAGACACTTAACCGACTGAGCCACCCAGGTGCCCCTCTCCAAATACATTTCTGTTCCCTTTGCTTTCTCTTCTCCTTTGGCAACTCCAGTTATATATGTATTAGATCTCTTGAAGCTGCCCTCCTGCTCACTGATGCTCTGTTCATTTTGAAAATATCTTTTTTCTTTGTATTTCCCTTTTTTTTTTCCTTTTAAAGATTCATTTATTTGAGAGAGAGAGCATGAGTGGGAGGGGCAGAGGGACAGAGAGAGAGAATCCCAAGCAGACTCCATGCTGAGCACAGATCTTAATTTGGGGCTTGATCTTATAACCCTGAGGTCACGACCTGAGCCAAAACCAAGAGTTGGACACTTAACCGATGGTGCCACCCAAGCACCCCACATGCTTGTTAATTTTTGATTGAAAGCCAGACTTTATAAAATTCACCTTGTTGGGTGCAGGGTTCTTTTGTACTTCTGTAAATCTTATTCGGGTTTATTTAGGCACACAGTGAAGGTACTTGGAAACAGTGTGATTCAGGTCTTGCTTTTCAGGTTCCTGAGGCAGGACTGAAGCGGTGTGCAGTGCTCTCTACTACTAGGCCCAGGACGTTCTGTATACTCTACCCAGTGCCCTGTTAATCAGGAGGATTTTTTTTTTTTTTAAAGATTTATTTATTTTTTTGAGAGAGCGAGAAAGACAGAGAGTACATGAGGGGGGGGAGGGTCAGAGGGAGAAGCAGGCTCCTCGCTGAGCAGGGAGCCTGATGCGGGACTTGATCCCGGGACTCTGGGATCATGACCTGAGCCGAAGGCAGTTGCCCAACCAACTGAGCCACCCAGGCGCCCAGGAGGATTTTTAATAAGGCTAGTGAGTTAGGCACTATTCCCAGGCCCATGTGGGCAGCAGGCATTGTTACCACTAGTCCTTTTGGGTGCTTCTTTCCCTGGCTCTGGTACTTTACTCACCTACGTCCTGAGGAGGACCCTCTGTAGGTCTCCTGAGTTCTCAAGTCTCTGTGCTGCTGTCTCTTCTCTAGGACTCTGCCCTGTGATCTCTAGCTGCCTTGGTCTCTCTGGTCTCTCGGCTTCATCCCTTCAGCTCCGTCGACTAGAGTCCTCTGGGCTCTACGTGGTTCCCTCTCCTTGTTCTGTGGCCTGCAGACTCTCTCAATGCAGGAGGCGGGGTAACTGAAGGACACGCCTCGTTTCCTGTCTCATGAGTTACTCTTCTTTGTTACCCCCTGTCCAGTGACTGGAAGATCTTTGTTTCATGTGTTTTGCCCATTTTATTTTTTGGTTGTTTCAGGTAGGAGGGTAAATCTGGTCCCCGTTACTCCTTCTCCAGAAGTCTCAAGCTTTGCACGTTCAAGGAAGAAAAGGAGGAAGGGTCATGTGGTTGGAGTATAGCGAACAGGGATTAAGTAAGGGACCAGATTATGAATCCTTTAGATCACGTAGGGAGTTTGGGTTTATTCAGATAATCAGAAGCCTCAGAGGATTTTAAGCAAAGGAATGACAGGATCTGAACTGTTTTAAGGTATTAACTCTGGCTGCTGTGTGAGAATAGATTGTTAACCTCTTCCAGCGGGAGAGGTGGGGAGAGGTCTGGATTGATATTGGTAGATTTGCTCTTGTGTTTTGAGTGGAATCATTGAAATTCATGGCGAGACTGGCTCAGATGGTTCTTGCACCATAGGAGGTACTGGAAGTTTGAGTTCTCTATGTTAGGACTCCAGGTACAACTTTGGGCAGGAGCTGTTGTCATCTCTTTTCTCCTGCCATCTTCTTTGTACCAGAGTTGTTTTGGAAACTTTCAGCCTGACCCTTAGACCCTCTTCACATGTGGGAATCTTAGTTTCTGATCTCCTAAACTTGGTTCAGGGGATCCTTTAACTCAGTCCCTGTATTCCTTCCAGGCTGTATTTCCTGGAGTCAGCACTGCCCCATCCCCCTCCCCAGCGACCCAGTCCTTTCCTCTCATGGGTCTCTACGACCTGCAGAGGCAGCCTAGGCATCATTTTTCCTTTGGGTGTCTTGGAATTCCTCTGGGAGCTGGGCGGAGGTGCTGCTTGTGTTCTCTTTGCTTCCCGTTCCGGAGACCCTTATGTCCCTCCCTTTTTGGGCCTGACCGCATTGTCCTTTGCAGAAGTGAGACACCTCAGCTGTTCACTGTGTTACCAGAGAAGAGAACGGCCACTGTTGGGGGAGCCATGATGGGATCAACCCACATCTATGACATGTCCACAGTGAGCACTCTTTTGGGGGCTGGGAAAGGGGGCAGAAACGAAGTCTTCTAAGCCTCTCTGTAGATGACAAGACTCTGATCCCTTTTCCAGGTGATGAGCCGGAAGGGCCCGGCTCCCGAGCTACAAGGTGTGGAAGTGGCCCTGGCACCTGAAGAGTTGGAGCTGGATCCCATGGCCATGACCCAGAAGTATGAGGAGCATGTGCGGGAGCAGCAGGCACAGGTGGAGAAGGAAGACTTTAGTGACATGGTGGCCGAGCATGCTGCCAAACAAAAGGTAGGAGGTCACAGGGGAACCCAGCTGGGTGTGAGCCAGGGACTAGGTACCAGGGACTCTGTTTTCAGTGGCGTGGTGTCCTCTGATACGAGAATGAGGGTGCACTCAGTGTCTGCTGCCCTGAGTTTCCCCGGTGCTGGAAATCTTAGAAATCCTCTGGTGGGCTGCCCTCTTTAAGGATGATGAAAACTAAGGCACAGGGAGGGGAACTGATCCAAGTCTGAGAATCCAGTTTTAGCGCTTTTTCCACAGACCCACATGGCTGACTCGGGCTGCCCACCCTTGTCTTGGGGATCAGTGGGTTGTTTCACCTGTTGTAACCTGTTTCTCTTTCTCTCCTCTAGCAAAAGAAACGGAAAGCTCAGCCCCAGGACAGCCGTGGGGGCAGCAAGAAATACAAGGAGTTCAAATTTTAGGTCCCCCTCACACATCTGGCCCTCCTTTAGGCCCTTTGTCTGGATGCTTGGGCTTCACACATGGTCCCCAAGAGCCAGCTCTCCCACAATTCCCAAGGGCTTGTCATTTCATGTTCTTATTTTAGACCTGTTTTGTAAATAAAGCTGTTTCCCAGGGAAAGAGATGCATATGTAACACTTCTGATCTTCCTTCATCTTTTAATCCCCTCGTGCAAAAGGACTAAAACAGGCTTTTTCTGCAACTTCAGGGCTCCCTCAGTGACCAGGGGCATGCGCCTGGATCAGATGTTGCAGTTGAGACTCACCAGTCCTCAAAGCCAGGCTGAAATTGTGTCTTACTACTGCCTGCTTTTGTAAGAGGTCTCTCTGGGAAGTACCTCTAGGTCTGGTTTGACCTTACTACTTTGTCCTTGGGGACTAAAAATAGCCAGCTTAGCACCCTGGCTGGGCTGAGGAAGTGCAGTGGGCTTGGGAAGTAGGCCAGGTGAGGCCTTCCTAATAGACCTGTGGCCAAAAGAGTCCCAAGTCCATACCTGGGAGAGAACACAACTCAAAATCTTGATTGTCCTGAGTCCATGTGAACTGAGGGGTTTCAGTCACCCAGTCTCTAGGTGTGGGTGGGGGGCTTGCTTTCTCCAGGTTCTAGTCCTCTGGTCCCAAGAAGTCTTCCCAACAGGCTAGACAAGGTTGGACTTCAGGGGCCCCACAGGCATTTGCTGGGTGCTGAGAAGTCATTCTGCTCTTGTACTAGTGGTATTGCTCTGCCCAAAGTGCACCAACCAAGGTGCCCGTGTCAGGAGACTTCAAGATGGTTTTTGGAGACGATGGATGACTGGGGGTGGGGGGGGCGGAGGGTGGGGGTGTGTGTGGTGTGGGAGATCCCATGTTGGACGTGGCAGTTGATTGAGCTAAGTCTTGGGAGGAGTAGGATGGTAGAGAGACTAAGTAAAGGGTGAAAGCAGAGAAAAACATTACAGGTGGAAGAAATTGAGGGTAGGGATGGAGGGGCTTGGAACTCTAGACTCCTTCTTTGAGGGAGGGGAGCAGTAAGACAGAAAAGGAGGAAGGGTGGCTCCTGACGGGCCAGGGCTTAGCTTTATATTTCTTTCACCCTTGCCAGGCAGGGCCTTTTGGACTCTAGGTCTCTGAGCCCACGCGCCTATGGTGGAGAGAAGCAGGGACGGAAACTTCACGGCCCACAGGCGCGCGGGCCGACCACTGGGTCGCCACGGCTCCCTTTGTAGGTCGTGAAGAAACCCCGGGGCGCAGAGCTGGGGTGGGTGGGGGGGCGGCTAGGTAGGCTGGCGCGACGCGGGCTTTGCCGGGCTCTGGGGACCCGAGGGGCCCGAAGCGCGCTCCCGCAGCAGCCGCCTCCTGGCCGGGGCCGCGCCCCGGAAAAGCGGAGTTTCCGCTGGCCTAGCTGTTGCCGCCGAGAGGACGGCGGGGGAGGGGAGGAGCGGGCCGGCTGGGGGCCGCCCGCGCCGCGGATTTAAGGGCAGTGTCCGGCCGGGTGCGGGAGCGAGGAAAGCGCGGGGAGCTGGGGAGCTGGGGAGCTGGGGAGCGAGGGGAGCGCGCCCACAGGCTCGCCAGGGACGCGAGCGCGAGCCCGGGCCCCGCCCCTCGGTGCTGGGTGGGGCCGGCGCCAGCCAGAGCTCCCCGCCCCCCACGGACACGCCCACCCAGTGTCTCGGCGGCGCGAGCCGCAACAGGCAGCGGCGGGCGAGCGCGAGGACCGCGCGCCGGGAGGCCCCGCGCGTGCGTGCAGCCTCTCGCTCGCTCGCTCGCGCGCTCGGGCGGGCGGGCTGAGGAGACGAGTCGATCCCTCGCCGCCGCCGTGGAAGAAGCCTGGGCGTCCTCTCGGCGTCGTCCGGATCCCCGTAACCCCCGCGCCCCCCACCCCCGGCCGGGCCATGGCTGAACGCGGAGGGGCGGGTGGTGGTCCTGGAGGCGCCGGGGGCGGCAGCGGCCAGCGGGGCTCTGGGGTCGCCCAGTCCCCGCAACAGCAGCAGCCGCCGCAGCAGCCGCCGCCTCAGCAGCCGACGCCCCCCAAGCTGGCCCAGGCCACCTCGTCGTCCTCGTCCACCTCGGCGGCGGCCGCCTCCTCCTCGTCCTCGTCCACCTCCACCTCCATGGCCGTCGCGGTGGCCTCCGGCTCCGCGCCTCCCGCCGGCCCGGGGCCAGGCCGCACCCCCGCCCCGGTGCAGATGAACCTGTACGCCACCTGGGAGGTGGACCGGAGCTCGTCCAGCTGCGTGCCCAGGTGAGCGGCGGGCGGGGGGGACCGGGCCCTCGGGGCCGCAGGGCCGGGGCTGTGACAGGCCCCCCCGCCTTCTCATTCTTCCCCGTCCCAGCGCCCAAGGGAGCGCCCCCTCCCTGGATTCCCCCTCGCTGCCCCGCCTGGCTCCTGCCGGGCTGCTGCCAGGCCTCCCAGGGCTCCTCCTGCGGGGACCCCGCCCTCTCCTGGCAGCCCCACCTTCTGCCTCGGCCCGGGACCACCCTTTTCCCCTCCCCGATCGGGGCCTTCTGGACTCTCAGCCCGGGGCCTTCTCTCGTCGATCTGACCGAGTCCGGCCTTCCTGACGGTCAGTTTCCCTGCGAATGTCACAGACTCTTTTCCTTGCCTCGTTGGCGCCCGTGGGCTGTACATATGTTACAGAGATGTGGTATAGATGTCGTTTGATAGTATTATTTCCCAATATACTCAGCGTGTGCCAAACTCCGTTGTCACCTTCTGCCAGGTAAAGCCCAGAGAGTAACCCTTGAGGCTTCCAGTCTTCAGTGCGCGCACGTTCGTTTGGGCTTCAGAATACACACATTCTCTCCTGGCCTCTGTGCTCTTGTAAAAGTCCTAGTTAATGTGTCTTTAAGTGTATTTTTCATTCCCTCCTCCCTCCCCAGTAGCTAGTCACAAATTCTCCCAGCCCTGGAGGGCTACATAAAATTACTGCCTTGTTCCTTAAATTCAGTCCATTCCTCTGTTGGAACCATCTGGGGACTTTCCTTTCATTGATTAAAATATGCCTGAGTTTGTGATGTTTTCTCTTTCTGTATCGGCAAAGCAGTGTTTCTCCAACTCTTTGGGGACAGTGTGCAGTGTCTTACAGTTTACCCGGTGAACAGACACTGGAGCTGGTTTCACCTAGTAAGCCCAGAAAAGTGCCTGGAGGTGATCTTTTTGTCACCTCTAAACTGAGCCGATTCTGTTGCCTTGGAGTTTTGGACTGGTTCCTTATTCTGTTAGCCTAGCCTGGGTAGATGGATGTGTAAGTTGGGGTTAGGAAGTATTGTCTGGTACCAGCCTCAACTCTATTTATCTCCCCCTCCCTTTATTTTGAGTCGTTCCTTGCATACAAAATTATACACATACACACACAGAGATATCTCCTAGATAGGGTATTTTACAAACTGATGAAAAGTACATTTCTATACATGACTCAGCTTAAGAAACAGAGCATTATAAATTATGTTGAAGCCCTCAGGATGCCCTTCCTGACCATATCCCCTACTTCCCCCCACAAAGGTAAACACTATCCTGAATTGTGTATTTATTATTTCCCTTGTCTTTTAAAAGTAGTTTTATTGCATGCATGCATCGCTAAACAGTATTTTTTAGTTTTGAGTGTTTTTGAAGTTTATGTAAGTGCCGTCACACTGTATGTGTTCTGTGAATTAAGTCAGTTGTTACTGTGTTTTAACTGAGCATTAAGCTTGTGAGACTCGTCAGTGGGGTACAGTGGCTCTAGTTTAAATATTTTCACTAACGGATAGAATTTCATTGTATGAATATATCATAATTCTCCTTTTGGTGAACATTTGGGTTGTTTCTTGTTTGTTAACGGGAACAGTAATGCTTTAAATATTTTTGTCCAGGACTCCTGGTGTTCCTTGCAAAAATTTCTTTTCGTTGGCTTTATATATAGGGGTGGAATTGCTGTTTGCAGAGTATACATCTGAAACTTTTTTTAGATAATGCTAAATTGTCTTCCATCATGCCCCTGCCCCCCCGCCCCCCTTACTCTTCATGTCCTTTGTGTTTCAGCGTTCACTTCACTGACTTACACTTTCTTTTTTCTTTGTCTTTCCTTCGGGGTAATCAGAAGCCACATTAGTTTAGTTTGCTTTGGCCAGTGCCCTAGCACAACACCAAACTCAAGTGGGAGTTTAGTGTGTAATGGTCCTTAGCAGGCTTCTCTCTTTCTAGGTGGGTCCATCTATAGTTGAAGTATTTTAATCTACCTCTTTCAAACATAAAAGCCCTGTACCCCTTCCTACCTTGGTCCAGTGTTAGTAATACATGCTTGCCCATTCTTCCTTCACTTCTATCGCTATGTTTGTTTGACTGGTGACATTTGGAAAACTGCCTTTTCTAGCTTGTTAGATCGAAAAGGCATTGAGCCAACTGTTAAGAAGCTGCTGTGCAACAGAGGGAGATAAATAAAATCACTGATTGCTGTTGATTCTTTTTTTTTTTTTTTTGTCTGCGCCTGTTGGTCACTGAAAAGTCCCTGTAATAAATTATTAGCCCAAGAAACAGCCTACCATCCTGAGTAAATGGGTAATTATTATGCTAACTTGGTGTGACAGACTTAGGTTGGCTTGTTGTTTTCACCTGCTGGGAGCATGCAGTTATGTCATGTCTACTAACCAGCCCTTGAGATTGTCAGCTGTCCTGCTCTGACTTTGTTTTTCAGCTATCACCCTTGTGCCTCCCAGCTCCTTGTGGAACACTTGTGCTCTTTGGAGCATGCTGTTTTATCTGCAGGATGGAAAATAACACCCTGTGGGGAGAAAATGCCCTGCTATTGGCCCTTCCAATTACTAGAGTCATCTGGTTAATTTGAGGTCTCCTTGTTTACTTGTTCATGTTGTTTAGAATGTATTGGCAATGTGCACCCTGTATGCAGCACTCTGTATATAGCCTAGGATTAACATTCTTGTCTCATGTAACTTAAATGAGACACAAGCATGTAACATATGTACACTTAAAAATGTATACATGATAGTGGATTTAAGGCTCTCTCTCTCTCTCTCTCTCTCTGTATATATATATATACGTAAGCTTTTTATGGTTGAAGAGAATACCTATAGTTGGCTTTAAAATAACTAAATTGTTTTATTCATTGACATTTTTACCAGCATTTTTTTTTTTAAGATTTCATTTATTTATTTGACAGAGAGACACAGCGAGAGAGGGAGTATGAGCAGGGGGAGTGGGAGAGGGAGAAGCAGGCTCCCCACCAAGCAGGGAGCCCAATGTGGGGCTCTATCCCAGGACACTGGCATCATGACCTGATGTCAGATGCTTAACGACTGAGCCACCCAGACGCCCGTTTAACAGCATTTTTTTAAGTTAAAAGATTAATACATGTCCATGATTAGAAATTCAAACAGTACAGAAAGATGGAAATTTAAAACGAAAAAGCCTCCAGTCTTGCCTCTGTTTTCACTCTCCCGAGGTAATCACTGGGAAATACAGTTAGCTTTTAAGATTCTGTTACAAGCAGGTAGGTCTGTTATAGTTCATGAAATTCACAGCTTTAGAAGTTGACATTGTTTTCTCTCCTTACCAAGTAGTGCTTCCTCTACTATGGCCCATGTATTGGCTAGTGGTGTGGTGATATTATAGGCAGGTGGCATGTTGCTTGATGTTAAGGGAAGAGTTTTAGAGTTTCATCGTTGATCCCTTCTCTTTGGTCCTTGTATGGTGAAGTTTTTTTCCCTGATGTTCTTTTCTGAGTTTCTTCAGTAGTGGAGGCAGAAAAATTATTAAATTTCACAGGTGTAGGGGCGCCTCGGTGGCTCAGTCGTTAAGCGTCTGCCATTGGCTCAGGTTGCGATCCCAGGGTCCTAGGATTGAGCCCTGCATCGGGCTCTCTGCTCAGCAGGAAGCCTGCTTCTCCCTCTCCCTCTCCCCTCTCCCTGCTTGTGTTCCCTCTCTCGCTGTCTCTCTGTCAAACAAATAAATAAAATCTTTTAAAAAAATAAATAAGGGACGCCTGCGTGGCTCAGTCGTTAAGCATCTGCCTTCGGCTCAGGTCATGATCCCAGGGTCCTGGGATCGAGTCCCACATCGGGCTCCTTCCTCAGTGAGGAGCCTGCTTCTCCCTCTCCCTCTACTGCTCCCCCTGTTTGTGCGCTCTCTCTCTCTCTCTGACAAATAAATAAATAAAAATCTTTAAAAAATAAAAAAATAAATTTCACGGGTGTACAAAATTTCCTCAGTGGCATAAAACCAATTATTTGGAGATAAAATGTGCTCTGTTATATCACTTACAAACTGTATCACCTTTGTCTTTTGAGTACAAAGCACATTTGCATATCCTTATCTGTGTGTGTACTTAGGGAAGGAGTTCAGGAGTTACCAGTTGCATTTCTCCTTAGACCACATTTTTTTTTTTTAATTGGATACCAAAGTTAAGCCTTATTGGATAAAACTGTTAGAACCAAAGGAGATGGCCATGGCTAAGTTGACATGACTAGTCTGCAGTAGAAGTGTTACTTTCATCAAGACACTTAGGAACAGTTGCCCCTCTAACCACAAAAGCACTAGGCAAGCCAGGCTATATTATTCTTATATTCTTACTGTATGCCAAGGCAAACTCTTCCACACCTTAATTTTTTTATCCATTCATTGGGAATACTTTTACTTGCCATTCATTCTAAAATGTGGGTGAAATAAATACAAAATAGGACCTATAGGTCTGTAAGAGAAAGTACTTCTTAAATGATAGATATGAAGTAAATGAAATTGATCAAGTAAGAGAGACACCTGGTGAAATTTTTATTATTTCCCTAGCATTAAAAGTCTTAAAAGCATATTCGTATCTTAGAAGATTTGAGTTTCACATTGTGAGTGTTGTAATAGAATATCCTCTCTATCAGGGTAATATTATCCATTGTCCCTGTGGAAGCTCAGATTCCTTAAGTCAGAAAGAGAATGACTTTCACAGAGTCCGTTTTACATGTATTGATTTACAGATCTTTTGGGCACATTAGTGGTTATGTGATTTCTTTTTAAACTAGTTTTCCAGTTTCTTAGCTGAGCCAGTAAGCTGCTACTGTTACTGTGCATGTTTGCCTCAGTGTGCATGAGGGAGGTACAAGTAAGAATATGGGCTGTGTCTTTTCACTGCTTCAAGCCAGGAAACTTGTCCTGTTTTGGCCTGGACTTGAAGGTTTAGTGCATCCTCCAAAATTTGGAGTTGGCTTGGCTTGCATCTGTGGCATCACATTCTGGGAGTACTTTAGGCATCCAAGGTAGCTGTAGGAATGCTCATAAGAGTTGGTCTTTTTCCAGTGTGGGTTCAGAGTGGTATTAGAGCTCTTGAGAAAAGAGAGTTTGAAGTTGGTCTTACAATGTCTTTCAGAGGCCCCTTGGGCTGGATTGAGTGAGGTGGTTTGGTTTTAGTTTGGCAAGCACGGACAGAATCTTCCCTTCTCTAGGCCTAGTTGGAAGAATAACCAGCATAGCTTCTGATGGTTTTAGAGAATCAGGATGTTTATGCCTAGACACCAACTCTAGAGTATTTTCCTCTTCCTGCCATTCACAGGGCAGTTGTGTGGTTCGAAAGCCTGCTGGGCCTGCATTCCCTTTTACCTTATTACAGACCAGAGAAGAGCTGCAGTCACAGCTCAGGGAGCCGCTTAGGTAGACCTATATCTGGCCTCTGTGTTGGATAGAGAAGTAGAGTAGAAGAGCAGTAGAGAAGGCCAGTAAGTGATCATAAATTGTTGCTTAGCTTATATATCTTCCAGAAAACAGTTTGTGAAAGCATTCCATTTGATATCCACTTAAGTCTTAACATCATAAGCTGTTTTATCTTTAAAGCTGTGCTGTCCAATACAGTAACCACTAGTTGCACATGTTATTTAAGATTAATTAAAACTGAATAAAATTTAAAATTCTCTTTCTTAGTTGTATTAGACACATTTCGTGTCACACTAGTCTCATGTGGTTAGTGGCTTCCGTATTAGACAAGGCAGATCTAGAACATTTTCAGGACCACAGAAAGTTCTATTAGATAACACTATTTTTTTTTTTAAAGATTTTATTTATTTATTTGTCGGAAAGAGAGCACAAGCAGGGAGAGCGGCAGGCGGAGTGGCAGGCAGAGAGAGAAGCAGGCTCCCTGCTGATCAGGGAGCCCGATGCTGGACTGGGATCATGACCTGAGCCGAAGGCAGATGCTTAACTGACTGAGCCACCCAGGCATCCCTAGATAACACTATTTTAAAGAGAAAATTGCCTAACCATGGTATTTCTAGTATTAATATCTGCAGTTTCTCCTTATTTATTTAATTAAGCTGAATACTTTTGTCCTCTTCCATATTATTTTAAAATGTCCCCTTTTTTCACTATTTCAAGGACCTGTTAGTTTTCTTCTATTAGTTGTTCCCCTATAAATGTTTTTACATTTTAATATGCTCACTTCTTTTAGGGAATTTGCTTCCTGGTGCCTGCCTGCTGTTTGTTTCCCACAGTTTTAGCTCTTAGTCAATACCTATTAAGAAAACTGTCTAGAAACATTAATTCTAAAATGGCTTTTAGTGGCACCTGGGTGGCTCAGTTGGGTAAGGGTCTGCCTTCGGCTTAGGTCATGATCCTGGGGTCCTGGGACTGAGCCCCACATCGGGCTTCCTGCTCAGTGGTGAGTCTGCTTCTCCCTCTGCCTTTACCCCTCCCCCTGACTTTTTCTCACTCTCTCTCTCTCTTGCTCTCGCTCTCACTCTCAAATAAATAAATAAAAATCTTTAAAAAAAAAATAAAGTGGCTTTTAGATGACTAGATTATATGTGATATTAATTTTTGTCCTTATTTTTTTGTGATGATTTCTAAACTTTATATAATAAACATGTCTTACAGAACAGACCAGTGAATGTTGTTTTAAAAATATATATTTAAAAATACGTATCAACTCTACTTGATTATATACCTTAAAGGAGTGAACTTTGCAAATTCTATATTGCAATAAGGCTGTGAAAAAAAAGTACATATTGAATGGATAAAGACATGGGGTACTAAAGTTTTATTCCACTCATTACTTTCCTTTCTTGGTTCTAGAATTGCTTGTTCCTTTTTATTGATAGCAAATGTGGTGAATGGGGAATGTTCTAGATGCTGTTTCCCTCGTGGTGGGTGGTTGACAAAGTAGTACTGAAAATGGTACGTTTATTTATTTAATATTTACATAGATTCTTTTAGACCGTAAAGTGTTTTAAGATACACTCAGGGTTGGGCGCCTGGGTGGCTCAGTTGGTTAAGCATCTGCCTTCTGCTCAAGTCATTATCCTGGGGTCCTGGGATCGAGCCCTGCGTCGGGCTCCCTGCTTGGTGGGGAGTCTGCTTCTCCCTCTCCCTCTGCCTGCTGCTCCCCCTGTTTGTTCCCCCTCTCTCTGTCAAATAAATAAATAAAATCTTAAAAAAAAAAAAAAGATACACTCAAGGTGAGAATCTCTGAGTTTAGTTGTAGCCTCACACATTTTTCTGACCCTGAATACTGTCCTTCCTTTTTTCTCTTTGGGAACAGTGGTCCTTGCCAACTCCCAGATAAACCCTTTCAGCATTTACAGTACTTCTAGTTCTGTGAACGTGACACTAGGTAATATCCATAGAGTATTTTGGCAAAAAAATTTTTAGAACTGTGATGTGTATCTTAGAAATTACACTGTAATTTATGTGTTTTTTAGTGATTCAATACAGATAAAGGTAGATATGAAGGGAATGATGTTTTAAAACTTGATTCCTACTAGAGGAATATCTGTTCCTCTCTTTGTGGACTGTGTAACTCTTCCAGATGACAACTTGCCTCTCAAAACCTTACTGTGAGCAAGATTTCCACCAGGTCACATTGTGGATGTAAGTGGCTTATGAATTGTCCCTGAGGAAATTTAGACTGAGTATTGTGCTTAGACATAAAAAGGTGTTGTTGTTTTTTTTTACAGTTGTTTTCCAAAACATTTTGTGTGTGTATGTGTGTGTCTGTCTGTATGTCTATCTTGAATTTCCTTTTGTTCCTCTTTTCATAGGTGAGATAGAGATTCTTTGTAGCAGTTTTTTTTTTTTTTAATAGTATAGAAAACACAAAAGGCTTAGGACATCAATTGTCATTTATTTGTTCCCTCCTCACTGACCTTTCCCTGTCTCCTGTTTAAAAACACCAAACGGGGGCGCCTGGGTGTCTCATTTGGTTGAGCAACTGCCTTCAGCTCAGGTCATGATCCTTGAGTCCCGGGATCGAGTCCCGCATCGAGTCCCGCATCGCACTCCCTGCTCGGCGGGGAGTCTGCTTCTCCCTCTGACCCTCTTCCCTCTCGTGCTCTCTATCTCTCATTCTCTCTCTCTCAAATAAATAAATAAAATCTTTAAAAAAAAAAAAAAACACCAAACGGCTTCAGAGTTTACAGAGCAGCTTTATCCTTCCGTTTCTCTGTATTACAGTACTTCTCAAACCACATTGCATTCTACTGTTTGTAATTCTACCCATCTTTTGCCACCCTAGTTTCCTCCTGGAGTATAACCACTAGTAGCAGTTCAGGGTGATGTTTCAAAAGAAAATCAGATTATGTCACTCCCTTCTTCATAATCTTCCCAATTCATTCATTTAACAAATGTTTATAGACCAGCTGGTCTCCTTGATCTCCTAAGTATACAGTCTAGTGGGTGAAGATAAGTGACACTATCGAATAACTTTTCATCATACTTAGAATAAAACCCCTTTTCATGCCTTAGGAAAGACCTCAAGATGTGGCCCCTTCTGTGTCCTTGACCTTATCTTCTGTCATTCTCCACCGTGCTCACTTGGCTCTGGGCAAGCTGGGCCTAGACGTGGCCACCTCTGCCTTTGGGCTTTTGCACTTGCACCTGGGATGCTTTGTCCCCACATCATCATGTGGCTGGCTTGTGAGTATCATTTAGGTCTCAGTTAATCTACCACCTTGGAAAGCTACCCTTCCCTGCCTATTCTGGGAATTTATAAATCTTCACATTTAGGTGTTATCATCTGAAATAATCTGGTTCATTTATTAGTTACCTTATAGGTGCTCAATGAATACATTTATCAGATGAAGAGTGCCTTTTTATTTATAATGTTTATTGAATGGATATTTGTTATACACAGTGCTTTATTCAGCAATTATTGAATATTTCTGTGTGCCAAGCACTGCTGTAAGTGAGTAGAGAAATTCATTCTCTCCTAGAGTATACATTCAGGTGGAGGGACAGATAATAAATAGTTATGTTTAGGTAATATAAATATAAATAAATAGGTATTTATTTTATATATTTCTAATATAAATAAATAGGTAATGAGTGAATGCCATGATGAAAAATAAAGTGCAGTGAGGGAATTGACAATGTTGGTGGAAGGGCTCTTTTGGATAGGGTGGTCAGAGAAGGTCTCTGGTGAAGTTTGAGTTGATACCCAAAAGAAGTAAACCAGACTAATGGAGCATTTACTGTGTGTCATAATAACCTTCAGAGGCAAGTACTGAGATCCTTTCCCAGAAAGGGAAATCAGGGCCCAGTGAGCTGAAGGCATTTTATAAGGCTACACAGTCTAGAGGGAGGTGGGGTTGGGATTTGTCTCATGATTCATGATTATCTGACACCAGAACGATTTCTGTCTTTAAACTTGGTGTTCCTCAAGCCCTGGCTCGTTCTCATAGTTGACAAATAATATCTAATGTTTACACTTTGTCATGTTGGAATTACAAAATGCTGCTCTATTACCAGATTATAGATAGCAAGAAACTTAACAGCAGAATGGCTATAACTGACAGTTCTGGAGCCAGTTAGCCAGGATTTTAATCCCGATTCTTTCATTTACCATTTAGTGATTTGGGTAAATTATTTAACTTCTCTAATGCTTTAATTTTCTCATCCGCAAAATGGGCCTAATAATTGTCCCTGCGCCTCATTAATTATGAGGATTAGATGAGATTAATACAAGTAAATGCTTATGTGGCACATAGAAAACACTTAAAAATAATAGCTGCTACTACTATTACTATTGCTATCTTTATTGCCAGTCCAACTTCTCTGTCTCTCCCTGATACCCGTCTAAAAACTGCTTTCTTTCTGGAGTCAGGGTTGATATTCTGATTTCCTCAGTGGGACCATCATAAGGTCTTGGGTTCACTTTAGACACAGATCCTGCCAAACCCCAAGCTTAAAGTCAAAATAAAATATTTTGGTTTTCTGAAGCAGTGGCTGGATCAGGATCCTGTTTCTACATCCTGCCAGCTTATATGAACGGAAGAGATGGTTCAGGCCCCGCCTGCAAACCACAACTTTGTTTTGAGCCAATTTGACTTGACAGCTTCCCTATTCTACCTGCTGACTTCTTTAGCTCTGGTTTGGCAGCCAGAAGAGCAACTAAACCGGTTTACAGCTAGCCATTTATTACTAATAAAAGCTAAGTGACTCCTAAGAAAACGAGGGTTTAAATGGAATTGGTATTTTTCTCTTATCTCCTTAAGCTTTACTTTTTATGTCTCAAACTATAGAAAAATTCTATTTTATTTTTATAGGAGAAACCTGATAATACATTTAAGGTTTATCATGAAACATTTGGATTTTTGTATGTATATGTTAATTTTCTCCTTTAATAAACACCAAGACTTCACTATCCCATTTTATTTTATTACTGTTATTTTTAGAGAGGGAGAGAAAGGGGGGCTAGGGGCAGAGTGAGAGGAGAGAGAGAATCCTCAGCAGACTCTCAGCTGAGCACGGAGCCTGAGGTTGGGCTCAGTCTCACAACCCTGAGATCATGACCTGAGCCAAAATCAAGAGTTGGACGCTTAACTGACTGAGCCACCCAGGCGCCCATGCCCCATTTTAGTTGGAAATCTACAAATATATTTACATGTTTCTGGTTCTTCCTTAAGAATATGTAAACCACAGATTAACTTCTTCTCAAGTGTGGATTAATTATCATGATAAATGGTATCTTCATGGTGAACATCAGGGCTTGAAATGGAGTGTAGACCGGTATGTGTTACATATTTTTAAACTCATGCGTTTGCTTTTTTTGTCTTCATTTTTCCTTACTGTTATCAATATGCCTTATTTCTGCTTTATTGCTTTAAATAGACCATGGGCTAAAAAAACCGGGTAATCAAATATATTAAGAATGAATGGGCTCTGGAAATGAAGGCTAAGAGTAATGGACAGTATCATCTGAATACATGAGATTCACAGCTGCGGTGTTCTGGGACAAGGAAGAAACATTTTATGTACTTCTTGGTCTGGGTTGTACTCCAAGGATGGGATTGCTGGTGAGTTTGGGTAGGGGTTTAATCTTCTAAAGTCTTAGGGAGTCAAAAACCCTATTGAAGATGCAGTTAGAGATACAAGTCAAATTTTGCATTTGGTTTGGAGAATTATGGGTTAGTAAATAAAGCCCTATATTTATTGTTTGGTTAAATTTGTTTGATTACCTCTAGGCAAGTCACTATTTTCCCTCTTTTTAAAAAGTGAGTACACCCTTTTTTGCCTTGCTGATTTGTTATGAAGAGAAACAAAATGTAAAATGTTTGAGCATCTGTATTCATAGAAATCATTACCATAACATTTTTGGGTAATGTCAGTGAAGCTGGAATTTGATGGTATAATATTTGTTGACCTGTGAAAGACTTGATTTACATTAGTCATCATTTACATTGTCTTCACAAGTAGGCTTTTGTTTGGCACTTTTAGCTCATATCCAATGGAATGTGGCAGTATAATCTATCTTAGTCTATTGTTTAATAAAATTGTCTCCTCAAAACTAAAATACATGGAAAGTAGTCTACAACATTTGTCATATCTGCCATGCACCATTTTTGCTGTGGATGAAAATGAATAAGCGACTCTGGAAACCAAGGTCCTCTGGGAACATAAAAACTCTTGTAGCTATTAATGGATTTAATTGTATTTCCTCTCTGCCACCAAAATGTGCAATAAATTGTTTATACCCTTGCCTTTAATGGGGAGAATTGTTCATTAACTGTATGCAATATCATTATCGCTTTGTTTTTATTACTTGTTGATAATCCCCTCTATCCTTCCTTTAAAGAAAACATAAAAAAGGATGGCTGTAATATTATTAAATATTACTCCTTAATCTTTTCAGTCGGCTTTTCTCTCCATGGAGAAAAAGGAAAGTATCCTTTTATTGGGGAAATGAATTTGGGCTAGAAATGGGATATGGTTTCTTAAACTAAGATTTGGCATAAAATTAGTTTGGCATGCTTTGGACTTAGGCCAAGCAAGAAGTTTACTTATGTTCTGGAAGGGCCTGGTTCTCAGGCAGCCTTACTGATGAATGAATGCCATGTCTCAGTTGTTGAAGCTTCATCTTATTTGAGTCCACTTAAGAGAACATTTTTAGAAAAATGACTGTTCGGAATGATGGCTCTATTAGGGTTTTGTTTTGTTTTACTTTGTTTTGTTTGATGCTCATTCAGGTATTTCCTCCTATTCTTATAAATATCTGCAGGAAAAAAGTCAGCAAATTGCTATAATCTCTTCAAAACCAAATGCCAGAAATGTTTTGACTTTAGAATTTGGTTTCTTATTTGGCTTTACTTCATCATGTGGATTTGGATAAGTCTCTTTAACTTTTCCTCTACCTAGTAGTCATTTAGTCAGCAAGTAACTGTTGAGTATACATCATAAGCTGGTCACCACTTTAGACACCGAGGAGAGAACAGTCAGTAAAAGAGACAAAATCCCAGCTCTTGTGGAGGCTACCTTCTAAGGGCAGGTGGGCAGCAGACCATAAGCAAATGAATGAGCAAATGATAGAGTATGTCGGATGGGGAAAAAGAAAGTAGGAAGGGGGAATAAGTGGAGCCGAGAAGAATTACAGTTTTAAATAAGGTGGTCGACAAGACCTCAGAGAAGGGGGCAATCTTTGCGGAGCATACATTTAGCTAAGCCAGCAGAGGGAACAGCAAGTACTGGTAGGTTCCAGGAACATCCAGGAGGCCAGTAGGCTGGAGCCAAATGAAGGAGGAGTGAGTAATGGGAGAGAAAGTCAGAGAAGCAAAGGGGACCCAGATCTCGTACAGTGGCCTCATTGTAAGACTTAGCTTTGACTTTGAGTGAGACGGGAAGCCATTGGGGGTTTTGAGCCAGAGAAGAGGCATAATAATGACTTTCATATTAAAATACCCACTGACCACTGTGTATAGAATAGCCTATAAAGAAGGGTAGGATGGAAGGAAAGAGTCCAGGTAGTGTTGTGATGATGTCATGGGAGCTAATATTGGCTTGGAACAGGGTGGTAGAGGTGGAAGAGAAGAAAATTCATCAGATTCTAGCTATATTTTCAAGCCTAAAGGATTTGCTTATGGGTTGGATTTGGGGTATGACAGAGCAAAAGAATTCAAAGATGACTTGAAAATTTAATTTAACTTCCTTGTGTCTGTTTTCTGGTTTTTACAAAAGAATTTATTGTTATTGTTATTAAACTTTATCTTAAGTGACATTATGTAAGAATGAGATCTGTATAACAGAACTTGTCAAGGTTCTTGAGGGAGTTTGTTTCCACTTTTGCCATTTGTAATTAACTGGGAATAAATTTCCGTGGGAATTTACTGGGTGATGGAATGAATAATCTATAGGTTGGCACTGACTGTGTTAGTAATCTAGATTAATTTCTTTTTTTGCTGTAGGCCATGATGAAGCTATTGGAGCAGCTGAGTCTCAACATCCCTGATTATTCTGCTCTTACATTTCCTTGGTCTCGTATATCCTCAGTGATCCCTATTTATTTGATGTGTTTTAATAAGGGAAATCTGTTGCAGAAGCCACTAATACCTATAGCACATATTCTTTGCCACCCAGTAAAACTGAAAAGTCAAAAACATGGTTTTTTTAAATGAATAGTTTGCTACAGCAGACAGCCTGCTTGTGCTTCCTAGGAGCTGCTCTGTAAGGAGGAATCCTGCTGCAGAATGATCTAATTTGTATAATCTTGAAGGTGGAGCTATTTTTGAAAGGGAGCAGGAAAATAATGGAGCCCTTTGCTTGTGAATGCTGAACTGGATCTTACTGATTTAAAAGGAAAAGGGCTTAGTTGGATCTTGTAGTTTGGACTCTTATTTCCCTCTTCTGTTCACCATGTCTAGATCAAGTTTATGATATATTTAGGTAATTGCTCTTGGAATGGTACCTGGGTTTTCCTTTTTCTTTTTCATTATCCTTTTACATTTTAAGTAAGTATATGACTTAACTTGTGATTTGGATAACATGAGAACAGGTATTAAATTCAGGAATTAGAATTTATGGCCCTTTTTCTATCCTGAAATGAAATTCCCAGATAATAAAACCTTACCAACATGTCTACAATATCTTAATTGCAATATGAAGGAAAAACAAAAGGAAGGCTATTTGTAATACAATATGTATTTCTATATGTGAATTCTCAGAAGACATTTGTAAATGGCGGGGCACATCAGAAAGTATAGCTATCAGGTACTTGCAGGTAGTTTTTCCTGTGTGAATATGACAGTTATAAATAGAGACTGATACAGGTGTATTGTGTGGATAAGTCAGATTATCTGTGGCAATGCTATTGGTGATAATGATTTTCCAGAATTCTGAATAAATCTTCACGAAGTTCTGTACAAAACAAAGTACAGTCCTTCCTCTATTTACATAGTAGTTACATTCCTGGAAAATTCCATATATATTAAATGATGAAGAAAGTACTTAAATTTCTGTGTAAAATCTATTTAGGTGTAGGCTTAGATAATTATAAACTGCTTTTTATTTACTTACATGTATGTCTGGTGAGACCAAAGGCAAATTAATTATGAAGCTAATGAAACTTAAGCTTAAGGCCCTTCATGTACAGAGGTTCCCTCATGGCCCTATACCTAATTTAAAAAAACAAACAACTTTGTGTTGGAGTATAATATATACTTAGAAAAGTACACATAATAAGTACAGTTGATGAATTTTTACAAGCTGGACATACCCACATAACTAGCACAGACATCAGGATACAGAACATTACCAACAACCCAAAACATTGCCTTGCCCCTTCTAATCACTACCTCTCCCCCCACACACCAAAAATGAACATATCCTAACTTAATAGCAGTGTAAGTCAAGTTTTGCCTGCCTTTGTACTTCATATGTGCACACTCTTGTATCTGACTTTGCTCAACAGGATGTTTGTGTGATTCATCCACATTGTTACATGTAGTTGCAGTTCATATATTCTTGTTGTGTAGTGTTCCATGGATGAATACATCACAGTTTATTTAACTATTCTGTGGTGATAGTCATGGGAGATTGCCAGTTTGGGGTGATTATGGATAGTGCTGCTATGAACATGCTTGTCCATGTCTGTTGGTGAATATAAGCACTCTGATATATTTCATTTCCTTTCTTTTGAGTATATAAGCAGGAGTGGAATTGACAGATTATGGGGTATGTATATGCTCAGTTTAGCAAATATGAAGGTTCCAGTTGTACCACATCTCCACCAACAGGTGGTATTCTTTGCCTTTTTTGTTTTAGCCCTTCTGGTTGGAGGTAAGATGGTTTCTCCGTTGATTTTAATTTGCATTTCCCTCATGATGTTGAGTACCTTTTCATAAGCTTATTAGTATTGTATATTTTCTTTTATGAATTGTCTGTTCAGGTTGTTTGCCCATTTTTCTGTTGGGTTGTCTCTGTTTCTTATTGGCTTGTAGGAGTTCTTTTTCTTACAAACATATTCTTATACCCCATGGATTGCCTTTTTACTTATTTATTTATTTTACCTTTTTACTCTTTTAATGGTGTCTTTTGATGAACAGAAATTCTTTTTTAAGATTCCATTTATTTATTTGTCAGAGACAGAGAGAGTGAGAGAGCACAAGCAGAGGGAGCAGCAGAGGGAGAGGGAGAAGCAGGCTCCTCACTGATCAGGGAGCCCAATGTGGGGCTTGATCCCAGGACCCTGGGATCGTGGCCTGAGACGAAGGCGGACGCTTAACCGACTGAGCCACCCAGGCGCCCCTAATGAACAGAAATTCTTAATCTTTTTTTTTTTTTAAGATTTTATTTATTTATTTGACAGAGACACACAGCGAGAGAAGGAACACAAGCAGGGGGAGTGGGAGAGGGAGAAGCACGTTCCCCGCGGAGCAGGAAGCCCGATGCGGGGCTCGATCCCAGGACCCTGGGATCATGACCTGAGCCGAAGGCAGACGCTTAACGACTGAGCCACCCAGGCGCCCAGAAATTCTTAATCTTAATTTAGTCCAGTTTCTCAATTTTCCCCTTTATGTTTAGTGCCTTTTATGTCCTCTGAGAAATCTTAGCCTACTTCAATATCATAAAGGTGTTCACTAATATTTTCTTTTAAAATGTATTGCTTTACTTTTCACATTTAGATCTACAGTTCATCTGAAATTGATATTTGTGTGTGGTATGAGGGGTTAAGATATATTTCCCTCCATATGGATATTCAATTAACCCTGCACCATTTATTTAAAAAGATCATCTTTTTTCCATTGTTTTGCATTGTGACCTCGATCATAAATCACATGACATTTTACATGTGGGTCTGTTTTAGACTTTCTGTTTTGTACATTGGTGAGTTTGTCCATGCTTGCACAAATGTCCCGTCTGTATTACTATATCTTTATTTTTTTTAAGATTTTTTGTGTATTCATTAGAGAGAGAGTGTTCGCAATAGCAAGAGCACAAGTTGGGGGTGGGTCAGAAGGGAGAGGGAGAAGTAGACTCCCTGCTGAGCAGGGAGCCCAATCCCAGGACCCTGGGATCGTGACCTGAGCTGAAGGCAGATGCTTAACTGACTGAGCCATCCAGGCGCCCCTATTATTATATCTTTATAATAGGCCTATTATCTGGTGGTATTAAGTCTTCCAGCTGTGTGTTTGTTCTTGGTTGCCTTGACTAGCCTTTGTTCTTTGCATTTCCTTAGAAATTTTAGAACCAGCTTTTCAATTTAAGTTTTTTTGAGAATTGTATTAGGATTGTATTGAATCTGTAGATTACTTTGGACAGAATTTAAATCCTTAAAATATTGAATCTTTCTTTTTTTAAAAATATTTTATTTATTTATTTATTTGAGAGAATGAGATAGAGAGAGCATGAGGGGGGGAGGGTCAGAGGGAGAAGCAGACTCCCTGCTCAGCAGGGAGCCCGATGCGGGACTGGATCCTGGGACTCTAGGATCATGACCTGAGCTGAAGGCAGTCGCTCAACCAACTGAGCCACTCAGGCACCCAAAATATTGACTCTTTCAATTAATGAATGTGGTATGTCCCTCCATTTACTTAGATCTTCCTTTGTTGATTTTGCACTTAATAGTATAGAAATGTTGTACATCCTTCTTTAGATGTATTCCTACGTATTTGATATTTTAGGATACTAGAGCTAATTTTGTAATTGTGAATTTGTATGCTTTTTATTATACAGGACTGTCCAACTAGAATAAGCTTTAGACCCTACAAAACCTGGTTCTGCCCTTGGGTGGAATGTTTTCATTTACATGAATGTTGGAAACATGTAGGAAGCTAGTCATTTCTTAATTGTGCAGGACTCAGAGGAATTGTGGGTGGTAGGATGTCTCGAATTCTTGGTTTATCCACCACTGAATGTCAATAAAGTCCCCAATCATTGTGACAATCCAGAAAGCACCTTAGAGGCATTAGTACCATCATTACCATATTAAGACTCACTTACTAAAGACATTTTGCCTTTATTACAGTTATCATTGTCCATAAATGTAAGTGTGCTTGAATGGCCTCAAGTGTGTTTGGCTTTTTGTTTGCTTTAGGAAGAAACCTAAGGTAAGCCAACAGTTTCAAATGTTGCCGTTTGTAATCTAGACTTTAAAAATTAACAAATGATTCATTTTCACAAACTTCTGTTGGCACAAATATACTGGCAGGGTGGATTGAACACTGGATTTGGAGCCAGAAGAATTAAATCTTCCTTTAATAAAAACTCTGTAATTTGGGATTAATTACCTTTTGACCTTCAGTCTTTTCATCAGAATGGAAAGAAATAAAAATAAACCTGGCTGACTCATCAAGATTGTTGGGAAGAACAGATGAAACAGTTTATAGATTCTTTATCTTAAAGTACTAACAAAATGCCGTTGATGTCAGTTTGCAAGTTTGCAGGGACAATAAGCATAGTCACAAAGATGAAGCCTCCTAAATAGTCTGGATGTGCCCCATTGGGGTTCTTCTACCACAGCCACTATAGCAATAACTTGTTGATAGAAAGTGGTGTCTATTTTCTAAAAGCTTGTGTGTTTATAGGAAGGTAATAAGAGCACTACTCTGTAGGGATTTCTATATCTTAATTCTGGTTTTCAAAATGAAAGGCAAACCACTCACTTTCCATTTCCTTCCTTGTCTTACTGCTTAGAAATGCTTTGAAGATTATGGTAAAATCTAAGCAAGTTTTATGTTCCTCAGTGAAAGTGTCCATGTGAATATAAGTGATACATTATTATAATTAAATTCTCATTCATATTAATTCACTGTATGGCCTTTTGGCCAATGGATTAAGAAATGCCTGGCCTCCTACTGAATAAAAGGGTGACAAGACCTTGGAATGTAGTTGTGAGAGAGGAAGGATACTATCTCTCCAATTTTAATATGAAATATACTTAATAGTCAAATGATCCTGAATTTCAGTGTGATTCCCCTCTGGTTAGTATTCTCTCTAGACTGCAGCTTCTTATACAGACTGATGCTCCTTTTAGCTGCATTTTGGTTTCATTTGAGTTTGAGCACTTGATTATTTTCCTCCCCATGGTTTTATTTTTTAATAGTCCACTTCCCCCAATAGTTTTTTTCCTGTTGTTGTATTTATTTTTAATCAGTATTATGCATATATTTTGAAGAGTCAAGTAGTTCTACAAGGCTTGTTTCTGAAACAATCTTTGGACGTTATCTGGTGAATTCCATATGTGGAAGATTGGCTACCATCACCACATTCTCCCAATAAAATTGAATTTTGGTTTTTATTATTATGACCATAGAAAGGCAAGTCACTGTTCAGTCATGTAGTAAACTGTGATTTTCCTTTCCTGGCCAACTTTTAATTTTTCCTAACATTAATAATTGTCTTTTTAGTTTTGTTTAATAATAGCTAACATTAATTGAGTGCCTGATATATATTAGGTGCTGTTCTAATTGCTGTCCATGTGTTAACTCATTTAATTATCAGATAGGTAGAGAGGCTAGGTAACTTGCCCAAAAAAGTAGCATAGCCAAAGTCCAAACCCTGGCAGTGGGGCCTCAGAATCTATTCTTTTAACTACCATGCTAAACTCTCTTCATTTTCTATTAATGTGTACTTAAATGTTTCTTTTATTGAAGTAAAATTTAAAATGCAGTGAAATGCACAGATCTTGGGTTTATAGTTTGGTGAGTTTTGATAAATATATACATTCATCTAACCAACACCTGAATTAAGATATAGAACATATTGATCACTTCCAATCAGTCCCCACCTCTCATAGGCAGTAACTGTTCTGGTTTATATCACCAGGATTAGTTTGTCTGTTCTTGAACCTCATATACATGGAATCATATACAGTAGTATGTATTCTTACGTTGACCTTCTTTTGTCAGATTCATCCATGTTGTGTATGTTAGTAGTTCATTATTTTTTGTTTTTAAATAGTATTTCATTGAAAAAGAGACTACAGGGGCACCTAGCTGTCTCAGTCAGTGGTCATGTGACTCTTGATTTTGGGGTTGTGAGTTTTAGCCCCACGTTGAGCATGGAGTCTACTTAAAAAAAAGAGACTACAATTTATCTGTTCTGTTGATGGACGTACAAGTTGTTTACAGTTTTTGGCTTTTATGAATAAAGCTGCTATGAATTTTCTTCTACAGGTTTTTATATGGACATTTTCATTTCTTTGGAGGTAAATATATAGAAGTAGAATGGTAGGTCTTAGAGTAGCTATATGTTTAATTTTATAAGAAACTGCCATTTGGGCGTGCCTGGTGGCTCAGTTGGTTAAGCGTCTGCCTTCAGATCAGGTCATGATCTCAGGGTCCTTGGATCAAGCCCTGCATCAGGCTCCCTGCTCAGCAGAGAACCTGCTTCTCCCCCTTCCTCTGCCTCTCTCCCCTTTACTCATGGTCTCGCTTGCTCTGCTCTCTCTCTCTCAAATAAATAATCTTAAAAAAAAAAGAACTACTATAGTGTTAAAAAAAAAAAAAAAAGGAACTGCCATTTTACCAAAAGTGGTTGTATTGGTTTACATTCCCACTTACTATGGCAGACAGATTCTACGGTGGCCCCCATGCCCCTGTTTTCTGGTATTTATGCCCAGTGTAATTCCCTCCCCTTGAGTATGGGTGGGACTTGCTCCTTCCTAATAGACTGTGAAAACAGTGGGAGGATATACATGATTATGTGTATGTGATTATGTTACATCAGATTGTAATGCCCATCTTGTGAGGATACTCTCTCCTTGCTGGCTTTGGAGAAGCAAATTGCCATGTTGTAAGCTGCCTATGGAGAGGGCTGTGTGGCAGGGAGCTGAGGGCAGTTTCAAGTTCACAGCCAGCAAGAAACATTATCCTCAGTCCAGTAGCCTGGGAAGAACTGAATGCTGCCAATAACGATGTGAGCTTGGAAACTCAAGCCTGTCATGAGACCACAGCCCTAGCTGACACCTTGATTGAAGTCTTGTTGAGGACCCAGTTAAGCTGTGCCTAGGCTTCTAACCCACTGAAACTGTGAGATAATAAACATCTGTTGTTTTAAGCTGCTAAGTTTGTGACACTATTATTACAAAGCAGTAGATAACTAAGACTAGCAATGTCCAAGGGTTCCCATTGCTCCATCTCCACCAGCATTTAGTTTTGTTAGGTTTTTAAAAAATTTAACCCAGGTTCATGAGTGTGAAATTGTAACTTCCTCTCGTTTAATTTTGCATTTCTTTAATGACTAATGACATTGAATATCTGCTTACTGGCCATTTGGATATCTTCTTTTGTGAAGAATCTGTTTAAATCTTGCCTATTTTATGAATTGGTATGTTTGTCTTTTAATTTATTTATAGCAGTTATTTATATATTACAGATCAGGTCCTCTCAGGTACATATGTGTATGTGTGTGTGTGCATGTGTGTGTATCTGGTACATATAGGCATATCTCAGAGATAATGCGGATTTAGTTCCAGACCACCCTACTAAAACAAATACTGCAATAAAGTGAGTCAAATGAATTTTTCGGTTTCTCAGTGCATGTAAAAGTTGTGTTTATAGGCTATTAAGAGTGCAATAGCATTATGTCTAAAAAAACAACATACATACCTTAATTTAAAAATACTTTATTGCTAAAAAAATGCTAATCATCATCTGAGCTTTTCTTTTTAAATTTTATTTATTTATTTTTGCCTGTGTGTGCACGCACACACACAAAGGGGGGAGAGAGAGAGCATGCACGTGAGAGCGCACAAGTGTGTGAGCACAAGGTGGGGGGGGCAGAGGGAAAAGCAGACTCCCCCTGGAGCAGGGAGCCTGATGCGGGACTGAAGGCAGATGCTTAACCCACTGTGCTCCATCCTCTGAGCTTTTAACAAAGTCATAATCACTGATTGCAGATCACCATAACAAATATAATAATGATGAAAGAGTTTGAAACATTAAGAGAATTACCAAAATATGACACAGAGACACAGAGTGAGCAAATGCTTTTGGAAAATGGCACCAACAGACTTGTTTGATGCAGGGTTGCCACAAACCTTACATTTGTAAAAAATGTTTTATCTGTGAAGCACAGTAAAATGAGGTATACTTGTACTGTTTTCTTCCAGTCTGTGATCGGGAGGAGCTTCCACATTCCTCTCATCTCAGCCAGATTCCCAAACTGTTATCATTTTACCACATCTACTCAATTAGACTATCTTTCTCTAAACTAATTTTTCTGAGTCATTTGAGAACGAGTTTCATATGTGTTGCCCTATGACCCCATACTATTTCTGTGTGTATTTCCCCCAGTCAGGTGCACTCCTAAGTAACTACTACATGTCTTTCTAATAATTAGCACTGATGAAACCCTGCTCCCCAATCCATAGGCCCTGTTCACATTTTGCCGGCTGCCCCAACAATGTTTCCTTTTCCATTCTGGTCCAGCATCCTGGTGTGGAGCATGCAGTGGACTTCATTGTTGTGTCTTTCCATGTCCTCCAGTCTGCAGTAACCCCTTAGTCTTCTACTGTCCTTTATGTCAACAGCCCTATGTTCAGGAGGATGATCTGCAAGCTGAATCCATTATTTCCTCATGACCAGAGTGAGGTCATGATTTCTTGGCAAAAATATCACAGAAATGATGCTGTAATATTCTCAGTACTTCACATCAAGACCACATGATATTAAGCAATCCCATTAACTGTGATGTTAACCTTGATGATCCAGTCATGACGGTGGCTGCCAGGTATCTCTACTTTTCTTCACTGTAAAGTCGTTGCTTTTCGTAACTGACAAGTATTTTGTGTGGAGACAATGTGAGGTTATGCCAGTATCTCATTCCTCATCAAACTTTAAGCTACTATCATTAGTGTCCTGCCTAAATCAGTAACCACACTATGTTTGCCAAATGATGATTTTTGTTTGTTTCCATTATTCCTTCTGCATTTATAAGTTGGCCTTCTACTGTAAGGATGAACTTTCTCATTCCCTCCCTCCCTCCCTTTTTTTCAGTATGGACTCATAGATTTGTGATTTACTCATTGGGTTGTAATTTGTTAATATTATTATTTATTTTGATGCTCAGATTACTCCAGTTGTGGTCAGTGGGAGCCCTTTCAAGCTATTTCCCTTTTATATGTCCTTATCATTCTTTGAACACTTCCCAATTTTCTAGAACAAGATGTTCCAGGATCATCTTGTATTTTCCCTGCCCTAGCCCTAGAATCAGCCATTTCTCTAAAGAGTCCTCATTCTTTTCATGGAGGATGGTATTTAGAAATCAAGATTCGGGAATTTGTTATGCTCACTGCCTTAGGATATCATTGCTTCTAGGTGCTCTTAACAGACAGAGCCAGGAAGTATAAGTATGCATATACAGCATTCTTTTTCTCTCTCTTATTTCTTTCTATATCTGTTTCTGTGTATATCTTTAAAAAGCATGAGTTCAAACTAATATCTTTTATTCCAGTATAATACCTCGGGTTTCTCTCCAGCCTTTTTATGTTTCTAAGTACCTTTTTCAAGAATGAGAAAGCTTGCTTTCATTATTCTCAGAATATTTACTTATTTGTTTAATTAATTAAACGTATTTGCTCATTGTAACTGACTTCCCAACTGCCCAGCCTTCTCCATTTGCCGCTTGAGCACCTTGTGTCCTTGAGCACTAGCAGGTAGAAGCAGGAAAGCAGGTAGACAAGTCGTAAACTTCTCTTCACATGACTCCTAAGACAAAGAGGTGGAAAGTGAGAAGCGGCCCAGTTTACTCTGTAAAATCTTAAACAGTATTTGTTCCAGTTATCTACTGTTGTGTAAAAAAGCCACTCCGAAACTTAGTCACTTTAAATATGAACAATATTATTTTTGCACAAATCTGCAATTTAGGCAGAGCGTGGCAAGACTTCTCGCTCCACTCAAGGAGTGGAATGGCTCAAAGTGGGGTGGCTGTAATCATATGTACGCCCTTTCACTGCCATGTCTGGTGGCTGATGCTAGCTTGTTGGCTAGGACCTCAGCCAGGGCTGTGGCTAGAACACCTCTAGGCGGCCTTTCACGTGGCTCTTGTCTTCACATCATAGTGGCTGGGGTCCAAGGGCAAGCACCACAAGAGAGAAAGCCAAGTGGAAGCCATGTTGCCTTTTCTTACTTAGCCTATGAAGGCACATGGTATCGTTTCCAGTGCATTCTGTTCATTAGAAGTGAGTCCCTAAGCCTATCCCATATTTAAGGGGAGGGGAGTTTGTTTCTACCTTTTCATGAGGGGACTGTCAAAAGAATTTGTAGACATTTTTTTAAAGAAGTTTTTTCATTTTTTTTAAAGATTTTATTTATTTACTTGACAGAGAGAAACACAGCGAGAGAGGGAACACAAGCAGGGGGAGTGGGAGAGGGAGAAGCAGGCTTCCTGCCGAGCAGGGAGCCTGATGCGGGGCTCGATCCCAGGACCCTGGGATCATGACCTGAGCCAAAGGCAGACACTTAATGACTGAGCCACCCAGGTGCCCCGAATTTTTTTTCATTTTTAAGTAATCTTTACACCCAACATAGGGCTTGAGCTCAAAACCCCAAGATCAAGAGTTACATGCTCCGCTGACTGAGCCAGCCAGGTGCCCTGTAGACATGTTTTAAAACCAGCATGGTATTTAAAAATATTTTTCTGACTGAATAGAAAGTCCTTTCATGGGGGCGCCTGGGTGGCTCAGTCGTTGGGTGTTTGCCTTCGGCTCGGGTCGTGGTCCCGGGGTCCTGGGATTGAGCCCTGCGTCTGGCTCCCTGCTCGGCGGGAAGCCTGCTTCTCCCTCTCCCACTCCCCCTGCTTGTGTTCGCTCTCTCACTGTCTCTCTCTCTCTGCCAAATAAATAAATAGTAATAAAAAAAAAGTCCTTTCATGTGTACAGTTGAATTTGTTTAGTATTTTTCATTCATTTTTTTAAAACTTGTTTTAAAAGATTTTATTTATTTATTTATTAGAGAGTGTGAGCGAGCAAGAGCGAGCAGGAGCAGGGGGTGGGGTGTTGGGGAGAGGGAGAAGCGGGCTCCCAACTGAGCAGGGAGCCTGATGCGGGGCTCGATCTCAGGACCTCTGGATCATGACCTGAGCCAAAGGCAGACACTTAACTGACTGAGCCACCCAGGCACCCCCATTTTGTGTAAAACTTTGAAAAATATATATACTTTTGCACAGGTACATAAAAGGGATCGTATCATATATATGTGTTGTTTACTGAAGTCTGTTGTTTTCTCTTTTGCTTGCCTCATTTCCCTCTTCTCTTTATTTTCTCATTTTGAATCATTCCCTGCCACGTAACATATCTTTATCCTTCTATATTTTTTCTATTCTTGTATAATTTAAAAATGTATATACACATACATATCATGGATTGGGGATATTGTTTTAAAAATAGAATCATATTAAAATTGATTTTTGCATCTTGCTTTTCTTACTAAGCACCTTGTATAAGTGCCTATAAGCCAGGAGGTTTTGTTTACTCTGTCCTTTTTAATGGCTGCACATATTCTGTTTTCTGATTTGGTTATTTAATTATGAAGAGATAGAAGCCTAGACTTAGGGAATAGGAATAGAGAGGGACAAGAAAAAGTGGTCCCTGGGGCAACTGGGTGGCTCAGTCACTTGAGTCTCTGACTCCTGATTTCAGTTGGGGTCATGATGTCACGATTGTGAGATTGAGCCCTGCCTTGGGCTCTGCGCTGGGTGTGGAGCCTGCTTAAGATACTATCTCTGGGTAGCAAACTGAGGGTTACAGAAGTGGGGGGGGAGGGGGTAACCAGGTGATGGGCATTAGGAGGGCATGTGTTGTGATGAGCGCTGGGTGTTATACACGACTAATAAATCATTGAACACTACGTCAAAAACTAATGATGTACTATATGTTGGCTAACTGAACATAATAAGAAAACTTGGAAAATAAAGAAAATAATGTAGGAAGAAGAATAAATAAATAGATTCTCTCTCTCCCTCTGCCCCTCCCCACCCTCGCGGGCACACTCTCACTCTCTTTCTCTCTCTCAAAAAAAAAGAGGGGCGCCTGCGTGGCTCAGTCGGTTAAGCGGCTGCCTTCGGCTCAGGTCATGATCCCAGGGTCCTGGGATCCAGTCCCCCATCGGGCTTCCTGCTCATCGGGAGTCTGCTTCTCCCTCTTCCTCTACCCCTCCCCCCTGCTCAAGCGTGCTCTCTCTCTCTCAAATAAATAAATAAAAATCTTTAAAAAGAAAAAGTGGTCAGGAATGAGGAAGAGAGAGTAGTGTTCAATATTCCTAGAGTCTTAGATCAGATGTGCCTTCAGAGGAGATAAGGAAGTTGGAAAAAATGGTAATGGGGACATGCATTGGTAGCTTTTTTCATGGAAATGAGTGTTTTTGCATTCAGTAAAATTACCTAACAGGAAATTGGAGACACTTAGAGACACGGCAAGTGCGTGAGTCCACGGATAGGACTGGAGCTGATAGGCAGAGCTCTGAGATAAATGATTATTTGAGAGAGTGCTGGGTCTTGCTCAGTGTTTGCTGTGTGTGGTAGACCCAGAAAATGAGATTTCCTCATTCCAGGATCCTGGGTATTCTTACTTGATGCATTAAATTTAAAAGCTGGCCATTTTTCAGAAGCAGAGTTTTTATTTTCATTTTATGGAACGTGGGTTGAGAGAACCTTTATATAGGAGTGTGACTTTGCTAGTCTTTTGGAGGCACTTAAGACATTTAAAATCTGAAGCCAGAGCTACCTGATTGGAACTTCCTTAATCTCTTTCAAATCAAATCAGCCTAGGTTATATGTGATAATTAGTATCATTGAATGGCTGAAGGAAGATTTTTTTTCTCTTTTATGTTAGAGAGAGGATTTGTAGCATAGCTAAGTAATGGATGCATAATGATTAGGACAGACACATGATTCTACTGAAACTCTTGAGCTGATAACCACTCTGATTCTGTTGGGACCACGATGATGATGATGAAGATTGAGAATACTGGTGGCCTTGAAGTCAGTAGTGGAGAATAATAATGCCACCTCCTTTTTTTTTTTTTAAGATTTTATTTATTTGACAGAGAGAGACACAGCGAGAGGGAACACAAGCAGGGGGAGTGGGAGAGGGGGAAGCAGGCTTCCCGCTGAGCAGGGAGCCCAATGTGGGGCTCGATCGATCCCAAGATCCTGGGATCATGACCTGAGCCGAAGGCAGACGCTTAACAACTGAGCCACCCAGGCGCCCCAGCCATCTCCTTTTTAAGAACAAACACCTTGTCTTCCCATCCTCTCCACTGGCTCCCGGAATGTTGAAGGGAATGGTTTCTATTTTCTACTTTTAGTTTGGATTACTGAAGTTCAAAGCTAGAGCTAGCCCAAGAGCTCTATGTAAATGGTGCAGTTGATATGATAAAAGTCTTTCAGATTTAATTTTGATCAGGAGTGAAAGGTGCTCCTGTTACTGTTTTTCTTTCTAGTCTCTTTGGTTTTGGTCTTTTTTTCAGATAACTTCAGCAGACAATATCAGATGTCAATTATATGTAAAGCATGCTGGGAAAGCTACAAAGATGAATATGATATGAGCCTGTCCTCAAAGAGCTCACTCCTCACTTTCTTGGTGTAAACAGCCAATACCAGTACATAGCAGATTGAAATAAGTAATAAATAGAGGTACATGCTGACGTAGTACGGGAGAAAAAGACATTAATTCCTCTGTAGAATCAGGCATTTGAACTGGAATTTTTTCAACTTTTTGTCATGGAAAATTTCAGAAATATATAAAAATAGAGAAAATGTATAATGAATCCCTGTGAATTCATCATTCAGCTTCATTATCAGCTCAAGGTTGTTTCACCTGTATCCCTACCCCCTTCCCCCACTTTTACTCCCAGATTATTTTGAAGCAAATCCCAGACACCACAGCATCCCTTCTACAACAATTTCAATATGTCTCTCTAAAAGATAGGAACACTTTTTAAAAATACACAGCCTCGGCGCCTGGATGGTTCAGTCGTTAAGCATCTGCCTTCGGCTCAGGTCATGATCTCAGGGTCCTGGGATTGAGCCCCGTATCAGGCTCCCTGCTCCACAGAAAGCCTGCTTCTCCCTCTCCCACTCCCCCTGCTTATGTTTCCTCTCTTGCTGTGTCTCTCTCTGTCAAATAAATAA
The DNA here is from genome assembly GCF_003265705.2 of Callorhinus ursinus. Classification (NCBI taxonomy): domain Eukaryota; kingdom Metazoa; phylum Chordata; class Mammalia; order Carnivora; family Otariidae; genus Callorhinus; species Callorhinus ursinus. Next base: position 5,123,098 of record NW_027397113.1, on the reverse strand, counting down.
ATAAAATCTTAAAAAAAAAAAGATCTTTAGAAAAAAATACACAGCCTCAATGCTGTTACCCTTCCTAAAATAATTAAGAGTAACTCCTTAATATTATCTAATTTACAGTCAGTTGAGCTGGACTTTACAGAGAGAAGATTATTTTTTTTTTTAAAGATTTTTGATTTATTCATTCGAGACACAGAGATAGAGAGAACCTGAGCCGGGGGAGAAGCAGAGGGAGGGGGAGAAGCAGGCTCCCCGCTGAGCAGGGAACCTGATGCGGGGCTCGATCCCAGGACCCTGGGATCATGACCTGAGCCGAAGGCAGACACTTAACCATCTGAGCCACCCAGGCGCCCCAGAGAGAAGATTTTAATAGGTGGTGAATGGGAGGAAGGGAATGCCCATTAAAGGAACAGCATATGGAAAAGCAGGGGAATGTGAGTTAAGTGAAAGGTAATAAAAATCTGATTTGGGGATGTGGCAATGGAAGTGGAAAGGAAATGACAAAATGAGTCACTGCAGAGGAAAACTCAGTGGAATTTTCCAGCTGAGGATTGCATGTGTATCTTCCCTCTATTTCTCGTTAACAGTGTTTGAGTGGTCTTTTGAGCCAGATAGGACTTGCAGGCTAAGTCCTACTCTCAGCTAGTGTTTGTAAGTAAGTTTTACTGGCAAACAGCTACATCCGTTCATTTTCACATTGTCTGTGGCTGCTTTCACCCTATAATGACACAATTGGGTAGTTGCAACAGAGATCCTATGGCCTTCAAAGCCCAAAAATATTTGCTTTCGGGCTTTTATAGGAAAAATTTGCTCACCCCTGATCTAGAAAAATCTGGTTTCTGGGTTTAGTACTGTCAGAAAACTGTGTTCAGTGTATTGATTAGGAACAGCCTGTGAATCACAAGCTTTGGAATTTGTTTTGCTCTGTCTTTATCATTTACTCTATAGCTTGAAAAAGTAAGTTTCTCTGAGAATTTTTTTGTTTGATTGCTAACTTATTTATTGTCTTTCTTCCCCCAACTAGAACTTAAACTCTCTGAAGTCAGAGATATCGTATCTGTTGCTCACTACTCTATTCCCAGGGCCTGGATCAATTCTCGACACTTAGTAGGTGCTCAGTAAATAATTGTTGGATAAATAATTATTGCCTTAGTCTCTTTGCTTCTCTTCTACATTCGACACATTTGGAGCCTCTTGGGGGAATAAGAATGATTAATTGTATATAGCAACAGCCCTCTTATGTAAATGTGTTGTAATTTTTCCCCAGCAAAGTTTAGAAAATTGCTTCATTGGTGCAATGGACACTGCCTCTCTAAAATATATGTGAATATAGGAAAAGACTACAAGGTAGTGCAAACATGAAATCATTGTTTTAAGATAGTGCATTTGGGGGTGTTTTTTCTCTAAAATTTTCTTTAATACTATTGTTACCTCATATTTTCAATAATGATTTTAAAATAAATAATTTTTCCATGTTTCTCTGCCTGGCCCAACTTCTGTGCCATGTCCAGATATATAACCATTAGTGTGGATCACAAATAATGCAGTAATCAGAAATGGGAGTTTATATTGAATCTCAGCACTGGAAAGATTGATGGGCATTATGGAATTATGGATAGTGTTTCGTTTTATCCCATCATAAACTGCTACAGTATTCTTCCCAGCAGGAAGTGTACCTGTAAACATCCTTAGTAAGAGCCTGATTTGGGTTGTAAGCTTACATTTAGACAAAAGCCTTTTTATTTAAAATGGAATAAGAACAGGCATGGTGGAAAGGAGTAGTCTAGGTGAGAATATCTTATATGTGTGTTTCTGAGAGCATGTCCCTTTTTTCCTTGGTCTGAGATGCATATTCTGGCTAACTTTTCCTCAGTGCCATAGAAAGGCAGTATTTTCTTGTGGCTGCAGTCATTTGGAGTTCATTTGGTTTTCTTCCCATTTCATTTTCAGGCTGCCTTTGAAAACACGGGTAAATCTTTTCTTTGTGTATCAGTTTTTCTATGTGCAAAATTGTTGTTCTCTCTGCATTTCCCAAGAATGTGGTGCATTTGCAGTCTTTTTATTTAAATAGGTGTTTGGGTTTGTCCTACCAAACTACATTTCTTTTTTTTTTTTTTAAGATTTTATTTATTTATTTGACAGAGAGCGAGAGCAGGAACACAAGCAGAGGGAGCGGGAGAGGGAGAAGCAGGCTTCCTGCTGAGCAGGGAGCCCAATGCCGGGCTCGATCCCAGGACCCTGGGATCATATCTGAGCCAAAGGCAGACACTTAACAACTGAGCCAGCCAGGCGCCCCTCAAAGTACATTTCCAGGTTGTATATCACTACTGAGAATTTAGTGTTCTAGCCATTGCCTCAAGTCTTCATCTGAGTATCTTGTCAGGGGCTGGAATTCTGCAGTACAAAACAAAATGCATCAAGATTCCACAATCTTATCTCCCAAATTTCACTGATGGGAAGATGTTGAAGTACCTTTTCTCTTTTAATTCAAAGTAAAACTCAAGAGTCTTTCTAAGTGGTGTATAAGAGCCTATGTGGTAGGACTCCCTGCCCCTCTTATTAATTTGACCACCTACTCTTTCCTTGTAGGTCACTCCATTCTGTCATACAGAAATCTTGCCCTTCCTGGAGAAAGTCAGACATGACCTGCTTCTTTGTCCTGCCTCTATGGGTAGACACACAGTTCATTCTTGCTTCTCCTCTAAATATTTGCCTAAGGGTCACTTTCGCAGTGACATCTGCCCTGAGCCCCCTCCCCCCATATCATTCCTTCCTCTTATTGTCCATAACACTTGTCAACTTCTTTTTTTTTTTTAAGATTTTATTTATTTATTTGAGGGAGAGTGAGAGTGAGAGAGAACACAGGCAGGGAGCTAGGAGCAGAGGCAGAGGGAGGAGCAGACTCCCCTCTGAGCAGGGAGCCTGATGCAGGACTTGATCCCAGGACCCTGGGATCATGACCTGAACCAAAGGCAGATGCTTAACTGACTGAGCCACCCAGACACCCCAGCACTTGTCAACTTCTAACACACTATATCATTTCCTTATATATTATGCTTATCGTTTACTATCTCCTTGCCTCCCCCAACTAGAATGGAAGCTCTTCTGTGAGGGCAAGGAGTTTTGCTGTTGCATCCCCTTGTGGTTAGACATGGGTCAGTTGTATAGTAAGTGTTTGGTAAATATTTGTTGAAAGAATGAAGTGGCTAGGACACTGCGTTTTACCTTCAACTTGGAATCTTCTTACTTACATGACTGTTACCACCATACCACCCTGACCGCAAGGATACTGTTTAATAAGCCAAAAGGAAAACATCTTCTCTTGTTTGTGCTTTGGCATAACTGAGGTCGGCTAGAGAGCTCCAGGAAATGTTTTAGTACCAAAACCAATAGGAAAATCAGTACAGAAAATGTCAGAACTACAACAATCTGCCTTAGGGTGTATGGCTCTTGAATCTGCGTAACTAGCTTGCTCTTTATCTTGTGGGACCTAGCCTAGTCTACCCACTTATAAGGAATCTGATTCTGGCTTTGAAGGACAAGTATTGACCTTGCCTTAATGTCCTACATATGACACCATCTCATAGTCTCCTCCTAAGAGATGCCTCTGTACATCTTGACAGCTGTCAGTGAGACCAAGAGAACACCCATATTCTAGTTTGAGTGTTGTATTACTCAGCCTGCGCTGCCATAACAAAACAACAGACATTTATTTTTTCATCGTTCTGGACACTGGAAGTTTAAGGTCAAGGTGCTGTCAAGGTTGGTTTCTGGTAAGACCTTTCTTCCTGACTTGCAGACAGCCACCTTCTCACTGTGTCCTCACTTGGCCTTTCCTCTGTGCACGCTCAGAGAGAAGGAGAAATGTTGATCTTATAAGGGAAATGTCTCTTCTTATAAGGACACCAATCCTTTTAGATTAGGGTCCCATTTTTATGACTTCATTTAACTTTATCTCCCTAAAGGCCCTGTCTCCAAATATAGTCACATTGGAGTTAAGACTTCAATATATGAATTTGAGGAGGGGGATACACAACTCAGTCCATAACAAGTGTCATTTCTTTTACTAGAACAAATAACATTGTTTCAGGTGAGATACCAAGCTTCATGCTAGATTCAGGGGGTACAAGCCTGTACCTTGACCTCATGAAGCTCAGTTCAGTACAGGAGACAGTGAAGCATGATGAGTACTATAGGGGTGTATATATGTATCTAGGAAAGCTTCTTTGGGATGGTCATGTGTATTCTTGCACATCTCTCAGTAAATATATCCATAGTTTATAGCACAATAACATATATATAGTAGTATGATAATCACACATATGGTAGCAAGAAGGCAGTTCTTTCAAACTCTAGGGTAAACCTGCTTTGTCCTCACTTGGCTTTAGTCCCTCAGTTGTGGTTACTCCAGCCCCTCTCCTCAACCTTTACCTTTCAAACATTCAACTGTGTTGTTTTAACAACCAATGATTTTTCTCTTCATACTCTATTGAAAGTTACTTTTTTTTTTTTCCTTATTTCTTTTCTTCAAGTTGAGTTGAACCTTTGGTTCTCTCTTCTTATCTTCTGGCTTTCTCCAAAGGCAATTCCTGGTGTTAAGTGAAAACTATTCCTGTCAGAGCCTACCATTTGCCATTAATAAATGATAAAGGAGGTTGTTAGCCAGCAGTAATACTCTGTTTATGAAATTGCAATTACTGGTGCAGCATTTTGTGAAGTTCTTACTATATAAATGTCACAAGTGGTTTGATAAGTTATGACTCCAGAGAATTCCTTACATAGTCAGCCAACATTCATTTTTCCCCTCTCAGGAGGATACCTATAACATTAAATTAAGTTTGTCTTGGTTGCCATACACTTTAAACTGAACTGGTTTTCCTGTCTGTGCTCAGACACATTTATGAGAGTGTAATTGATTTCTCTAACAGCATGGAGATAGAGGGAGTAGGCTTTTCCTGTCCTGGTCTCATTGATGATTCATGGTCTTGAAATAATCAAAAAGCACTTATTGCATGCCTTATTGCTTTATGATCCTTTGATAAGCTACCAGAGCTCTTTATAAATGCCTGCTGATTTTAATGGCATGTCTTTACTTCTTAGCATACTCTACAAAATACTCAAAATCTGGTGGATACTCTCTGTGATTCTTCTGTTTTTGGTTGATTCTGTGTCCAGCTCTTTGTCTCTGATGTTTCTGGTCCGTGGATTGTAAACTTCCCCAGACAGGTGACCTGCTGACATGTAAGTTGAACTGATTTTCAATAGCTTCTATAATTGTGTAGTAGAGGCTTTTAAAAAATTATTAAATATCTTTTTTCTTTCCTATTATCCTTCCTTTTATCTTTCTATTCAAATTTGCTTGCTCATTCACCCATCTATTTTCTGTCCTTCCATCTAATATCTATTGAACATTTACTAGGTGCTAGTTGTTGTGGAACTTTCTTGGTCTTCCTGAATGTAGTCCTGGCCTTCACATTATATTTTTTTGTTTTTTTATCCCATTTTCCTTTTCCATCCTCACATGGGATATTTTCTGATACTCTGATAACTGTCCATTATAATTATTGAAGTTAATTTCTTCAGTAGATGGTTCTCTTTTTTAATAGCTTTATAATTTTACCTTGTTTTGTAAATATGTCCATCACAAAGGTTATTATATAAACCAGAAATAGTGTGATTTTCTCTTTTTTCTTCCTTTTTCATTATTACTGTAACTGACTCATGGTAACTTCAGAAATGGAGAAACTGTCCCTGTCAAATAGAAATACAACGCCAGCCACACATGTATTTATTTATTTTTAATCAGTTGCATATAACACCTAGTGCTCATTATATCTCGTGCCCTTCTTAATGCCTGTCACCCAGTTACCCCATCTCCCCACCCACCTCTCCTCCAGCGATCCTCAGTTTGTTTCCTAGAGTTAAGAGTCTCACACATGTACTTTTATAAAAAAAAGTTTACTGAGGTCTGATTCATATACCATGCAGTTCGCTCATTTAAAGTATACAATTCATTGGTTTTTAGTATATTCACAGATACATGTACTTTAGAATATTCTAATAGCTACACTACAAAGGGAAAAATAAATTGATGACAATGAGAGAGGACATAAAATGCAGAAGAAAGTCTTTTCCAAAATTACTCTGAGAGGATAGAAGAGTTGGCAAAACATTTCACTTGGTTGTACAGCTTTCCCACTCATACACACACATCCTAAATACATGGGTGCACTTAATTGATATTAAGCACCTCTTTTTCTCATTTCTCATAAGTGTCCGTAATGTTGGCTTTTGTATCCAGTTTGTCCCATGAAGCTCTTTGGTTTTTTCAAGGAGCATTCTCTTTTACTGGCCTATTGATCTTCTATTTTCTGCATGCTTACCTTTTCCTACAGACTTTTTTTTTAAATTTAAAATCAATTAATTAATATATGGTATATTATTAGTTTCAGAGGTAGAGTTTAGTGTTCCTACAGACTTTTTGTACAAATTTAAAAATCATATAAACAATTTGAAAGTATGGGCACTTTAGATGCCCAAAGATGTTAGGTAGTTAGTTACTGTCATTTGAAAATTTGGAGCTGACTGTATTGCCTCTAAGAGTTTGGGCTGTTCCTCAAAAGATAGAGCAAAATTTAACTGTAAGACCTAGCAGTTGTTGCACTCCTAGGTACAGCAGTGTCCCCTTATCCGTGGGGGTATTCCAGGACCCCCAGTGGATGCCTGAAACCATGGAGTGTACTGAACCTTATATATGCTGTTTTTTCTTATATATACATACCTATGATAAACTTTAATTTATAAATTAGGCACAGTAACAACCATAATAATAAGAGAACACTTATAACAATGTCCTGTAATAAAAGTTATGTGAATGTGGTTTCTCGCTCCTAAAATCTTATTGTACCATACTCACCTTTCTTCTTATGATGATGTGATGATAAAATGCCTACATGATGAAATGAAGGGAGGTGAGTGACATAGTTATAGTGATGTAGTGCCAACACTTTGCTTTTGACCTTCTGACAATACACCCGAAGGAGAATCATCCACTTTTTGGACCGTGGTTGACTGCACTTAACTGAAATCACAGAAAGCAAAACCACATGTAAGGGAGGGGACTACTTGTGTACCTAAGAGAAATGAAAACACATGTCCACACAAAACTAGTATATGAGTGTTCATCGTACCATTACTCATAATAGCTAAAAAGTAGAAGTCATGCACGTGTCCATCAACTGATGGATAGATAAACAAAATGTGGTCTATCTATACAGTAGAATTTATTTGGCAACAAAAATGAGGTAATAATTAATGTACAACATAGATGAGCTCTGGAAACATTATGCCAAGTGAAAGAAGCCAGTCACATATTATGATTCCATTTACATGAAACATCCAGAATAGGATAATCCATTGAGACAGAAAACAGATTAGTGGTTGCCAAGGACGTCTGGGGAAAGAGGGGATATGGGGAGTGACTGCTGAAGGGTATAGGGTTTCTTTCTGGGATGATGAAAATGTTCTAAAACAGATTGTGGTGATGGTTCCACAACTCTGTGAATACACTAACAATTGAATTAATATACTTTAAGTGAATGAATTGTATAGCATGTGAATTATAGCTTAAGGAAGTTGTTTTAAAGAAAGGACTGATGGACACCTGGGTGGCTTGGGTCATGATCCCAGGGTCCTGGGGTTGGCCCCCGCCCTGTATGGGGCTCCTTGCTCAGCGAGGAGCCTGCTTCTCCCTCTGCCTGCTGCTCCCCCTGCTTGTGCTCGCTTGCTCTCTCTCTCTCTTTCTCTGACAAATAAATGAAATAAAATCTTAAAAAAAAGAAAGGACTGATGAGCAGGAATTCTCAGGAAATGGTAGTTCTCATCTTCTCTACATTGTTTTCACTCTTTCTTTTCTTTAATTATTCCCCCTCAAATAAAAATAAAAGTAAATAAAAGCTAAAAGCTTTCCTGTTTCTCTGTATTAATCTTCTTCAGCCCAAATCTCAATGCTTCCTGACCAATCCTACCAACCATATTTAGCATTTTTCATACATAGTTTATATTATTGTTATACATATTTTATATATATATATAGTTATAGAGATTTATGCTTTGTAGATTTCATTAGCCAGTGAGACCCTGGAGAGAGACAATATTGGGAGTTAATGTTTAATCAGAGGCTGTGACTAAGTGCACTGCAAGTATTCAGTCTATCATTTAACCCTATGGTAACCCTATGAGGGTTATTGTCTCCATGGCTAATAGATAGCAGGGGTAGGTATCGAACCTAGATCTGTTTGACTCTAAAGACTGTATGCAAAGTCCATGCCCTTACCAATGGTACTACTCCGTCTTTGTAATCTCCACAGCTTTAGACACAGTGATCCAGTCTGTATGTTAAATATTTACTGACTAATTGTGTATTCTGATGCTTCTCCAACTTTTTTCCTGAAATACTCCAAGCAAAAGATGGAAATGATTCTCTAGGGGCTCCTGTAGTTCAAAGACTGTCCACTACAACTACAATTTCTTTGAAATCTTATGTCTGACCTTGAAAAATTGTGTAAATTCAGCATTTTACTATTTATGCATGTGTGTGTTCAGATATAAAATTTATCCCTCCCTACCCACCCTCACTTCTGATTCCAACTGAAATTGTACTTGGGGTCCTATTTATCTGGTGTGATCCTGGTGCACAGAGGTATATGTATACTACTTTCAGAAGCAAAATTGTATAATATAGTTCTTAGTTTCAGAGATTATTCCATATTACTCTATATCCAGCACTGACTTTTCCTCTTAACCACAAACTCACATATCCAAGTGCCTATTTGACATCTGCATTTGGATGGTCAATTGGCATCACAAATTTAGTATAACTAGCAAAGAACTCTCGATTCTCCCCACAACTCCAAACCTATTTTTCCTCCAGTTCCCCCCATTTATTTATTTATTTATTTCTCTCTCTCTCTCTTTCTTTTTTTTTTTTTAAGTAGGTTGCACACCCAGCATGGAGCCCATCGTGGGGCTTGAACTCATGTGCAACCTACAACAACAGCTGCTTAACCCACTGCCCCTCCAGTTTTCCCCATTTCAGTAAATGGCACTATCATTCACCTAGCTGCCCAAACCTAACCCATAGGAATTATCCTAGATTCTTCTTTTTTATACCTACCGCATCTAATACTTTAACAAGAGCCATTGATTCTGCTTCAAGGATGTGTTGAAACCATCCCCGTCTCTCATGTTTCTTTTGCTTTCCCTGTAGTTCAAGCCATCACCACCTGCATCGTAGCCGCCTACTTGATCTACTTCCACTCTTTCCCTTTACAATTCTCTACACAGCCAGTGTGATCTTTTTGCAATGCATATCTGATTATTTTATGCTCCTGCTTAATACCCTCCAATAAAACCCAAACTTAGTATTATGGCCTATAGGATTCTATTTGACTTGGCCTCTGCCTGCCTCTCCAGCCTCATCTCTTACCCCTTCACCTAACCTAGTTCACTACATTTCTATCACACTGGCCTTTTCTCTGCTTTTTGAAAAGAAGTTCATTCTCTCCTTAGGGCTTTGCACTTGCAGTTCTCTTTGCCTGGAGTGCTTTGATCTCAGATAGTTACATGGCTGTCTCCTTTGTGTCATTCAGATCTCTGCTCAGATCTGCCTTCTCTGGTTGCCAAATTTGAATTAGACACACTGTTAATGTATTATTTTAACTTTTGTGTTACATTTCCTGTCCGAAATTATCTTTATTTTTGTCTCTTCTTTCCCACTCTTCCCTCCTCCCCCCCAAAAAGATTGTAAATTGTACTGAAGAGGGATTATACTGTCTTGTTTATTGCTGCAACTGTAGTGCCTGAACAGTTCCTGGCATACAGCAGGTCCTTAATATGTATTTGTTGAATGATTGATTGCTTTTTTCATGGTTATAAGGCCAATGTGAGGGTAGGAGCTGTGATGAACTGAGAGTGTATGGACAGTGCTGAATTAGAAAATGAAAGCAATCAGAGCTGCTGGTGCCTTGCATATTCATAGCAGATTTAGTCATTATAATCCCAAACTGGAAACAACCCAAATGTCCATGAATAGATGAACAGATAAACCAAATGTGGTCCATACAATAGAATATTATTTGGCCATAAAAAGGAATGAAGTAGTGATACATGGTGTAACATGAATGAACCTTGGAAACATTATGCTGAGTGAAAGGAAGCCTTGCACAGAAGAGCCATTTATGTGAAATTCTAAAAAAGACAAATCTACAGTGGCAAAAATGTTTAACTGGGGCCAGGGATGGCAGTTTGATTAGGATGAGACACACAAGGAAACTTTTGGGGTTTGGGAAATGTTCTATATCTTGAATATGGTGGTGATTATACAGGTGTACAAATTTGTCAAAACTTACCAAAATATATAGTTAAAATGGGTCCACTTGATTGCATATAAACTATATCTCAGTAAAGTTAAAAAACTTCTGGTCTCTGCATTTCAGTGCATTTTGGATTTCTTTTGTCTTACTTACCTCCCTACTTTTTGGGCAGATGACTTTAAGTTTCAGGATGATCTAGTCATCTGCTGACTCATCCTAGACATGCTGGCTTTCCTGTTTCTGAATCTGTCCCAACATTCTTTGGGTCTCTTGTCCTCTTATCTCTAGTTGGTAAAGCATCTTTTTATTTTTTTTTCCAGAAATGTTCTATTTATTCACTAAAAAGGAGGGAGATTGGGTCTTCTTGATCAATTTCCTCCAATCTCCCAAAATTCCCTCCCTTCATTTTTCCACAATAACAACACACTGAGAAACACATTTGTACAAAAACCACATATTATCTTTTTAATTGCAGTGCTATTGGTTATTTTCAGATATGCTATTGGAACTTGCCTTTAAGGCTAGTTGGATTTCAGTACCAAAGGATAAGTACTTTCAGTTGAAGCATGGCTGTTTTATAATAAAACAAGAAAAGAAAATGCACTTCATTTAGCTTGATAGGAAGACATAAGCGTACATTTTTAACTCTTGGTTCTTTTATTTTTTTTTAAGATTTTATTTATTTATTCAACAGAGAGAGAGACAGCAAGAGCAGGAACACAAGCAGGGGGAGTGGGAGAGAGACAATATTGGGAGTTAATGCCAAGCAGGGAGCCAAATGCAGGGCTCGATCCCAGGACTCTGGGATCGTGACCTGAGCTGAAGGCAGTCGCTTAACGACTGAGCCACCCAGGCACCCCAACTCTAAGTTCTTTTAGATCGGACTTGTATATTTTTTTTAGTGAGGCGTAACTGACATACTAGTTTCACGTATACAACATAACGGTTTGATATTTGTGTATGTTGCAAAAATGGTCACCACAGTAAATCTAGTTAACATCTATCATCATGACTTGTGTATTTTGATCACTTCAGAAATCTTACTCTTTATGATTTATCTTGTTACTGTCAATATAACAGCTGAACTAACGGCTGTCTACATTGAGATGTAGTGAATAGAAGACCGTCTAATCAAACTCTTGCTCTGTCATTAACATACTTTAATATCAAGCAAGTTTTCATCTTTTGTTTTAATTTTCTTTAGTTCATAGCATCATCTAGTCCTTTCTTTCTTTATTAAGACTTCTTAATACACAAGTGAGATATGAATACAGCCTTATAAAGTATTTAAGCCATACACAGAGCATAATGTGAAAATCTTGGCAAAGCTTGCTCACTTCTCCCCGCTCCCCAGACAAAATCACTATTAAGAATTTGGTGTGGGGGCAGCTGGGTGGCTTAGTCATTTAAGCGTCTGACTCTTGATTTCGGCTCAGATCGTGATCTCAGTGTCCTGGGATTGGGCCCTGTGTCAGGCTCCACACTCAGCTGGGAGTCTCCTTGAGGATTCTTTCTCTCCCTCTCCCTCTGCCCTTCCCTCTGCTCTCTCTCTCAAATAAATAAATAAATCTTTTAAAAAGAAAAAAGAATTTGGCATGTGTTCTTCCAGATCTTTTCCTAAGCATTTACATACAATATATATACAGATTCACATAAGTACATAAGATGAATCAGTGTGAGTTGATCAGCTTACTCTTTTTCTGAACAGGGTATCTTGGAGATTTTTCCATTTCTGTACTTAGAAGCCTCTCTCATTCTTTTTTTTTTTTTTAAGATTTTTTATTTATTTATTTGGCAGAGAGAGACACAGCGAGAGCAGGAACACAAGCAGGGGGAGTGGGAGAGGGAGAAGCAGGCTTCCCGCTGAGCAAGGAGCCCGATGTGGGACTCCATCCCAGGACCCTGGAATCATGACCTGAGCCGAAGGCAGACGCTTAACGACTGAGCCACCCAGGCGCCCTCTCTCATTCTTTTTAATGGCTGTGTAGTTTTCCATAGAATGGACCAAACACAGTTTAATTAACTAATCCCACTAAATAGGTACTTAGTTTATTTCTAATTTTCACTCTGTCAAAAAGTGGATTTAGATTAATGTAAGTAATTTGTGATTTTAGGTTTTTTTTCAATTATATAGCTGTTTAAACTATTTTTAAAATTTACTGGGGTATGGAGTACTTCAAGGATGTTTTAATATTGGAACAACACTATTTGAAACCTTTGCTTTAGAAGAAAAGGTTGGATGTAAGTTCTCTGTGAGTGTGGGTATTATTTAGTCTTATGTCTTCAGGGCTTTCTTTTTAGGTGTGATTATAAAGCAACAGCACTATAAGTAGTCACAAAATTATCTTACAGTTTTTAATTACCTAGTTAGTTTAAAAGAAGCATACATCGCTAAGGATTAGAACTAGATCACTATAAAAAATCAGCTGTTGGTTATAATGGTTGCTCTAGATTAATATTTTCCCATTGAACTGGAGTTAAGCATATGTGAGAAATGTTTTCCCTCTTCATTTATTAAAAAGATTTTATTTATTTATTTGCCAGAGAGAGAGAGAACAGCAGAGGGAAAGGGAGAAGCAGATTCTCCCCTAAGCAGGGAGCCCAATGTAGGACTCGATCCCAGGACCCCAGGATCATGACCTGAACCTAAGGCAGATGCTTAACTGACTGAGCCACCCAGGCACCCCATTCTCTTCATTTTTTTAAAATTTGATATCCTGTTAATGCACATCATTGCTATGGAACATTCAGTCATCCTCTGTTGATGACCAGCTGTTGCTAGTTTATTAGCAAACACACAAAAAAGCTGCTTCTTCACATTTTTCCCCTGTATCTAGGCAGATGCACAAATATGAAAAATTTTGATGTTTAAGTGCAATTAGAAAGTTACATTTTAAGCAGATGGGATTGAGTATCTCAAAATCCCTCATGATAAAAGCACGTTTTCTCAGCTCTGCTTTTGGGCAAATAGTGGGGGTGGAGAGCAGGCTGACATTTGTTTTAACTACCCAAGGAAGGCCAAAACTGCCTTCCTGTTAGGTTTTGACTGCTTTCTTAGTTATGAAACAGTCAGAGGACACTGTTTTCTTTCATATTAACTGACCTCATTGTTAACCTCATCTTCCCTCCCTCCCCCCTTTTATTTGGTTTTTGGTTTGCCTTTCCAATGTGTTATCATACTACGGAGTAAAGGCCCTGCAGTTGGTAGAAATTATTATGTTTCTCTGGTGGATTTAGTTGTCTTGGCTTTAAACTTCCTTCCTCTTAGGATTATCTGAGAAAACAGTATAGGTAGCCTATCACGTCTGAGGGTTTACATTCTTGTTAACCTTTTAATTTATTGTGATTAAGGTGAATTTTATTGATTGATTGGTTGATTATGATGAATTTTAAAGGAAAACCATTTCCTCTATTTAAGAATTGCCTTGGCAAGAAGTTGGAAATTCCCGAACTTGGTTGCACAGGAGTGTGTTGCTATTTGTTATGAATGAGTCTGCTTGGGTCCCATGGAAGTTCAGATCCCATGAAAGTGTCTCTCATTGTTAGTGTATAACTAGATTACCTTCAGTGAGAATGATTCTGTGCTTTAAGCAGTGCAGCAAATAGCTTCAAAAGGCAACGGGTAAAGTGAAGGGGCAGAGTTAATAAGCAGACGTAGCCCATGGATTTTGTTCACTGACTAAGCTTGAGACATTTGCCTTCTCTACCTTAACGTCCTTTCTTTGCCTTTGGTCATTAGATATTAAGTTTATTGTGGATGAATGAGGTTGTGCTTATAAGAGGGTTCTAGTGTCTACCAAGAAGGCATTTGTAAATACTAAGTATTGTATATTATCTTTCTTAAGGATGATAGATTCTAGTAGAACTGGCTTTGATTTTTCTTAAGAGTGTAGCTCTTAGGAGACAGGTATTTTAATAATTCAACACATATACATTAGGTATTGCTATATGCCGGACGTTTTGTGAGTTTTGGGAATAGTGGGGTGAACAAAATAGATAAACTTCCCTGCCCTCATAAAAATTAGGTTCTATTTGTGGAGACAGCTACAAAATAAGGAAACACAAGTAAAATAGTGTATAGCGTTGTTAGTGACGAATGCTAAGCAGAAAAAATAAAGCAGGGAAAGAAGTCAGGATGTGACAGGGGAGGTAGTGTGGGTAAATTATTTTGTAACTGGTTTCTTTTTAAAAACTATGCATATTATTTTATGCATTCACAAGCATTGTTCTGAGAAGGGGTTTACTGGCTTCTCCATTCTACCAAGGGGACTCATGGCATGGAAAAGGTTAAGGACCCTGCAGTAGAGGGTCAGCCATCCAACTTTGCATGACTGAAAGATGTTTATTCCTGTGATAATGATGAGGTAGACTTTTCCGTATTTTATCTATTATATATGGTAATGTGGCTTTTCATATTTTCTTTAAATGATTTGAAACCATCATTCATTTTTGAGGCTAGTTTGTAGGACAGTAGTTTTTCTATTTGTGCTCTGCAGAACCCCATGGTACCATGAAGCCTTTCTGGAGACCCTGGGGTCATTTTATTTTTTATTTATATATATTTTTTATTTTTTTAAAAGATTTAATTTATTTATTTGACAGAGAGAGACAGCGAGAGAGGGAACGCAAGCAGGGGGAGTGGGAGAGGGAGAGGCAGGCTTCCCCCTGAGCAGGGAGCCTGATGTGGGTCTCGATTCCAGGACCCTGGGATCGTGACCTGAGCCGAAGGCAGGCGCTTAACCGACAGAGCCACCCAGGCACCCCTTATTTATATATTTTAAAGGTTTTATTTATTTACTTGACAGAGAGAGCACAAGCAGGGGGAATGGCAGGCAGAGGGAGAAGCAGGGTCCCCGCTGAGCAAGGATCCCCACTGGGATCATGACCTGAGCCAAAGGCAGATGCTTAACCGACTAAGCCACCCAGGCACCCCGACCCTGGGGTCATTTTAAATTTATGCCTAGATCTTTCTCATCTAGATTGGTCTAAACAAGTTAATCAGATGTCTGACCTTGAGCAGGTATAAATAAAGAGAATAGATTGAGGGGTTGGTGCATATTTATGAGACATAAACAACATATGCAAAAAGTGGGTGAACCACTGGTTTAAGTCTTAAGGTATGTGCCATTGAACCACTCTCAAGACCTTGCACTGATATCTATTGTCTATATAAAGATATGAATTTCTGAGCTTGTTCCTCTTTTATCCCCCCCCCCCACTTTTTTGTGAGCCTCTATGTCAAGAATACAAATTAAGAAACAAATAAAAACATTGCTTGCCCTCATGCTTGGGGGGAAACAGATGATTGAATAATCAATCACAGTATGTTATGGTAAGTGCTAGAATAGATATAGACCCAAGTTTCAGTGAGAACACAAAAGTGAAACACCTGTCCAAGTGGGAATGGGAGATGATCCAGAAGGCCTCCAGTATCAGTGGCAAGGGTACTGAGTCAAGAAAAAGGCCATAGTCTTTCTGTGTTGCTGGCTGCTTTTCCTTTGATGTCTTCCGAGTGAAAGTGCTTTTTAGTTTAATGCAGGGTGGGGAGAGATTGCCCTCCACCCCACTACCTTTTTCTATAGCCCGCAAATCATACCTTTTTAAGTAGTTAAAAAAAAATCAAAAGAATGATAATATTTTGTGATGTGAAAATTATAGGAAATTCAAATTTATATATCCATAAATTAAACTTCATTGGAACATGACCATGCTCATCTGTGTATTATCTGTGGCTACTTTTTTCTCCTTAAAACTATAGAGTATTTACAACAGAGACCACATGGCCACAAGGCCTCAACTATGAAGGCCCTTTATAGAATAAGTTTTGCCAATTCCTGTTTTAATGCTTTCAATGCCCTACTTCAGCAGGAGGCTGAAAACATGATGGTAGTTTCAAGTAATGTACAGGAAATGTGTGAGACTTTTCTTTTCCTATCTCCCACTAAAACATAATGCATACACACCTCAGTGCACAGTAACAGGCATTTATATCATTCTTGTTTTGTCTATTTTGAATGTAGCTATGGGGAAATTTTTAGTATTTTTTAAAAAGATTTGGTATGAGTCAAAATGAATACAGAATGTGCTTGCCTGAAGAGTAGGAAACATGGGGTTCACTTTCACTTGTGATGTAAACTAGCCAAGGGACAACAGGAAGGTCCTTTCACCTGCCCACAAGTCTCTAAATGATAGGGTTGACTGGTGAGTAAATTAGGCAACTGTCAGCTCATTAAAGACATTGCTGCATTGTGGAAGAAGTGTGCACTGTGGTGTCAGACAAACCTGTGTGAGTCCTGGCTCTCCCACTTCTGGCTGACATGCCCTTGAGTGCCTTCTCTAAACTCTGTGTGCCTTAGTTTGCTCATCTGAAAATGTGGTTGAGAATGACCTTGTAAGAATGAAATGAGATTGTGTTCTTAAAACTCCTGGTACTAATAAGTGTTTAATGATTATTATCAGTCTGTGGACTCCTATTACATATTATGAAACATTTTAAAAAGCAAAGAAGATCCCCCAGTAGTGTGTTTTAATTATTTATTAAAAGCCCATCATCTGTGGGGCGCCTGGGTGGCTCAGTTGGTTAAGCGACTGCCTTCGGCTCAGGTCATGATCCTGGAGTCTTGGGATCGAGTCCCACATCGGGCTTCCTGCTCAGCGGGGAGTCTGCTTCTCCCTCTGACCCTCTTCCCTCTCGTGCTTTCTATCTCTCATTCTCTCTCTCTCTCAAATAAATAAATAAAATCTTTAAAAAAAAATAAAAGCCCATCAACTGTGACCTAGTACATTTGCATTTTTGCTGGTAACTGGTTTCCTAAAACACTGAGTTCTTTGAACCAAGACTTTCCCTAAGTGGTACATTTTCTAGCTCTGTTTTAACTTGAATTGGCACAGAGAGTGTATATCTTGTCTTGTAAACACATCCAATCATACTGTCCTTTTACTGTGCTTAAAGAACTTGCTGGTAGGGAAAAGAGATTTTGTGTGTCATACCATCTTTCCTCTGTATTAACTACTTTTTCCCTTTCCACCTATTCTGAATAATTGATTGAGTTGTTTAATAAATAATTTTAATCCCCCTTAGGAAGGTTAGTTTTGATGAGGTGAGAGGGGACTTAGACTGAGAAGTTCTAATGTTTGCTTAGCATAATTTTTGATGGTGTAGAGGTATCATAGTTCTAGAGACTGTATTGGATTATCAATCAAGGGGTACCTGGCTGGCTCAGTTGGGAGAACATGTGACTCTTAATCTTGGGGTCATGAATTTGAGCCCCACATTGGGCGTAGGGATTACTTAAAAACAAAAAACAAACTATATCCCTGGATTATCAATCAGGTCGCTGCATTTTGTATCTTTGAATAACTTTCTTTTGATTTTCATCTGTGGAAGTCTGTTGAATACTAATTATATACTTTAAGTAAAACCAATATGTGAAATATTTATGTTTATGATTTGTATGTGCTTAATGAAAAAGGTATGGGATTCCACTAAATAGCCAACTTTCCTAGTAGAATCAAGATAATTATTTGAACTACATGTGACTTTGTTAAGATCATATCAATATATAGTAAGCTAGACAAGTATTAGACTGTAGTTAAGAACACGGGCTTTGGAGTCATATACTATGGCTGTGGTTCAAGGCCTATCTTTCCATTTACTTACTAGCTATGTGTGGTCTTACTTCCTCATGGGGATACTAATACTCAGGGTGGCTATGAAGATGAAATAAAATTATACATGTGACGTGCTTAGCATGGTGCCTGGCGTACAATGCGCCTCCATCACATCCATTGTTTTAGATTATCTTAGAGGTCTGTACAACATTTTGCTATCTTTAAATGTAGAACTGAATCTTCCTATCTCTCAAGTTTCATTTTTTGCTACCTGGTATAAACTGCAGCCATAGTGAGCTAGTGGTAGTTTCCCTAAAGTTTCATGGCCTCTTTCATCTCTCTACATATACTTAAACTCTGTATGCTTAGAACACCTTCCTCCTTACTGCTTTTTCTCCTTTTACTACCCTTCAGAGCTCAGTTCAAGGGACATCTTCAGGAAGCCTTCCTCACCCCCAGTCTTGTGTTTCCATGGAGTCTTATGCGCGCCTTTCTGCCACCCACATTACATCATAAGGAACTATTTACTTATCTCTCTTATCAGACTGTGAGCCCCTTAAGGGCAAGGCATTCTACACAGCTTTGGAAATACCCTGTGGTGGTGGACAAGACAGAACTGTTCTCAAGGCATGTGCATCCTGGTGGGGAAGACAAATAGTTAAATGACCATGAGTGGACACAGTGCTGCAGTAGAGCACAGAATGCGGTGGAGTGTTTAACAGGGGCTTTGGACCTTGTCTGGACACATTAAAGAAGCCTTTTTCTAAGGAAGTGATGTTTATTTAAATGGAAACCTAAAAGATGACATTGTAGGAGTTAGCTAAGTGAAAAGAGGGAAGAATTCCAGGAGGACAAACTGCACAGATGAGGTGATTTTGGGCAAGTTACTTCGCTTCTCTGTGCTTCAGTTTCCTCATTTGTAAAATGAGAATAATATCTCTACCTCATAAGCTTGTTGTGAACATAAAGACTATATTTTCAGTCATTGTCTTCCAATTTGTATTCCTGAAATGAAGCACAGTCATTCATTCAGGCTCACTTCTGGGTCCAAGTTTACTTACTGAATTGCTAAATGTGTGCATCCACTTCACTGTACTTTTCCTTGTAATCTGTTGTTTACCTGTTCTAAAGCCTTTCTCGTTTTAATGACAAGAACAGGGTAATTTGTTTTGGTTTTTTGTTTGTTTTCATTTTAGAGATCAAACTGGCATTCACTGTTGTGTAAGTGTTGCGGAGTGTAAAACTTTTTTAAGTTAAATGCTATCAGTTAGAATGTTTTCACCTTCAAGAAACAGAAACACTAACTCTATGACTTGAACACACAGATGGTATTTCAGATGACAAGGAGTCTGGAGATAGGGTGACTCTAGTGCAGGTTAACTTGGCAGCTCTGCAAAGACATTGAGGACCCCAGTTCATTCCATCTTCCTGCCCTGCCATCCTCAGTGCATTCACTTGTCGTGGATGGCTCCCCATGGTCTCAGGTAGTCTGTTGTGATCTCAGGTGACTGTCACCAGAATATCCAGCTGAGAAAGAGGGACTGTTTCTTTCCATATCTCTCTCTTTCTTGATGGACATTTAGGTTGTTTCCACCTTCGGGCTATTGTGAGTACTGCTGCTATGAACTTTGGTGTATGATAAATTCTTTTTAAAATGCAGCATCATGGGGCGCCTGGGTGGCTCAGTTGGTTAAGCGACTGCCTTCGGCTCAGGTCATGATCCTGGAGTCCCGGGATCGAGTCCCACATCGGGCTCCCTGCTCAGCAGGGAGGCTGCTTCTCCCTCTGACCCTCTTCCCTCTCGTGCTCTCTATCTCTCATTCTCTCTCTCTCAAATAAATAAATAAAATCTTTAAAAAATAAAAATAAAATGCAGCATCATTTCATTAGTACACAGACCCAAATCTTGTTGCAATTAAATTTCTATTTTTGGCATCATTTGATATAATGAAATTCCAGTATTTGAAATATTTTGAGACCCTAACTTGCTGTTTAATGGGATTTGATCCCATATTCAAGAAAATATGAACCAAATAACTGAAAGGGATCTTAAAAATAATTTTATTCCATCATCTATTTTGAAGGTGTTTTAGATTCAGAGTGATTTTCAGGGTCAAAGAGCTAAGTCACATTAAGTAATTCAAAGTGAATGAGAGTATGCATTAGTCACTCATTTGAGTAGAGTTACCAGTGTGTCTTTTGTCTCTGGTCTTATTCTAACTAAAATCTAAGTATGCCTATGTAAGTAAAACAAAATGGAAAACTGGGGTAGTTTAGGTATCCAAGTAATTTAAGAAGAAAATGATTCACTTTTGCTTGAAATATCTTGTCAACTTTAGTACTTATTTTTCAGATATTTGCCACTCTATGTGTTAGTGTTCATACTTACCAGTGGGGTTCTGTTTTTCATGCTCTATTTTCTGATTTCTATCAATAGTGGTTTCATAGTTCGATACAGTAATCTCTGCCATAGATAATAAAGGAGAATTAATTTTCCATCTAAATAGAAGAGAGAGATGATGATATAGGATTGTTGATGTTATTGCCCTATAAATTGCCAGCTTTGAATTTCTTCTTTTGCTTTCTTCCTTTTAAATTTTTCATTTTTTTTTCTGATTGCAAAAGGAAAACAGTAGGAGAAAAGGTTAAATAAGTAGTAATTTTTAAAATAAAAATTGGAGATTTCTTGAGAGTCCTCCCCTGGGATAATGGTTGTTGATAGTTAGCTACACTAATTCCCTTCCATAGTTTATAAAGGGTACATATATACATACACATACAGAAATAATTTTGTATTGTACATTCTCTTCTGTGACTTGCTTTGTTCACTGAACTCTGTATCTTATGTTATTTTAAACCCTTGCTATATACAACCATTCTGTCATGGACTTCCTCTTCTTTGCGTGATCTTTTTTGTACATGTCTTCTGCTAGCAGCTCCTCCAAGTCTACTTCTGATTCTTTATGTGCACTACTGTGCTTAGCATGCAATTTGCACATAATATTTGTCAAAAGAATGGTGGAATCTTAGGGATAGAGATATTTCTTAAAGATCAACTGGTCTTACCTTTTGATTTTGTGGAAGAGGAAATCAGAACCTAGGTAGGTTGATTTGCAGACTTCACACAGTTGTTTTGAAACAGGGGCAGTGGCCTGCTAGGAAAAGCTCCAGACCAGGAATGAGAGTTCCTTTTTTTGGGCTTTACTTTGCCCTTGACTCCTAGTAATCTGGGTGTTTCCTTGTTCTGAAACACATTAGTCACGACAGTTTCCAGCACAGTATTGACTGGAAACAGATTCATAACTGGCAGACAGGTAATCCCTGCATGAGTAAATCCCAGTGGAACCAGAAAACTGGGTCTTACTTTCCTTAATTGGAGCCTGACTTAGAATCAGATATTGAATTGACAAGAAAGTATTAGCCATTAGAAAAAGACTTTAAATTACTGATCTGTCCATATTTAGAATTTCTTAAAATCATTTCTACTGTATGTAACACTGAAATCCTTTGTGGTTGTCTGCTACAAAAATGAATCTTTGACCTGGCAACTTTAAATGCTTTTGACACCATTGGGAATTTTGAGAATTCTTAATTTAATCTGTGCTTGTCCAGGGGTGGGGGCAGGAATGAGGGAGAGCTCTATTCTTTTGCTGAAGGTTATGCTGTTTGTGAGCATAGGCCTGTGCCTCTGGACTTTATGTTACCAGGTAGTGGTTACTGGCATAGCAAGCAAGTATCCTGTTCTAACTTTTATTTCTGGAGGCAGTAAAGAACCAGCCAAGCACAGAGATGAGTGGGAGGTGACTGGCAAGGGAGGGCCCTGTAGCTATTAATGCAACACTTTGCTGCAGGTGGGAGAGGGTTTTATCAAAGTGGGAAGGAGAGGCCTCAGTAGTTCTGCTAATGACTCTAACTTCCTCTGCATAACTAGTAATAACATGCTTCTCCACTGGACTTTGGTGAGGTTAAAATGTAAAGTTCTCTTCTTCCCCATCCCAAATCTCATGGCTTCTCTCTCTCTCTCCCTCTTTCCCTCTCTCTGTTTTTTGTTTTTTTTTTAAGATTTCATTTTTAAGTATTCTCTACACCCAAGGTGGGGCTTGAACTCACAACTCCTGAGATCAAGTGTCTCATGCTCCATCTACTGAGCCAGCCAGGCGCCCCTCGTGGCTCATCTCTTTAATTAAGCTGATTCTTACTCTCTTTTGTGATAACCTAGTTTTTGTCAAGCAGGGACTTGTTCTGCCAAAGAGCAGGAAGGTCACATTACAGGGCCCTCTGGTTCCTTGTCTACATAATGTCCATAGCCCTTTCTCTCAAAGACTCATATTGTTTAGACTCACATATTTCCCCAAAGGAAAGGAAGAGGAATTAAAGTGGAAACACTACTTAACTCAGCAGATTTTTCTAAATGACCAGTGATTTTTGAGTTATTGTAACCTTCCACTGATTCACTGTTCATATTTCTATGTGCCTGTTTTCTGGTTGGTAAAATGTGGAAGTTTTGGACTCTGGAGGAGAGCTGTAAAGGACTAATAAAAGAAGCTGGACTGCGTCAAGGATAGAGAAGGGCCTTTCCTCAGCAGAGAATTGCATGGTCATCATCATTCACTGAGTGCTGTCTGTGTGCAGAGCTGTCTGTGTTAGGGACTGAGTAGAGGTGTAAGACTGTATTTCTTCTCTCAGGAGCTAAAAATATAATCAAGGAGCTATGACATGCACAAAAGATGAACATGGCAGTTTATGTACACTGTGTAACTTCAAGTAAGTGATATGTGGATATAGCAGTTAGAACCATCTAAAATTTCAGACAGTGACTCAAGAAGTACTCTTCCTTTATAGCAACAACTCTAGTCCAGAAACAGTCTGTTTAATGGGGATTGATGTCCTATACTTCTCTTGATTAAATGAGTCTTATACACTATAATAATTGCTTTTATTTTCAATTAGTTGAGGAAAAGACTATGTTTTCCCAAAAGTGAGACAAAAAGAGAATATGAGACATTATATATAACTCCTGATAGTAAAGTGGCCTTGCCAACTAAAATAGGACCTGAATTTTTTAAAACCTCTAGATCTTACTACAAGGTTGTAGGGAATGCAAGGAACAGAGAAACATGGTAAATGTTTTTTAGGGATGCAGTCAGCATAGTCCAAACTGTAGGTGTTTTATAGGACAAACAAACCAGTTTCTTCAACAAATAAATTATAAGGGAGGGAAAAAGGATGAAAGGGGTACGTATGGATAAAAAGAGATTTAAGAGATGAATGAGCCAAACATAATATATAGATCTGATTCAGACAAACAAAATGAGGGAAAAAAATGTGAGGCAGTCTGGGAATTGTGAATACTGACTGATTATTTGGTGATATTGAGAAACTGTCAGTTATTTTAAATGTGAAAATTGTATTATGGATATGTTTTAAAAGAATATCCTTTGGATATTCAGTTAAGCATCTGCCTTTGGCTGAGGTCATGGTCTTGGGGTCCTGGGATGCAGCCCCGTGTCAGACTCCCTGCTAAGCAGCTTCTCCCTCTCCCTTCTGACCCCCCTCAGGTGTGTGCATGATCTATTTTTCTCTCTCACTCTCTCAAATAAATAAATAAAATCTTTTTTTTTTTTTTTTAAAAGAATATCCTTGGGCGCCTGGGTGGCTCAGATGGTTAAGCATCTGCCTTCGGCTCAGGTCATGATCCTCGGGGTCCTGGGATCAAGTCCCGCATCGGGCTCCCTGCTCCTTGGGAGCCTGCTTCTCTCTCTCTCTCTCTCTCTCCCCCTCTGTCTCTCATGAATAAATAAATAAAATCTTAAAAAAATGTTTTAAAAAATAAAAAAATAAAAAAAGAATATCCTTTAGAGATACATATTAAAATATTTACATATGAAGAGAAGTGTTGTATAGGATTTGCTTTAAACCAATGCAGGCAGGGGTATGAGCTGGGATATGGATGAGACAGGATTGGTAATGCTTTAAAAATTGTTGAAGCTGACTGTTGGATACATAAGGTTCATTATATTGTTCTATTGTTATGTTTGAAATTTTCCAAATATAAAAAGAAACCTGCTTAGGGGCGCCTGGGTGGCTCAGTTGGTTAAGCGACTGCCTTCGGCTCGGGTCATGATCCCGAGTCCCACATCAGGCTCCCTGCTTAGCAGGGAGTCTGCTTCTCCCTCTAACCCTACCCCCTCTTGGGCTCTCTCTCTCACTCTTTCTCTCTGTCAAATAAATAAATAAAATCTTTAAAAATAAATAAATTAAATTAAATTAAACCTGCTTAAAAAAACACAAAGATGGGTATCTTGACAGAAGGCAGTCAATGTTTGCCTGCAGCCAGGGTAGAGGAGTGGACTAACTACATGAGGGTACTTTTGGGGTGACAGAAATAGTCTGTATTTTGACCATGGTGGTGGTTACAAAGGTGCATTCATTTAAACTTGTCAAACTGTTCATTTAAAATGGGTGCATTTCATTGAATGTGAGTTATACTGTAATCAAATTGATTTAAAAACTGATTAAAAGTTAGTAAGGAGGGTTTTCACATGTTGTACAGTGTCAAATAGTAATTTCAGAGGTTTGTTGCTACCTAGCCACTGCCAGGCAGTGGGAATTACCTGACTCATGTTACATTTCTATTTTTTTTTTAAAGATTTTATTTATTTATTTGACAGAGAGATAGAGAGCACAAGTAGGCAGAGTGGCAGGCAGAGGGAGAGGGAGAAGCAGGCTCTCCGCTGAGCAGGGAGCCGGACATGGGGCTCGATCCCAGGACCCTGGGATCATGACCCGAGCCGAAGGCAGCCGCTTAACCGACTGAGCCACCCAGGCGCCCCACATTTCTATTTTTTTTTCCTCACTTGAAATTAGCTTTTATCACTCACACTTCTGATTTTGCTGTTGCATCTCTGATGTTCCCTTGCAGCCATAGAGTTGACTTGAATTTTGTGGTATGTTTGTTTGTGTGTCTGTCATCCAAATGGACATGCATTTTAATGCTAGAAGAAATAATGCTAGGAGGGACATCTAGCCATCTCCAGTGATAATTTATTGATCATTCATTTGGCTACCTAATAGTCAAGAATTATAATAGGTGTACTAAGTGTACACCTGAGTTGAAAATGGTTTAGTTGGGTTCTAATTTTGATTTTTCATCCATTCTACCAAGCAACAAAACCACTCCCACGGTCAGCATTTATTGAATGTATTCTTTGTACCAACCACTGTGCTGAGTTCTGGGTTTATGAGGATGAAAATGATACAGTTCTACCCATGAGATCTAATTCTCAGGGTAGGAAGATAGTTGTGTAAACATATAATCTCAGCAGTCTAATAAATGCCACCGTAAAGGTGGGTACAAGTTACAGTGTGGCTACATTTACACTCTGACATGGTACCCTCCTGGCTCCCTTCCTTGCCTGATGCGTCAACTGACAGAATGACAGGCAGTCTGGGAAGGGCATTTGAAAGAGAAAGAACATTCCTTTGCCCTGTAAGTTTGTTACTTTTTCTTTTAGTTCTCAAGTGCAGAGTTTAATTTATCATATGACTCAGTTCATAGAACATTATATTGATATTATAAGACTGTTCTCGTTTTATTATTTCTCATTAATTATTCTCATTTTCTGTCTCTACCATTCCCATCCCCATTCCCATTAGCATCTTTTCTCATGTGTTTAATATTTTTCTTTGGATACGTTTGTATCCCTGTGTGGTATTTTTTATAAATTTATATAAATAGTATTATGTTGTAATTCTCATTCGGATCCTTTTTATTTGTTTAAAGATTTTATTTATTTATTTGACAGAGAGAGCACACAAGCAGGGGGAGCGGCAGGCAGAGGGAAAAGCAGGCTCCCCGCTGAACAAGGAGCCCAATGCGGGACTCAATCCCAGGACTCTGGAATCATGACCTGAGCCAAAAGCAGATACTTAACTGACTGAGCCACCCAGGCATCCCTTGATATCTTATTTAAAAGATCTTTCCCCATCTTCAGGTCACTAAGAAATTACCCTAAAGTTTCTTCTAATTAGAGAAACACATTAAGGGACTCGTGGATGGCTTAGTCTGTTAAGCATCTGACTATTGATTTCGGCTCAGTTCATGATCTCAGGGTTGTGAGAGCAAACCCTGCATTGGGCTCCACACTCAGCAGGGAGTCTGCTTGAGATTCTCTCTCTCCCTCTGCCCCTCCCCCTAAAATAAATAAATAAATCTTTTTTAAAAAAGAAGAAACACATTAGGTTTTTATGTCTCTTAAATTTATATCTCCAGTTTGATTTTTCATTGATCTCTGAATTTCTATACTCACTGACTGTCTGATAGCTCCATCTGAGTCTCTGATATCTCAAACTTAGCATTGCTAAAACAGATCTCTTTATTTTATCCTTTCCCTATTAAAAAAAAATCTCTTCCAGTCTTTATTGACCAGAGTAAAGGGGCACCACCACCCACCCTGTTGCTTAAGCCAAAACCTAAGTCATTGCTTCTTTCCTTTGCATCGTCTTCCACATCTAATCATCAGCAAGTGCTAGCCATTTTAACTCCAGAATATATATTACATCTGTCCCTGTCTTTTCAATGCCACCTGCTACTACTATAAACCAAGTCACCATCATTGGTCCAGCAATGGCCTTCCCACTGGCCTCCCTCCAATTCATTAGCAGCCAGAGTAACCTTTGACAAACACTAGTCAGAGCATGGCACCTGCTTTAAAAAAACTCTGATCATTTCCAATCACAGAATAAAATACTAACTCTTTACCTTTATTTCAAGACCAGTATGACCTGTCTCTGTGTATTTGTCTAACCTCATCTCTTACTCTCTCCCTTATTCTACTCCAGCCAAATAGGTCTATTTTTTAAAAGATTTATTTATTTGTTTGTTTGTTTGTTTGTTTATTTATTTATTTATTGGGGGGTGGGGCAGAGGGAGATAAAGAGGGTTTTTTTTTAAGATTTTATTTATTTATTTGACAGAGAGAGACACAATGAGAAAGGGAACATGAGCAGGGGGAGTAGGAGAGGGAGAAGCAGGCCTTGCCCGATGCGGGGCTCGATCCTCATGACTTGAGCTGAAGGCAGACGCTTAATGACTGAGCCACCCAGGTGCCCCTAAAGAGAGTCTTAAGCAGACTCCCCACTGAGCACAGAGCCCTTGAACCCAACACAGGGCTCGATCCCGCAACCCTGAGATCATGACCTGAACCAAAACCAAGTCAGACTCTTAACCAACTGTATCACCCAGGTGCTTCAGGTCGATTTTTGGTTTCACCCAAGCCTCTTTCTTCCTCGGGGCATTTGCTTGCAGTTCCCTTACCCCTAATGTTCTGCCCCTAGCTATTTGCGTGGCTGGTTCTTGCCTTCCCATTCAGTTTTATGTTCCTCCCTAAGCACTCTGTCTGAATTAGGTCTCTTTCCCCTCTCTCCTGTCTATGTCTCACTCTTTGATAGTCATTATTACTCTCTGATGTTTTGCTGCTTGTTTATTACATTTATTCACTGCATCACTCCCTCACCCCACCTTCACAGCTAGCTTTTCAGAGTAGGGCACCAGACTCTGGTTCATTCACGGTTGTATCTGTGTTTTCAGCAGTGCTCCAGCACATGGTGGCAGTTAGTAAATATATTTTGTTTTTTGTTTTTTTAAAGATTTTAATTATTTATGAGAGAGAGAGAACAAGCAGGGGGAGTGGCAGAAAGAGGGGGAAGGAGAAGCAGGCTCCCCACTAAGCAGAGAGCCAGATGTGGGGTCAATCCCAGGACCCCGGGATCATAACCTGAGCCGAAGACAGTCACTTAACCAACTGAGCCACCCAGGTGCCCCAGTAAATATATTTTCAATGAATAAATGAAGGCGATATCTCTCGTAGTACAGAGTGGCCCATATACTCCTGGGTAGAGGAATTGCTTTTTGTTTTTCAGTGAGAGGAAAGCAGCCGTCATTTCAGACAGCCTTCAGTTTTAATGGGGCTCTGCCACTCACTGGTTTTGAGATCTTAGGTGAGTCATTTATCTTTTCTATGTGTGTTTTGTCGTTTATAGAGTGGAGATAATGAGACATACCTTATTGATGTTTCATGAGGAATAAATGAAATAACTTATGAAGATATCTGGCAGACACCTGGCAGTGTGTACCCCACCGTGTCTCAGAGAAAAGCTGCCCCCCACAATTCTGAAAGCTCATTACCTCCTCATCAACTGCTGTCTACCAAATGTCAACGTAAAAACCACATTTCTAACATTTTTGGTTATGTTACAGAAATTTTAAGCCAGTATTATTAAAATTGCACAGATGAATAACCATTCTTATTCCACTGCAGGGACAGATGAAAGCAGCTATGACCAGGGATCTCACTGAATGACAGTTTGAGTGGCACTCTGTGTAGAGTGAACTACTACGACACCAGTTTGTTCTCCGTTTTTGTACTAATGCTTTTCCCCTTTCTGTGCTTCCTTCAGCCATCTCTCTTCTGTTTCCTCTTTGGCTTCTCTAGTTGCTACTGGAGGCCTCACTGGAGGTCATCAGAACAGCTAGTAAGGCTCATGGTTCATAATATAGGTCAAGGGATGTCTTAAATACTGCCTGCCAGCAGGTCTGAGGTATAAGGGCTACACAAAGTAGTTTCTAAAGAAACAAATTTGCTTGTATGTATCATCCAGGCTAAGATATTTAGCAGACTTTTTTGTTAGATGTACCTTAAAACAGTGCTTTCTGCTTTTTGAAAAAATCATGAATCTATGTCTGACGGACAAAGACTAGACCAGTGAAACAGTTACACCAGTTATACTTTTCCTGGTTAAGTGTGATACTGAGCAAGACATTTGACTTCCTTCTTTTTCAGATGCCTATGACATATAATATATACCCGACATTTATTCTCACTTCTCAGAGATATGAAAAGCTAGATTTAACATATCCATAAAATATATTTATTCCTAAGGTGTATATAAATTGTCATTGCTTCAGGTCTCTTATCTCTGCCCTAGCCTGAAATCCCTATTGGCTTAATTCCCCTACACCATAGCCTGGGTCTGAGGGGTCTCAACCATACTGTGTGCTTCCTTGACCATCCTGACTCCCTGCTGAGTTCAGAGTAGTGGGAACTCCATGAAGAAATTTCTTCAGCTTTCCCTGCCCTTCCTTACTTCTGGATGCCAAATGACACTAATCATTGTCCTTTCTGATTTGGATAAGCAAATATGGGAACAAGTGGAAGATAACTAATTTTGTTTGTTTTTAATGTTTTTCCCCCCTCTGTTAACCTGTGAAAACATTTCTAATGGTTTACAGTTTAGTATAATATTCCCAATTTGGGAATAGCCTATAAATATGAAAGTCCAGTTAGATGCTCCTGCCTATACATACCTGGCAATAGCAGAGTTGTCCTGGACTCATGGTGCCCCCTGATGGCCTGTACAGAAATTCAGTCACAGTGCCATCTTCCCCTTTCCCTTTCCTGGAGAATTCCCTCCCTACCCCAGCCTTTATGTACATTTATTCTGTCATGCATTTTGGGTAATTTTACTTAAGATAATCCTTCTTATCTTCTCTTTGGGCTCTTATTTCTTATCTTCTTTGTTCTCTTACCTCAAAAGTATCTTATTTCTTCTCCCCACTCATTTTTTTCATTATACTTTTGAACTAAAAACCTTCCACAATCGTGGCTAAAAAGTATTTAGCAATATGTCCTTATTAAGGCAAAAGGAAGTACTAAATTTTGAAGTGAAATTAGATACCTCAAAAAAGACTCACTGTTGCCAACTTCTAGAGCTTTGAGATACATTAAGAAGTTCTTTGCAGAATCTTTACAAATTTTTGTTAACCTTCTCAGCCTTTGTCTTAAAGATTAAAATTCCAGGTAAATAAAACAGTTCTTCAATTTTATTTCACTTTATAAACTACTAATATTCCATTGGTATTATCTACTTGGAAAAAGTGCTGAAGCTCAGTATCAGATACATTGTGGGTTGAGTGTGCACTGCTGGGCTGACTGAAGGACCCACCCTTACCTTGGCTTTCCTTCTCTCCTGCTCTCCACATTCTTTTTTTTTTTTTTAAGATTTTATTTATTTATTTATTTGAGAGAGAGAGAGAGCATGAGATGGGGGAGGGTCAGAGGGAGAAGCAGACTCCCCGCTGAGCAGGGAGCCTGATGTGGGACTCGATCCCGGGACTCCAGGATCATGACCTGAGCCGAAGGCAGTCGCTTAACCAACTGAGCCACCCAGGCGCCCCTGCTCTCCACATTCTTAGTGCTGTTTCAAATTCAATCCAACTGACTTGCGAACTAGCTTCTGGAATATAGCCCATTTGTAAGTTGAATTCTTTGTGTCATTTATTTGTGCTCTTTAGCTCATAGGACTATAGTGAAAGTGATACCTAGGTAGCTCCCATGGGTTATGGGTTATGGGTTATGGGTTTTATACAACAAAAAGCCTTACTACTGAGACTTAATACTTAACCCTTCAACATTAATTCACTCTCTTTCAAAACTCTGCTGTTTTCAATAATGGAGGAACCTAAGGGAGAACAGTGAGTGAAACAGTATTGTCCAACCCCACTACCACGAAAAAATTCATAATACTCCTGAGTACAGGAATCATGATTCAACAAATCATTCATATCCTCTCACCTTCCCCCAAGAACACTGCACTTATAATAAAAAGTTATGAGTGATGAGTATCCTGGTTTCCAGTCTTTTTGGAGTTGTGAGAGCCTGTCATTATTTGATTTCATGCTCTTAACTTTTCCAGAGCCAATGTAATCTTTGGGATAGAATTGCATAATTTTAGAGTTTGACAGAACCTTAGTGATCACGTAGTTTAATTTCCCATCTAACATGGTCCCTCCTTCCAAAAACTTCCTTGAAGTTGGCTGTTTAAACCTTGGCCTGAATCCATTTATGGACTTTCTAATTCTTAGAAAGTTCTTTTGTATGTTTAGCTGACATT
Source organism: Callorhinus ursinus (assembly GCF_003265705.2). Classification (NCBI taxonomy): domain Eukaryota; kingdom Metazoa; phylum Chordata; class Mammalia; order Carnivora; family Otariidae; genus Callorhinus; species Callorhinus ursinus. The sequence goes on along the minus strand of NW_027397113.1, from coordinate 5,092,175 downwards.
TAACTCCTGGGAATTTCCACCCCTGATCCTGATTCAACCATTTATGGCAACAAATGACTCAATTTTTTCACTTACAAGAATGCCCTTCAGCTATTGCAGGATATCTCTCAGCCTCGGTCTCTCCCAGCTAAGCTTTCTTTTGATTTGTTGGTCTTTTTTTCGTAATGATTTTGGGAGTTTTTTCACATTAAAATAGCTGAATGTCTTTGATATGAGTTGTCATTTTTTTCAGGCTCTGTTTACTGTGGTGTTTACCATGCAGATTTTTCTTAATGTAGTAAAATCTATCAAAAAATTTTAATAGCCTCTGGATTTTATATGCTTTTGGATTTTGTTCATGCTTAGGAAAGCTTCACTCCACTCTGAGGCTATTTCATAAATATTTTCTTCTAATATTTTAATGAATTTGTTTTTATGTTTAAATCTTTGATCCTTTCAGAATTAAGTTTGATATAGGATGTAAGGTACGGGTCCAGATTTCTTTTTTTTCCCCCAGTTAGCTACCCAGTTATTCCAGTGCTATTTATTAAATTAATCATTTTCTCCTGCTGATTTGAAATCCCATTATATTAAATTCATGACATACTTATGGGTATATTCCCAGGATTTTTCATATGTTTTGCCACCAAGCAAACCATCACACATCTTATTCATTCATTATTGAATTTTTTAGCTTAAATGTAAAACTTTTTATATACTTGTCATAATTAAATGTTTAGCCTGTCAAGATGGTTTGACTCTGTTAGTTCTTGCACTAGCAGCCTCTTGCCTTGTGCTACCTCCAAGTCAATAAGCATCTCTGTCATTTCCTTATCCAGGCCATTGATTAAAAGGGTGACAAAAATGTGGGCCAGTATCAGGCTGTCCTTTGGACGTTAGTAGAGGGCGACTACTCACTCTTTCTTATATTAGAGATGTAACATGTGTTAGAAAGAGAATAGAATTTTAGTATCAGTTGCAAGATTTATTTGGCCATCCCTTCTATTCATTGTTTCTCAAGATTTAATGTGCATAGGAGTAACCTGAGGATCTGTAAACATGCAGATTCTGATTCAGTAGGTCTGGGATTCTGCATTTTTTAACAAGTTCCTGAAGTGATACTGAAGCTTCTGATCTAGAACACAAAACAAGATTTTTTTTTTAAAGATTTTATTTATTTATTTGAGAGAGAGAGAGAATGAGAGATAGAGAGCACGAGAGGGAAGAGGGTCAGAGGGAGAAGCAGACTCCCTGCCGAGCAGGGAGCCGGACGTGGGACTCCATCCCGGGACTCCAGGATCATGACCTGAGCCGAAGGCAGTCGCTTAACCGACTGAGCCACCCAGGCGCCCCAAAACAAGATTTTTGACTGACCTCTAGTTAAGAACTTTTTCCTCAAGTATGAGAGGAATGTTTGGAGAAGTACTTCATGGATTTTATTTAGGAAAGAAGTTTAAGTTGTTTTGACTTTCTTACTATTATAAACAATGCTGCAAAGAATAAATTCATCACGTTCATATATTTTGTGTACATTATATACTTTTTGTCTGTTATGCAGCAATATTCCATTTTATAAAGCCTTGAAATTTATTTATCTTCAACTTTTAATATATATAATGCAATATTATTTTTTTTATATCTAAGTTCTCTCTTGGTGGATTTGGAAAGTGTTTCCTCATCTCTAATATAATTAACATTGAAAAGATTTTTAAAATGCTATATATATATAGAGAGAGAGAGAGAGACAGATTCTTTTTCTTTTTTAAAAAGATTTATTTATTTATTTTTAGTGAGAGAAAGCGCCCACGGGGGTGCGCAAGCAGGGGGAGGGGCAGAGGGAAAGAGAGAGACAGAATCTCAAGCAGACTCCCTGCTGAGCACAAAACCCAGTGCTGGACTCAAGTCTCAGGACCCCGAGATCATGACCTGAGCCTAAACCAAGAGTGGGACGCTCACCCGACTGAGCCACCCAGGCACCCCAGATAGATTCTTTTTCTGTAATCCAGGTGGAATGTATTTATCTGTTATGAATCAGCATCTTATTAAAAAAAGAGGAAGCAAATAATTTCTATCAGATATAAACCCGGTGCCTTTTTTTAAAAGATATTTATTTATTTATTTATTTATCAGAGAGAGAGAGAGAGAGTGAGCACAAGCAGGGGAAGCGGCAGGCAGAGGGAGAAGCAGGCTCCCCTCTGAGCAGGGAGCCCGATGCAGGACTCAATTCCAGGACCCTGGATCATGACCTGAGTGGAAGGTAGACACTTAACAAACTGAGCCACCCAAGCGTCCCAACCTGATGCTTTCTATAATTCAGAGCTGTTAGTTAAAGCCAAATGAAGATGGAACTCCCGAAAAGAGTGGAGGAGGGTTCGAGCAAGCTGCCATCTAAGCCCTGGACATTGCATTGTTCTGATTAATGTCCAGGGTTTTTACATAGTGTTCACTTCATGTTAGCCACCTTCACTGGAAAAACTCCAAATCCATGAATGGTATTTGTATCAGTCATGCCATCACTGAGAAAATAAAATGACTCACAAACCAAAGTTTAAGCCTACTTTGACTCCAACTGTATGGTTTGACTAGAATTGTTCTATTTATAGATAGGTTGGGTCAGTATATGGAGTAAAGACAATAAGAGGCTTTCTTTTTCCTGATGGAGTTTTTTAAAACTGCAGCCAGGTGGTTCTGTTAATGAAAATGCCAAACAAAAAGAGTGATTTCCCTCCCAAGCAGTATTAGATTATGGTGTTGTCAGGAGTCTTGCAATTGAATTACCTTCTTGTAATCAATCCTGCCTTATCAGTTAACTCTGCTTGTAATGGACTACTGGCCTCAAGAGTCTTTGTGTGGATTATTTAAAACATCTTGCTGTCTGGAAGAGACATTATCTGAGGCATTTCCACCTTCCTCATTCCTCAGGTGGCTTATTCCTTACTCCAACACATGCGAGACTAACTTGCTGGGAAAGCCTTCTGGAGCAGCCGCTGAGCATAAAGAGCAGTGGATATTTGGTCCTTGGATGTTTTACAGCTGATGCCTTCACTGTGTATACGCAGTTACACTGGATGTGAGAGTCCTTTTTAGTAGTTACTGCTCTTTTGTGTAGGCCTATTATCTTGTACCACCAACCTAAGAGAAGAAATGAATGAGAAATTAGTTGCCATAATGTTTGCCCTGATTTAATGTGTAATACTCAGTTTGGGAAGCCATTTACTGTTGAAGATTTTTGTGAGGAAAAAGCATTTTAAGAGGTTCCAAAGCGATTTGCAATTAATTTAGGATAGGTTGTATGGAATAACTTTTTTTTTTTCACAAACTCAGCAGTATCAACATAGCAACAATATTGAAAAATGCTTTTAATTTGGGGAGTTGCATAGTCATAGAAGTGAGTTGGAAAGTCTTGAACTTTGATTCCAATTTGCCTCTTACTGATAATTGGTTATATTTAGCTCTCTCTTGAGTTGGGTTCTTATCAAAGAATGGGAAGACTAACAAAAGTAATAATAATACCTGTTTGCTAAATGACCAGAGCAAACCATGTGATATTTTACAGTTTAGTAGGGTAAGGTACAGCAATATGAGTCATTTCTATTATAAAAAGAATCCGTATCATGTTGAGGAAGAAAACAAGATTTATTAAACAAGGAAAAATAAATCCTGGGTTTGTTATTTATACAGATAAACATAGGCTATCAGGGCAGTCTATCTTCACTATAGATTGGGTAACCTGCTTTCAGTAGCTTTTGGGTGACTTCAGATGCCAGCCAATAGAGAGAACACATAGCTTATAGGAAAACAAAAAATAGCCAAGCAGCTTTCTTTTGTAAAAGAGTCAAGTTGAAACCTGCTCACGATACCAAGATAGGCCTTGAAACACAGAGAGTTGGTTTACTTTTAGACCAGGTAGAGTTGTATAGCCATCTTTTAAAAAGTTGTATTTCGCTCTTTCAGGACCTAGAAATACATGGTATAATAATGTAGGAAGACAAAAGGACATGAAGAATGTTAGTTTTTCTTTATGATCTCATATTTGACTTATAATGTAGTTTATGTCATGAGACTGAGTGGTACACTTGAAGGTGAAAGAAGATTCAAAAGTAGCTGAGGACAGAGGCAGGACTTTGATAGATAGAATGAGGAAGTTGGCAAATCTCTCCCCCAAAACAACAATAAACTGGACAAAGTCAAAAAACCCACTTCGGGACTCTGGAAATAGAACAAATGCAAACAACAAATTGACAATCATTCATCCATAAGAAACTGGTAAACTTTGGGTAATAACAGAGGGAGTTTTTGATGTTCTTGCCTGGGACTACCCTTCCCCCAGTGTAGTAGTTCTCTCCGGGTGGAGCAGACTGTGAAAACTAGCAACTTGGATGCCAGAGGAGGCTGACTGGGTTTGGAGCAGAAAGTGAAAAGCCCATGCCCATTGGTATTGTCAGTAAAAGTTGTGATCTCAGTGGCAAGTGAACAAGGCAGTACTGGTAGCCTAAATAGCTGTCCCAATTGGGTCAAGCAATAGACTGGTAGACTAGCCAAAAACTTAACAGAGATTGTGGAAGTGACACAGCTACAGAAATGCTCAAAAAGCTCTCTGCGCAGTCCTGACTGACTGGAAACCTATGCACACATGTAGGTAAGACTAAAGAGGTCCCAAGCTATCTATATGTCCCTCCTTGGCTGGGAAGCTGAATGAATATACAGAGGAGATGCAAGAAGAAGTAAAAGTTGGGGTACACCTGCACTTTGTGTTCTATAATCCCTACATAGATCCTTGGATAGAGGTTGGAAGCCTGGATGGCTTAAGATGTGAGAGCACAACCTTTAGCCAATCGTTGACTGATCATTAAACTTGTGGACACAGCAGCAACCCTATAAAAACAAGTGGGCCGCCTGGGTGGCTCAGTCGGTGAAGCGCCTGCCTTCGGCTCAGGTCATGATCCCAGGGTCCTGGGATCGAGCCCTGCATCTGGCTCTCTGCTCAGCAGAGAGTCTGCTTCTCCCTCTGCCCCTCCCCTGCTCGTGCTCTCTCTGTCTCTCTCTCTCAGATAAATAAATAAAATCTTTAAAAACAATAAAATAAAAACAAGAATTTAAAAAAAAAATGGTGACTGAGTAGAGACATCCTGGCTGCACACCATGGGAGAGACAGATTTTTCAGCTTTAGTCCAGGAAGATAACTAACATGGAAAGACACCCACTTAATTAATATAAGTTGGGAGATATGCATAATATCCATTTGGTTAAAAAGAGGGCGATTGAAGCACAAAAGTACATGCTGAAAGGTTAGTAGACACATTTCACATAATTTTTTCCCCTAGACTTTTAACCGTGATCCTCTTTAGAGGTTTATGGGGATGTTTCTTTCACTCTCTTATATATTTCCAAAATAAATGAGATATTTTTTTCTACAGTATACCAGGAATACTTTATAAACACACACACACAGAGACACTTTTTTATAAAAGCAGCTCACACCATAATACTAACTGTGATTTGGAATTTTGGGGGGTTCACTAAATCACGTACTCAAGTCTTATAAGCAACACTTAACTTTACCTCCATTCCACCTCTTGTCTTACTTCTCTTGTTTTCCTTTTTTAAACATGCCTATTGAATCCATTATAAAAATCTTTGCGGGGCAAACTGATTTTATTCATATTTGCTTTTCCCTCATCCCATTTTTCTGTTCCTATTATATAAAGTGCATTGCACATAGCAGATCATCTGCAAGTATTTTACTTTATTAGAGATATATAGTAATTCTTCCATACAACAGTTGGAATCCAATACTGTAATCTATAGTGTAGCTATTCAGTCTATGTTCTTTCTTTATTCTCCCTGCAAAAATATCCACTGAGACTATCAAAACAAAGTAAGACAAAACTAAAACAAAGAAGATCTCTGTTTTCCCCATGTCCTCCAATTTCTAAATGTAGAACAGACTGAGTTGTCCTAGGGAGGAAGAAGACTCATTTTCTAGGTTCAGAATTCAATTTCTAGCTTCTTTAATTTGGGACCTGGCCTATTTTTCTTTCATTTTATGTTGTTTCCTTTCATTAAAATAGAAAAAACAGTCCCATGCCCTTTCTACCTTTGCCTTTATTACATGTGGCACATGAATTGTTTGACTTAATAAATTTCTAAAGACAGTCAGGACTTTACCATTGGAATGTTATTGTTCATTGTTTTAAAACTTTTATACTTATAAATCTTTTGTATATAGCACTATGCTTTTAAAGGTAGGGTGTTATAAAAAATATAAAAAGTATATTTAATTGTAAATTATTCTCAGTTGGATTAGGGGAAATTTCCAGTAAAGGAGGTAGAATGAAGTGGTTACTCAAACCCTCCCACAGATACCAATTAGAAAATCTGAACAAAATATAAGAAAAGTACTAAAAGAGGGGCGCCTGGGTGGCTCAGTCGTTAGGCCTCTGCCTTCTGCTCAGGTCATGATCCCAGGCTCCGCATCCTGCTCCCTGCTTAGCGGGAAGCCTGCTTCTCCCTCTCCCACTCCCCCGCTTATGTTCCCTCTCTCGCTGTCTCTCTCTTTCAAATAAATAAATAAAATCTTAAAGAAAGAAAGAAGGAAAGAAAGAAAGGCACTAAAAGCATCAAAAAGTAGATGGAAACTGGAGGAGTGTTGACTCCTAAAAAATTGTAATTGCAAGGAGCAAGACTTGCAAGTTGGTGGCTTTTTTTTTTTTTTTGCCAAAAGGCATGTTCCAGTCCCCCTGGTGGCTATGGCAGAATGCAAGGACAGTGGAAAACTGCAGCCTGCAGGTGAGAGGTGACCGAGAAGAGAGGTCAGGAATGGAAGAACAGCTGGAAATTCAATGGGAAATCCTGGAAGAAAAAGAAAATTGCAGAAAGGGTGAGGTCCAACATCTGAGTAAAAATTCTGCCAAATTCCTGGTTGACTGTTGTATTAGGGTTCTCCAGAGAGACAGAATCAATAGGATATGTATGAGGAGATTTACTATAGGAATTGGCTCACATAATTATGGAGGCCAAGAAGTCACATTGTCTGCAGTCTGGAAGTTGGAGAACGAGGAAAGCTGGTGGTGTAATTCAGTTCGGGTCCAAAGGTCTGAGAATTAGAGGGCTGATGGTGTAAGTCCCCATCCAAGCTCAAGACCCCAAGAACCAGCAGTGCTGATAGCCAAGGGCAGAAGAAGATGGATGCTTCAGCTCAAGCAGAGAGGGAGCAAATTTGCCTTTCCTCCACCTTTTTTGTTCTATTTAGGCCCTCAATGGAACGGATGATACCCACCCTCACTGAGGAGGGCCATCTGCCTTACTCAGTCACCAATTTAAATGCTAGTGTCTTTTGGAAACACCTCACAGACACACTCAGAAATAATGTTTTACCAGCTGTGTGGGCATCCCCTAGCCCAGTCAGGTTGACATGTAAAATTAACCATCACAATTGTTGAACTCCAGATGTGCAGGGGAGACCCCAAGGGACCCAGCAAAACAAAACAAAAATAAAACCCAACCAAACAGGGTGCCTTGGTGGCTCAGTCAGTTAAGCATCTTCTTCGGTTCAGGTCATGATCCCAGGGTCCTGGGATTGAGTCCTGAGGCAGGCTCCCTGCTCAGCGGGGAGTCTGCTTCTCCCTCTGCCTGCCACTGCCCCTGCTTGTGCTCTCTCTCTGACAAATAAACAAATACATTCTTTAAAAACAACAACGACCAAACCAAACAAGCAGGCAGAGGCAAGAGAGGAATAAGTCCTTGAAAGACAGACTTATACTAGCTGAAATCTCTAAGTTTAATTTTTTTTTCTTTAAATACGTTCCTAAACTGTGCATAACTCAGGCAGTAGAAAACTGAAACCTTTCTAGCTTGGGGTGTCAGAAAACAGACCCTGAGACTGGAAGAGCATTTGAAAAATTAGGGGGAAATCACAAAATCACAGGCAGCATAAGCCCTCAAATCTGCATATAAATGGCCCAAATCTTTGGCTATTTGCCAAATTACACAGATGCAGAGGACACCCTGGGGAGCCAGGCTAAAAACACAGTAGTTTGAAGCTATAAGAACTGAGCAGATTTATCAGTTGTATACCACTGGAGAGACAAATTTGTAGTTTGAAGCTAGGCAAGTTAACTGCCTACTAGAATTAAAAAGCAACAGTCCTCAAAAGGATACAGCTGAATCTAGAATTGCTGCAACATCTTATCTAGTTTTCAACCTACAATTACTGGACGTATAAAGAAACAAGAAAGTGTAACTCCTACTCAGGAGGAAAGACATTCAGTAGAAACTGACTCAGTATCTAAGTGGGTACAGATGTTGGATTTTGCAGGCAAAGACTTCAACTATTATAGATACAATCAAAGAAGTATAGGAGAATATGATCAGAGAATTAAAGGAAAAATAATCGAATAAAGAAATGGGAACAGAAAAAATGGAAGTTTTAGGGCTCAAATAAAACAGTAACTGAAATAAGAACTCATTAGATGTGCTCAACAGCAGTTTTGAAATAATAGACAAAGGGTGTCTGGCTGGCTCAGTCAGTAGAGCATGCAACCCTTGGTCTCAGGGTTGTGAGTTCAATCCCCATGTTGGGCATAGAGATTACATAAAAAGAAAATTAATTAACTAATTAAAAATAATAGACAAACGAATCTGCCTTTGAAAATAGAACAATAGAAATTACCCAGTTCAAAGGGCACCTGGGTGGCTCAGTCATTAAGCATCTGCCTTTGGCTCAGGTCATGATCCTGGGGTCCTGGGATCAAGACCCACATCAGGCTCTCTGCTCAGCGGGGAGTCTGCTTCTCCCTCTCTGCTCTCCCTCTCTCTCAAATAAATAAATAAAATGTAAAAGAAAAGAAAGGAAAGAAGAAAGAAAAGAAATTACCCAGTTCAAAGAAGAGAGAAAAGAAAAGATTGAAGAAAAGTGAACAGAACCTCAGAGACTTACAGGACAATATGAAGCAGTCTGATATAGCTGTAATTGAAATTCTAGAAGGAGGTGCACCTGGGTGGCTCAGTCAGTTAAGCCTCTGCCTTTGGCTCAGGTCATGATCCCAGGGTCCTGGGATCAAACCCTGCATCAGGCTCCCTGGTCAGCGGGGAGCCTGCTTCTCCCTCTCCCCCTGCCCCTCCCCCTGCTCATGCTCTCTCTCTCTCTCGCTCTCTCAAATAAAGAAAATCTTAAAAATGGAAAAAAAAAAAACTCTAGAAGGAGAGGGGAAAAAATGGGCCAAAACCAATATTTAAAGAAATCAATAACCCCAAACTCCCCAAATTTGGTAGAAAATATTAATTACAGATCCAAGAAGTTCAGTGTACCCTGAGCAGAATAAACACAAAGAAAGGAGTTATAAGCACATCATAGTCCAACTGCTAAAACCAAAGGTTAAAAAAAAATCTTGAAAGCAGATAGAGAAAAATGACACATATATACAGAGCATCAGTGTTACAAATATGGCTAACTTATCAGAAATAATGGAGGCTAGATATTCAGATACTAAAAGAAAAAACCTACTAATGAGGAATTCAATATCCAGAGAAACTGTCTTTCAGAAATTAAGAATAAAGACATTTCCAGATAAATAAAAACTGAGAAAATTTGTCACCAGCAGACTTACACTTAAGGAAGTTTTTGAAATGAAGGGAAATGACACTACATGGTAGCTCAGATCTGTGGGAAGAGATGAAGAGCACTAGAAATGGTAAATATGTGAAATGGGAAAAGTATTTTTTTCTTCTCTAATGTCTCTAAAAGATATATGACACTAAGGTAAACATAACACTGTGTTGCTGGGTTTATAATGTGTATAGAGTTATAGTACAACAACAGTAGCACTAAGATGGTTTGGGGTAAATGGAAATTTACTGTAGTAAGGTTCTTGTATTTTATCTGTTTATGACAAGATGAATTTTAAATACAAAGACACAGGTTGAAAGTAAAAGGATGAAAAAAGATATACTATGTAAACAGTAAGCATAAGAAAGTTGAAGTGGCTATATTAACATCAAACAAAATAGACTTCAAGACAAGGAATATTACTAGAGAGAAAGAAGGACCCTGTATGATAAAAGAGTCAGTACATTAAGGAGATATAAAAAACTTTAATGTGTATGTCCATAATAGAGCTTCAAAATACTGAAGCAAAAACTGATATAATTAAAGGGAAATATAGAAATATATATTTCTATATAAAATATAGAAATCTGTAATCATTACTGGAGATTTTAACATTCTTTTCTCAGTAACTGATTAGAAAATGAAATAAAAAACAGTGGAAACATAAAAGATCTGAATGACACTATAACCAGCTTAACGTAATTGTTACTGAGCATTATACAGAGCACATTCCATTTTTACATGCATATGAAACATTAACCAAGGTTTAACCATGTGCTGGGCCATAAAACAAATCTCAGTAGAATTAAAAAGAGTGATATCTTATAGAGATATTCTCTGACTCCAAAAGAATGAAGTTAGAAATCATGAATTATAAAGACATCTAGAAAAGCTCCAAATATATGGAAATTATGTTAATCACCATACATTACATCATTAGTTTTTGATGTTCCGTGATTCATTGTTTGCATATAACACCCAGTACTCCATGCAGAACGTGCCCTCTTTAATACCCATCACCAGGCTAACCCATCCCCCCACCCCCCTCCCCTCTAGAACCCTCAGTTTGTTTTTCAGAGTCCATAGTCTCTCATGGTTCGTCTCCCCCTCCGATTTCCCCCCTTCATTCTTCCTCTCCTGCTATCATCATCTTCTTCTTCTTCTTCTTCTTCTTCTTCTTCTTCTTCTTCTTCTTCTTCTTCTTCTTTTAACATATAATGTATTATTTGTTTCAGAGGTACAGATCTGTGATTCAACAGTCTTGCACACTTCACATTTTAAACAACCTAGGGATCAAAGAAGAAATCACAAGGGAAGTTAGAAAATACTTAGAATTGAATAATAATGAAAATATATCAAAAGTTGTGGGATGCAGGTAAAGCACTGCTTAGGGAAATTTACAGGATTAAATACTTATATTAGAAAAGAAGAAAGATCTGGGGTGCCTGGGTGACTTAGTCGTTAAACATCTGCCTTCAGCTCAGGTCATGATCTCAGGGTCCTGGGATCAAGCCCCACATCGGGCTCCCTGCTCCGCGGGAAGCCTGCTTCTCCCTCTCCCACTCCCCCTGCTTGTGTTCCCTCTCTCGCTGTGTCTCTCTCTGTCAAATAAATAAAATCTTTAAAAAAAAAAAAGGAAGAAAGATCTGAAGTTAATTATATAAGCTTTAACTTGGAAATTCTTGAAAAAGAAAATTAAACCTTAAATAAGTAGAAAAGGATTAAAAGAATCAAACAAATCATTGAGAGAGAGAATATAAATATAGAAGAACAATCAGTTGAACCAAAAGTTGATTATTAGAAAAGATAAATAAAAAAACCTCTATGGTGATCAAGTAAAAGGGAAGACACAGATTATAAGTATTAGGAATGAAAGCGGGGGCACCACTACAGATCTGCTAGACATTAGAAGGATAATAAGGGACTATTATGAACAATTTTATGTCAGTAAATTATCAATTAAAATGAAAGGAACAAACTTAAAAAAAAATTTTTTAAAGTAATTTCTATACCCACCATGGGGCTTGAATTTGTAACCCCAAGATCAAGAGTAGGTGCTTCACTGACTGAGCCAGCCAAGTACCCTGGAACAAATTTCTTAAAGGTCACAAATGACCAAAGCTGACACAAGAATAAATGGAAATTTGAATAGTGAATAGCCCTATATCTACCAAATAAATTGAATTTGTAATTAAAAACCATTTCATAAAGCAAACTCCAGGTCCAGATGAATTCACTGTTTTATTCTGTTGAACATAATACCAGTTGCACATACTTCACAACTAATTTTGTGAGGCTGGTGTTAACTTTGATACCAAAACAAAGCAAAGACAGTACAAAAAAAAACAAAAAACAAAAGCCACAGACCAATATCTTTCATGAACATAGTTGCAAAATACATAACAAAATATTAGCAAATAAAATCTAAAAACATATACAGGAGTATAATACATGTGACCAAATGGGTTGATTTCATTAATGTAAGGTTGATTAACATGCAAAAATCAATGTAATTTACCATATTAACAGTTAATAAAGAGAAAAAAGCCATATGATAACTTAATACTTTATTCATAGAATTGCTATCAAAGCACAAATGTCTACTTTAACTGCATCTATTCAGCATTGTACTGGAAGTTGTAGTCAGTGCAATAAGGCAAGAAAAAGATGAAAAAAGCTAAGATTTGAGTTTTTACATTTATTTTTTTTAAAGATTTTATTTCTTTGAGAAAGAGAGTGAGCGAGAGAGAGAAGAAGCAGGGGGAGGGGCAGGAGCAGACTCCATGCTGAGCAGGGAGCCCAACAGGGGGCTCGATCCCAGGACTCCAGGATCATGACCTGAGCCAAAGGCAGTCGCTCAACCAACAGCCACCCAGGTGCCCCAAAAGCCAAGATTTGTAAAAAATAAATAAAATGATTGCTATTTGCAGATGAAATGATCATGTATATAGAAATTCATAAAAGAAATTACAAAAAAAGCTTCTAACTAATAAGTGAGTTTAGCAAAGTTGTAGGATACAAGGTCGGTTTACCCAAAACCAAATCATTGCTTATATACTAGCAACAAATAATTGGGGGGGGAAGTATAGTTCCATTTACCTTATCATCCAGATACATGAAATACTTAGGGATAAATTTAACAAAATGTGTGCAGAGCTTGTATACTGAAAACTACAAAACATTTCTGAGAGAAATGAAAAAAGACTGCAGTGGGCTCATGGATTGAAAATCTCAATATCATAAAGATACTAATTTTCTATAAATTAATCTATAGGTTTCATATAATCTCAAAAAATTTTTCTTAAGATTTATTTAGTTATTTGAGAGCAAGAGAGAGGGAGAGAGAGAGCAAGAGAGAGCACGAGCAGGGGGAGGGGCAGAGGCAGAGGGAGAAGCAGACTCCCCACTGAGCAGGGAGCCTGACATGGGACTCGATCCCAGGACCCTGAGGTCATGACCTGAGCCAAAGGCAGACACTTAACCGACTGAGCCACCGAGGTGCCCCTCAAAATTTTGCTTTTTGTTGGAGAAACTGATACACCAACTCTAAAATGTATATAGAAATGTAAAAGACCTAGAATGGTCAAATCCAGTTTTTTTTAAAGAGCAAGGTGGGAGTGCTTACTTGTAGTACCATAAAATTATAGTTTAGCAAAAGAACAGACATGTAGATAAAATGAGACCAAATAGAGTTCAGAAACAGACATGCATACAGACAGACCTACACATATATAGACAGGCAGTTTGCCCCATCAGTGTCAAGGCAATTCAATGGGGAAAGGAAAGTCTTTTCCACAAATGGTGCAGGACCAACTGAATTTTTATATGAAAGAAAATCAACATTAGCCCTTTATATCCCATGCAAAAAAATAACTAAGAATGGATCAGAGACCTAAAAGTAAGAGTTAAAACCATAAACCTTCTGAAAGAAAAAATAGAAAATATTTGTGACTTTTGGGTGTGAAAAAATTTCCTAAATAGGGCACAAAAAGTATAAACCATAAAATAAATGAATGCCAAATCGGACTTTATAAAAATTTAAAATGTTCTTTGAAAACACTATCAAGAAAAGGAAAAGGCACGCCACAGTGTGAGATAAAATATAGGCAATATATGTGTCTGACAAGGACTGTGAAGAAGTTGCAATCCAACAATAAGATGGTAAGCCCATTTTTCAAAATGGGCAAAAAGATGTGAATGGATACTTCACAAGATAAGCTATACTAATGGCCAAAAGTTACATGAAAAGATACTTTGATTATTAGTCATTAGGGAAAAACAGTTTAAAACCATAATAACTACCAGTGTGCATCCACTAGCATAGCTAAAATTGACAAATACGGAACAAGTTGAACTTTCTTTCATACTCTTCAATTGAGAGTGTAAAGTGGTGTGGCTACTTTGGAAACAGTTGGTAGTTTCTTTTAGTATTAAACATGTACTTACCATGGGACCTAGTAATTCCTTCTTAGATATTTACCTGAGAGGGTACCTGGGTGCTCATTCGGTTGAGTGTCTGCCTTAGGCTCAGGTCATGATCCCAGGGTTCTGGGATTGAGTCCTGCATTGGGCTCCCTGCTCTGTGGGGAGCCTGCTTCTCCCTCTGCCTTGTCACTCCCCTCTGCTTTCTCTCTCTCTCTCTCTCTCTGTCAAATAAATAAAATCTTTAAAAAATAATAATAAATAAAAAGATATTTACTTGAGAGAAAGGAAAACAAAAGTCTGCACAAAGATTTCTCTATGAAAGATGGTCCCTGACTTAGAATGGTTTGACTTAGGATTTTTTTTGACCTTACAATGACTTGAAAGTGATGTGCATTTAGTATAAACCATTCTTCAAATTTTAAAGTTTGATCTTCTGGGCTAGCAGTATGCAGTATAATACTCTCTCATGATGCTGGGCAGTGGCAGCAAGCAGCAGCTCCCAGTCAGCTACACAATCACAAGGATAAACAGGGATAAACAACAGATATACGTACAGTCATTCTGTACCCATACAACCATTCTGTTTCACTCTTAGTAAAGCATTTGATAAATTACATGAAATAGTCAACACTTTATTATAAAATAGGCTTTATATTAGATGATTTTGCCCAGCTGTAGGCTGATGTAAGTGTTCTTTTTTTTTTTAAGATTTTACTTATTCATTTTAGAGAGAAAGCATGAACGGTGGGGGAGAGGCAGAGGGAGAGGGAAAAACAGAGTCCCTGCTGAGCAGGGAGGCCAACGCGGGGCTTGATCCCAGGATCCTGGGATCATGACCTGAGCTGAAGGCAGACGTTTAACCATCTGAGCCACCCCAGCGCCCCATAAGTGTTCTAAGGTAAGAGCACCTTAAAGGAAGGCTAGGCTAAACTATGACATTTGGTAAGTTAGGTATATTAAATACATTTTTGACTTATGGTATTTTTAACTTACAACTGAATTCAACCTATAGTGGGGCCTTATCTAGATACAACTGCATCATAAGTTGAGGAAGATCTGTATTCATATCAGCTTTATTCATCATAGCCAAAGACTGGAAACAATCCGAGTGTCCATCAGCAGGTGAATGGATAAGCAAATTGTGGGATACCAATACAATGAAATATTACTCAACAATAAAAAGGAACTGTTGATACATACCACAACATGTATCAATCTTAGAAACATTATGCTATATGAAAGAAACCAGAAACAAAGGTGTACATATTGTATGATTCTATTTATATAAAAATCTAGAAGATGCAAACCAATGTATAGTGACAAGAAGGCAGATTGTTGGTTGCCTGGTGCATGAAGTACAAAGGAAATTGATTGCAAAGAGGAACAAAGGAACTTTTAGGAGTGATGGAAATGTTCTTTATAATGGTGATGGTTACACTGGTACAATGTTTGTAAATTTTATGTTTATTATGCATAAATTACATCACCCAATAGGTTGGTAGTTTACACTGTTTAAAGAAGGCTATTCCATATCCATTCACTAGATGTTTATACTTTAGATTACTTGTTCTTTTTCAGAACTTCTATTTTGTTCAGACATCAGGTTTCTCTTTGTGGTCATGTTCTTCTAAGAAGACTGGCCCTATCCCACATTCTGATGATTTTGCTTCATCTTGATAATTTTGCTTACTCCTCAACTATGTAGGATGGTACATGTTACCGGTTTTGGCCAATGACAGATGAGCATAAGTCTGCTGGGAGGGACTTTTAGAAAAGATGAAGAGATGTGATAGATAGTATTTGCTCTTTCCCTAACCCCATTAAAATTATAGTCAAGGAATTTTCTCAAAAATGAAAGGCGTAAGGGTGCCTGAGTGGCTCAGCCAGTTAAGTGTCTGCCTTCGGCTCAGGTCATGATCCTGGGGTCCTGGGATCGAGTCCCATGTCAGGCTCCCTGCACAGTGGGGAGTCTACTTCTCCCTCTCCCTCTGCCTCTCCCCTCCTGCTCATACTTGCGCACGTGCTCTCTCTCTCTCTCAAATAAATAAATAAAATCTTAAAAAATAAAAGGCATAAACCTATGAGGATGAAGAGAAAGAAGAGATAGCAGTGGGGCCAGAATCTTACTTAAAAAATTTTGAAAGCTGAAAAGCAGGTGCATATATGATAAGTAACTTAGGTTTCAACTTTCCTTGCTCTACTAAGTATTTGCAGTGGAGGAAGTCAATGAGAAGCAAACCCATTTTCAGCCATAAGTAGGCAATGTTCTAGGAAAAGTTTTAGGTACCTCTGAATGTGGAATATACATTGGGCCTGATAATAGGAATATTAGTTGAAAGTCTGAAATGTGAAGGGGTGCCTGGGTGGCTCAGTCGGTTGGGCATCTGCCTTCAGCTCAGGTCATGATCCCGAGGTCCTGGGATTGAGCCCCGCATCGGGTTCTCTGCTCAGCAGGGAACATGCTTCTCTCTCTGCCCCTCTCCTTGCTTGTGTGCTCTCTCACTGTCTCTCTCAAATAAATAGATAAAATCTTTAAAAAAAAAAAGTCAGAAATGTGGAAGAGTTAGTACCCAGTGAGCATCCCAGTCTTTCAGGTTACTACTTCTCTTCTATTCCTGACAACTGGGAAGTAAGAAAGGATAAAGAAGGAAACTGTTTTGTTGATTAAGCCTTATAGTATTTAAAATAATGTATATTATTATTTTGATACAAATAAAAATTAAATTTAAAAAACTGAGACCTGGGGCACCTGGCTGGCTCAGTTGGTAGAGCATGTGACTCTTGATCTCAGGGTTGTGAGTTTTCAAGCCCCACATTGGGTGTGGAGACTACTTTAAAAAAAGAAATTGTGATAAAATTGAGACCTAAGAAAGCAAGTTCTTATTTTCTGCCTCTTGTTGGTGTGTGACAGATGTTGAGGGTGTAGTGATAGGAGTTGCAGCAGTCATTGTCTAACCATGAGTAGAGTTAGCTAACATGCTATAAATGAGGGTTTGACTCTTTCTCTTTATTTCCCTGTTCTCAGAATGATGAGTTTGTTCCCTGGCTACCTTCAAAGATGATGTATTATGTGCGCTATAAACTCAAGGATTTTTATATATTCGGTGATTTTCAATCTGTTGCCATCATTATTTTGGATGTTCAAATAGTCTCATCTTTAGCCACTGAGATTTCTTTCAAGGTGGCTTCCATGGCATTTTGATACAATCCTAGTAGTCTTTGATACCTTCCTTGCTTTCTGGTATGAGATTTTCTAGGCTTATCTTGTACATTCCCTGCTCCAAGTTTACAATCCCTTACTTTCCTTTTAATGGGAAGTGGTATTTAGAGACCACAGTTGGGGTAATAGGGATGCTTATTGCTTCTAGGCCTTTTCAGTGGTCAGTACTTAGGAATACTCTTTTTCTTTTAGAAAAGTATCTCAAGGGGCACCTGGGTGGCTCAGTCAGTTAAGGCCACACAGTGGGCTCCCTGCTCAGTGGGGAGTCTGCTTCTCCCTCTCCCTCTCCCCACCCCCTGTTTGTGCTCTATCTCACTCTCTCTCTCTCAAATAAATAAATAAAATCTTAAAAAGAAATCTTGGATTTCAGGGTTTTTAACTTACTTGTTTTTTTATTTGCATTTCTTTATGCTAAAGACCTTAACATTAACATAATTATTTATGTCTTTTATCTGACACTATATAATAAGTTTTTTTTAAGATTTTATTTGTTTATTTATTTATTTATTTATTTATTTAAGAGAAAGAAATAGCATGAGAGGGGAGAGAGTCAGAGGGAGAAGCAGGCTACCCACTGAGCCGGGAGCCCAGTGTGGGACTCGATCCCAGGACTCTGGGATCATGACCTGAGCCGAAGGCAGTCACTTAACCAACTGAGCCACCCAGGCGCCCTATATAATAGTCTTTACATAATACCATGTTGTTACTAGTATGATTACTTGATACAGGTTAAGATGTCTTTGTAGTTCTTTTTGTTCTTAAAGTAAGACTGGCATCTTTGGCTTAGACCAACCAAGAATCACCCCTTGAACTAGGGAGAGCCCCTCCCATGGGACATGACTACACATTTATTTTTACCTCTTTCTGTTGAATTACAAAAGATCTATTGACTTTCTAATGTGAAAGATGAGAATTTAATGTGCAGCCCTTTATTTTCTTCCTTCCTCCTCCTGCCTGTGTTTGGAAACCATTCTCAAATTTGTTGTTCTTATTAACTTTTGTGACTTAAATGTTTTAGTTATACCGCTATTTCTGGCTCCATTAATGCCATTACCTTAATTAGATTTTCTCCTCCCACCTATAAACTGAAAGACAATAAATAACATTTATTTATCACTCTATAATTATTATGACTGTAGTCCTACAAATCTAAGTATTTGTAGTACTAAGATTACATTTTCTATATTCAAAGGAGAGTCCCTGGGATAAAGATCACATGGCTTCTTTTTTCATAGATTTTACTTGAAATCATATCATGTTTTACTTTGCCTCATGTTTGGACTGTTTCTTTTATGACTTTTTGGTTTTCATCCCTAGGATTTATCATTGCTTTTCTTTTTTTCTTGTTGGCAGAATAATATGCCTTTTTGATATCCTCAAGTTTTTCTGATATCTCATTTATACTACTTATTGCCTGGAGTAGCCCTTTTTATCCAAAAATTTCTTTCTTAGAGGCCTCTTTCTCCTGATCTGGACTATTAGTGTATGAGCCTGCTAATATAGCTATCATCATGAGGTTTCTAAAATTACCACCTCAGTATATTCCCCAGTTTTCATCCTTACCCTATTCTGGTAAGCACTGTTAGTGTGTTAATTCTTCCAGAGTTACTTTATGCATATACTAGCAAACATTAAATGTATATTTTCATTTTCTTCCTGCTTTACATAAATGCCAACATGCTGTGTACTGTTCTCTACTCTTTCTCACTTAACAATTTATCTTGGAGATTTTTTCATATCAGTATCAGGAGAGCTTCTTCATTTGTTTCTATAGCTGCATAGTTGTCATCCTATGAATAAATCATAATTTGTTTAATACTCCCCTGTTGGTGGATATTTTAGGTTTTCCAGTCTACTGCTATTAGAAATGATGTGTGTCTGTACAATCAATTCCTAGAGTAGAAACCCAGAGTCAAAGATTATATGCATTTGCAAGTTGGGTAGAAATTGCCTTCTGTGGAGGTATGCCAAATTAGGTTCCTACAGCAATATATGAATGCCCATTTTCCCATAGCCTTGCACACAGTGCTACAGGGTTTTTGTTTGTCTGTTTGTTTGTTTTTAGGTGGTGTTGGTGGTATTTGCTCATCTGATAGGTAAATGATAGCAGCTATTTAATGATGAGTCTATTCCTGTAAGGCTGCCATAGAAAGATTACCTCAGTTTCACAGAAGCAATGGAAAAAGTCCAACTCTATTTACTTTTAATAAGATGCAAGGAAATGCTGACAGATTACGAAATTAACCACAGGACCTAATTAGAAAAAGATTTGGCAACATGCCCTGCTTATCCAGTAACAAAGGGGGAAAAATATTCTGCATTTGTGACGCTGTTTTTAGAAAGGGATAATTTAAATGCCCTCTAATCTGGGCTAGTATTGTCCAATTAAGGAGTCTATTAGAATGAAAACACTTGGGTTTTTTATACTTAGTGTGGTGAAGCAGAATTTGTTTTCCCTTAAAAAATCTTCCCTTTAAATGTCTTTACACTGAATGGTAAAGATTACAGTTTAACTAAACAAACTAAACATTTCCTGTTTTCTTTCAAACCACTGTGCTAGAAGTCAGGATTCAAGTAAGAGTAAGACAGAGTCCCCGTCCTTCAGACACATTTAGTATGGGATGACTGTGATTCAAGGGGGCACAGCATGAGTACTCTTAAGAGGTGGAAGGAGTGTGGCCTCAGGGAAAGGCAGCAGCTCACTCAGTGGTGGGAAATCAGGAGAGGAGGTGGTTATTTGGGATGACCTAAACTAATGGGTAGCAATAGATACAGCAATTTAGTGGCAAAGGAGAGTTTTTAATTGTCTTTTTATCTGGTTTGAGTGACAGGATGTGCAACACCTCTTTTCTTGGCATTAGTGCACTCCAGCAGAGAGTCAGCCTGGAGCTTAGCACCACAGTTTTATACCTAATTTAGGCAGCATAACCTAGTTAAGATCACAGACTCAAGCTAGACAATCCTGGCTGCCACATGCTAGCAGTATGACCTTGGGCAGGCAGTTTAACTTCTCTGTGCCTCTATTTTCTCATCTATAAATGAAGATCATAATTGTTTTGAGGATTAAACTAATATATGTAAATCACATATTACAAGCCGTGCCTGGCTCATAGTGTTCTATGCTTGCTATTATTATGTTATACCCTCACAAATTGATACTTTTTTTCTTACTACTTAAAAGAACATTTTGAGGGCGCCTGGGTGGCTCAGTCGTTAAGCGTCTGCCTTCGGCTCAGGTCATGATCCCAGGGTCCTGGGATCGAGTCCCACATCGGGCTCTCTGCTCAGTGGGAAGCCTGCTTCTCCCTCTCCCACTCCCCCTGCTTGTGTCCCTGCTCTCGCTGTGTCTCTCTGTAAAAAAAAAAAAAAAAATTTTTAAAAAAAAAAAAAAAAGAAGATTTTGAGGTCACAAAATTAATCTGTGATCATTATAGCAAATGTGGGGTATATAGAAAAACAGTTTTAAAAATTGACCTGTAGGGGCGCCTGGGTGGCTCAGTCGTTAAGCGTCTGCCTTCGGCTCAGGTCATGATCCCAGGGTCCTGGGATCGAGCCCCGCCTCAGGCTCTCTACTTGGTGGGAAGCCTGCTTCTCCCTCTCCCACTCCCCCTGCTCGTGTTCCCTCTCTCGCTGCCTCTCTCTCTGTCAAATAAATAAATAAAATCTTCAAAAAAAATAAATAAAAATTCACCTGTAACCTCACCACTATAGAACATTTTGGCACATTACCTCAGAGGCAGTCTTACATAGTGGAAGAACATGGACTCTGGAGCCCACCTGCTTAGGTTCATATTCTGGTTCCCCCATTTACTAATCTCTCTTAATCTCTCTCAGTTTGTTCATCTGTATAATGTAGATGATAATACTGTTCATAGAATGAGGATTAAATAAGTTAATGTACATAAAACATTTAGAATAGTGTAAGGCAGAGTAAGTGCTGCTCCTGTTACTCTTCTTTCTGTGTGTGTATGGCCAAGACTTAAAGAAATCCCGTTAGCCTCTGAAATAGAAAAAATACATAGGTATACATATATTCCACTAATGAGTGGAAAGGCACTCAAGGAGTGCTACAGAGAATGAATATGTGCATGTACACACACACACACATACACATGATTTACATGACCTAGGGTAAAAGATGGCACTGTAGGGGAGAAAGGAAAAGTAGTTACAGATTATCAAGAGGGAGGGGTGCCTGGGTGGCTCAGTCAGTTAAGCGTCTACCTTCGGCTCAGGTCATGATCCCAGGGTCCTGGGATCAAGCCCTACTTTGGGCTCCCTGCTCAGCGGGAAGCCTGCTTCTCCCTCTCCCACTCCCCCTGCTTGTGCTCTCTCTCTCACTGTGTCTCTGCCAAATAAATAAATAAAATCTTAAAAAAAATTTTTTTTAAAAAGATTATCAAGAGGGGGTTATAATTCAGTTAGATGGAATCTTAGTTCTCCCTATTAGAAAGTAATTTCTTCCTGGACCATTGGGGAAAAAAGTGAATAAATCCATGGTTTTAAACTCAAGTAGAAAATCAGAATGTGTATATTGTGGACAATAGTAATAATAAAATTATACTATTAATCTATGACAATGACTAAATTCCCACTTGAAATCTCAGCCGGATAAGAAAGTAGAGATTCAACTGGCTATGATTTCTTCCTATAGAAAAAAAATCCTTATTTGAATTTAAAATTAGCTAAATTAAGAAGTGAGCATTCCTAAGGGATTCACTTGACCTTTTTTTTAAGATTTTATTTATTTTATTATTTGATAAAGAGACACAGCGAGAGAGGGAACACAAGCAGGGGGAGTGGGAGAGGGAGAAGCAGGCTCCCCACTGAGCAGGGAGCCCGATGCAGGGCTCGATCCCAGGACCCTGGGATCATGACCTGAGCTGAAGGCTGACGCTTAACCGACTGAGCCACCCAGGCGCCCCCACTATTGACTTCTTACAAATAATAGCTTTTCCCAAGTCAAGTTGGATTCTAGCAGCTGTTTGTTTCTGGAGCAAAATGTGGGTACTGCCTTCAGGTGGGATGGATAGGGAGATAAGAAAAAGATGGAATTATCTCTGGAAAAAAAGAAGCCAGCTGGTTATACAGTACTTAAAAATGTATCATTTAAAGGTAAAATGGCAAGCTGTTTCAGTCCCAAACATGACCTACTTTTGTAAATGTTCATTGTCTTTGTAAGAGAAAGACATCTTGGATCTGACTTACACAGTTTTCTTGTTTTGTTCATTTAAACATTGTAAGAATCTGCCAGAGGCTACATGTTGGGAGAGAGGAATAAAGGAAAGAGAAGGCAAATAAAAAAGGGAAACGAATGGAAGTAACAGTTTGGGTTCCCTTTCTGGCTCTTCAGTTTGTGTGGAGCGGTAGGGTCTGGATGGCTGAATTACTGTCATGGTTGGGAATAGAGCAGAGATCTTCATTTATAGCCTCTTGCTGTTGCTGGGCTTCTTTTGAACTTCACAGAGTTAAAAATTTCTTCCTCGTGTGCTGTTCAGTTTGTCAGTCAAGTCTCATTACAGAGGAAAGAAGGATCAACTCCTCACCTTTGTGATTTCAAAAATAGTACAATGGTCCTGAGATAATGATATGGTAGCATATAATTGAAACTTTCTGGGTACTTTTATGCTATATCATTTTTCTTGTATATAATTCTAGAGTCATACCAGAGCTACTTTTTTTTTTTTTTTTTTAAGTAGGCTCCACACCCAGAGGGGAGCCCAACACGGGGCTTGAACTCAGGACCCTGAGATCAAGACCTGAGCTGAGATTAAGAGTCAGACGCTTAACCAGTTGAGCCACCCAGGCACCGTATAGAGCTACTTTTATTTTATTTCTTTTTAAAGATTTTTTATTTATTCATTTGAGACACAGAGATACAGAGAGAGAGAGAGCATGAGCAGAGGGAGAGGCAGAGAGAGGAAGAAGCAGGCTCCCTGCTGAGCCAGGAGCCCAATGTGGGGCTTGATCACAGGACCCTGGGATCATGACCTGAGCCGAAGGCAGACACTTAACCATCTGAGCCACCCAGGTGCCCCATATTTTTTTATTTTTTAAAAGATTTTATTTAGGGCGCCTGGGTGGCTCAGTTGGTTGAGCGACTGCCTTCGGCTCAGGTCATGATCCTGGAGTCCCGGGATCGAGTCCCGCATCGGGCTCCCCGCTCAGCGGGGAGTCTGCTTCTCCCTCTGACCCTCCCCCCTCTCATGTGTGCTCTCTCTCTCTCATTCTCTCTCTCAAATAAATAAAATCTTAAAAAAAATAAAAGATTTTATTTGAGAGCGAGAGAGAGAGAGCAAGAGAGCATGCAAACATGAGCAGGGGGGAGGGGGAGAGGGAGAGGGAGAAGCAGACTCCTCCCTGATCAGGGAGCCCATTACAGGACTCAATTCCAGGAGCCTGCGATCATGACCTGAACTGAAGGCAGACGCTTAACAGACTGAGCCACGAGGTGCCCCTAGAGCTACTTTTAAAAAATCTTATATTTTGTTGACTTACTCCATTCAATTCCCCAATCGCCTCTTTTCCTTGTATTCTCAGATAAACATCTCTTTTTCCAAGGGAATACTGAGAACCACAAGGACCTTAGACAAGACCATTTGGTCCCAACATCTTAAGAAGCAGCTAAATGTTAGAAAATGAGAATTGTTAGATTCACATGATAGTCACTATGGAGACCAAGTTCCTTCTGTACCACTTTGCTTTTTTCCAGCTTGAAATCTTGTCCCCTGTCCTCCTTTTCATCTGCAACTGCTTATATTTCTATGGAGAAAAGTCCCTCAATCAAGCTTTTGTTTTTATTACTTCTTTGAAATGCCTAATATTGTGGTCACCAGTATCCATTTTCTGTCTTCTGTTTATTCTACTTCCCAGCAGTGTTTGACACATCATCTTAAGCACTTTCTTCTCTAGGTTTCTAGGTTTGTGAGGGCACAGCCTCTTCCTACCTCACTGGAAGCTTTCTCTTCTGACAGACTTGTATGCATGCGTTGACATGCCTAGGGTTCTATCCTTGGCCTTGTCTCTTTTTTTTTTTTTTTAAGATTTTATTTATTTATTTGAGAGAGCGAGAATGAGAGAGAGAGAGAGCACATGAGAGGAGGGAGGGCCAGAGGGAGAAGCAGACTTCCCGCTGAGCAGGGAGCCCGATGCAGGACTCGATCCCGGGACTCCAGGATCATGACCTGAGCCGAAGGCAGTCGCTTAACCAACTGAGCCACCCAGGCGCCCGGCCTTGTCTCTTTTATTTGAACTTTGCTCTGGAAGATCTCAACCATTCCCATTCCTCTAAATACCATCTTTATGCCATGACTCCTGAATCTCTATCTCTAGCCTCATCTTTCTCTTGAGCTCAAGACTCATATAGCTAGTTGCCTACTTTAATTTTTCCACTTGGATATTAATAAACTTAATAATCTCCTGACTTTTCTGCCTTATTCACCCCTAAACTTCCTTCTGTGTCCCTCAACTCAGTAAATAGTAATGCCATCCATACCCTCAGTTACTCAAGCCAAAAACCTATAAACATCTTTGAGCTTCCTTTGCCTCTGTAGCTTACATTCAGTCCATCAGCAAGATTTATCAGTTCTACCAGAATGTTCCTGAACTCCACCCTTCTACCCATCCCTACCACTACTACTACAGATCAAACCTTACTGTCTTACCTGGACCACTGCAACAGCCTCCTAACTGGTCTTCCTGTTTCCACCCTCCCTTTTCTCTAGGCCATTATTCACATAACAGTAGGATGATCTTGCACAAATCATTTTATATCATCCACTGGTTTATAAATCTTCATTCGCTTCCCACCATCAAATAAAGGTCTCTACCTCATAGCCCAGCCTCCATTTGCTTTTCTAACCTCACATCTTACCGCTCCCCTCACTCATGTGCTCCAGACATACTTGCCTTCATTTCCTTCATATATCTCAATTTCATCTTATTTTCAGCCACATGCTCTTTATAGCTTTACCTAAATGTTATGTCCCTAAATAATTAGTAGTTTATTTTTGCTTGGTTTTGGATTTGATATAGTATCATACTATATGTAGCCTTCTGCAACTTCTCACTCAGTGTTATGTTTTGAGATTAATGCATGTTGAAGTGTAAGCTTAGTTCATTCATTTTCACTGCTGGATAGCACTTGATTGTTTAAGTACACCCCAGTTTATCTACCTACTCTTTGACACAGTGTACATTTGGGTTCTGAGTAAGCATAATACAAACACTACCTAATTTATAGAGAACTTACCATGGCCAGGCACCGTTCTCAGTGCTTTTGTATATGTGAGTCTTCACAACAGTGAGGTTGGTATTACAGTCCTTGTTTTGCTGATGACAAAACAGAGGTATAGGAAGATGAAGTAGTTTACCCAAGGTTGTATAGGCCCGTGAGTGCTGTGAATGCTTTCGTATGTATCTTCTGGTACACAAGGGTAAGAGTTTCTATAGGAGTGAACGTGCTCGACCACAGATTTTACACATGTTCAACTTCATGGGACGATGCATAATAGTTTTCAAAGTGATTGTAACAGTCATACTCCCCCCAGTAGCATATGAGTTCCCAGTGCACCATGTCTTCACCCACATTTAGTTTTGCCAATTTTGTGAGTGTAAATGATATTTTGATTTCAGTTTGCATTTCCCTGATTCATAATGAAGTTGAGCATATTTTTGTGTATTTATTAGCTATTAGTGTTTCCTCTTTGGAAATATAAAACATCTGTTCGTGTTTTTTGCCCACATTTCTATTTGTGAGTCTTTTTCTTATTGAATTATAATTCTTTATATTCTAGACCCTTTGTCAGTATTATGAGTTTTAAATGTCTCCTCCAAGTTCATGACTGGTGTTTTAACTCTTTATGGTATCTCCTGATGAATAAGAATTCCTAATCTTAATATGGGGTTGAATTTCTCTTTTTTTTTTTTAAAGATTTTATTTATTTATTTGAGAGAGCGAGAATGAGAGAGAGAGAGCACATGAGAGGGGGGAGGGTCAGAGGGAGAAGCAGACTCCCTGCTGAGCAGGGAGCCTGATGCGGGACTTGATCCCAGGACTCCAGGATCATGACCTGAGCCAAAAGCAGTCGCTCAACCAACTGAGCCACCCAGGCGCCCGGGGTTGAATTTCTCAATGTATTTGGTGTCTTGTTTAAGAAATGCATCATCGCCTCAGAGTATGAAAGATAATATCCCATATTTCTCCTATAATTTTGTGTTTCACATTTAATCCACCTAGAGATTATTTCTTAGGTATAGTGTGAAGTGTGGATTCAATTTTCCCCCATTCCATAGTTATTCTTTTCCCAATTGTTGAAATACTGCTTTTTTCTTCTTTAATACTGCTTTTTTCTTATTATAAAGTTTCTGTATAATTATAGGATTGTTTCTAGGCACTCTGGTCTGCTCCATTGATCTTTCTATTATTTCACTAATGCTTCCTCAACTAATATTGCTTAATAATAAATCTGGATATCTGATTGGCTAATTTACCCACCTGTTTTTCTTCTTCAAGAATGTCTTGGTTTGGGACACCTGGGTGGCTCAGTTGGTTAAGCGTCTGCCTTTGGCTTAGGTCAGGATCCCAGGGTCCTGGGATCGAGTTCCTCATTGAATCCATGGGGAGCCTCCTTCTCCCTCGCTCTCTGCCACTCACCCTGCTTGTGCCCTCCCCCTCTCTCTGTGTCAAACAAATAAATAAAATCTTAAAAAAAAAAAAGAATGTCTTGGTTATTCTTGGCCTTCTTCCTTATAAATGTTAGAATTAACATCTATGGAAAATCCTGTTGGAATTTTGATCAGTCTTGTATTTTGTGTATCAGTTTGGAAGAGAATTAAGATCTTGCTAGAATTTCCCTTATGCATGAGCATGGCATTTCTTTTGTTTAATGTCTCAAAACATTTATACATGTACAGTATATCCTACAACTCCATGGAGGCCTGGCACATCTTGCAAAGGAAGGCAGTTTAGAGTAGTGGTTAAGAGCAAAGGCACTGGAACCAGACTGCTTGAGTTTAAATCCTCACTTAGCTGCTTACTAACTGTGTGGTCTTAGGTAAATCATCCTCTCTGTGGCTTCATTTCCTCGTCTGCAAAACAGAGCTAACAAGAGTTTCTGTTTCATAGAGATATGTAGTAAATGCTCAATAGTTGTTACCTCTTACTATTACTGTTTTATCCCAGGTGTTTTATTTTTTGTTACTTTATGTATAGTATCTTTTTCAAAAAATGTTTTATTTCTTTGTTACTGGTGTTTAGAAATGCAATTGAGCGAGAGAGGGAACACAAGCAGGAGGAGTGGGAGAGGGAGAAGCAGGCTTCCCGCCAAGCAAGGAGCCCGATGAACCCAGGTGCCCCATGGTCTATTTTTTAGAATACATTACTAGGTTTAATTTGCTAATATTTTGTTTTGAAATTTTGCATTTATGATTGTAAATTAGGTTGGCCTTTAATTTTTCTTTCTTGGGTAATAAGGATCTATGTTATTTTATGAAATGAACTGTAAAGTGTTAGCTTTTTTTGATCCTCTGGAAAATGTATATAAGGTTAAAATTATCTCTTCCTTGAACATTTGATAGAATTTGCCTCTAAAAATCATCCAGACCTGGTGTTTTCTTTCATAGAAGAGTTAAAAATTACTGTTCAGTGTCTTCAGTGGTTATAGGACCTTTCAGGTGTTGTCCAGCTTCCCTAGTCATGAATGTTATATTGTGTTTTTTTAGGAATCTGCCTTTTTCATCTAAGTTTCCAACTTTATTTGCATAAGTGGTTTGTGGAATGCTCTTGTGAATCTGCTTTATTTGGAGTATGTCCTTTTAAAAACAATTCCAGGTTTCTAAATTTTATTACTAAGACATATATATTTTATTTTCTTTTATAAAATGTGTTTTATCCTTACCATTTTCTTTTAGGTGTTTGGGTTTTTTTTCTTAAGATCTTATTTATTTATTTTAGAGAGAGAGCACAAGCAGGGGGAGGGGCACAGGGAGAGAGAGAGAGAGAGAATCTCAAGCAGACTCCCCATAGAGCAAAGACCCCCCACACAGGGCTCAACATGAGGCTTGATCTCACAGCCCTGAGATCATGACCTGAGCCGAAATCAAGTGTCCAACCCTCAACCAACTAAGCCACCCAGGTGCCCCCAGATGTTTGGGTTTATTTAACTGTTCTTTTTCTTTAAATGTCCTAATGGCTGCTTAGTTCATTAATTTCAGCACTTCTTCTTATCTAATATAACCACGTAAGACTATTGTTTCCTCCAAAAAATAATAATAAAATAAAATTCCCTCTAAGAACCTCTTTAGTTTGGATATATAATGTTTCATTAATGTTGGGTTCTGAGTATTTTCTCATTTCTTTTTCCTGTGTTTCTGGGATATTTCTAACCCTTTTTCTTTGTTTCCTTTTGAATTGGTGGAGGGTTTTTCTCACATTCCATTTAAACTACCAGTTTGAAAGGTAGGTATTCGGTTTTTACTTTCTTGGTGATTACTCTCAAACTTTGAGTGTGAAAACTTAAGAGTTTAATGTTAGGGAATGCCTGGATGGCTCAGTGGGTTAAGCATCTGCCTTCGGCTCAGGTCATAATCCCAGGGGCCTGGGATAGAGTCCCACATTGGGCTTCTTGCTCAGCAGGGAGTCTGCTTCTCCCTCTGCCTGCCACTCCCCCTGCTTGTGCTCACTCTCTGACAAATAAACAAACTCTTTTTTAAAAAAAGAGTTTGTTTTCCATTTTTTCCCTCTGAAACAATTCAGGAAGCTTTAAAAAATTCTGACTTGAGTCAGTCAGTTCCTGTCACGTGCATGCTGTAATATTTACAGTGTGTAAATCAAACATAGGCATTCTTGTTTCATATTAGCCATGTTTGTTTAAATTTACCTAAATTTTATAATTTTATTTGTCTACCATTTCTTTTCCTATCCTTAATCTTTTAGGACCATTTTCTTGTTTTTACAGTTATCCTTAAGAAGTAGCATTAATGTTCAAGCCACCTTCCAAGGCACCCGCAGTGACTCCCCCTCCTGGGATTCACACTCTTAAGTGATTCCCTCCTACACTGAATAGGGCTGACCTGTGTAACCAGGAGGACATTCAGGAAATGATGGAGTGTGACTTATGAGGCTGGGTCATAAAATGCATTGCTACTTTTGCCTTGCTCTGTCTTGGAACATTCCCTCTGTGGGGCAGCCAGCTGCTATGTCATGAGATTGTGAATCAGCCCTGGGAGAGGAACTGTGGCCACCTGTCAACTGCCAGTACTTGTAAGTGAGCCACCTGGGAGGAGGATGCTACAGCTGTGAGCAAGATGACTGCAGCCCTGGCCAACATCTTGCCTGCAACCTCATGAGAAACTCTGAGCCAGGACCATCCAACTCAGATGCTTCTGAATTTCTGACACACAGAATCTGTGAGATAATAAATGAATACTATTTTAAGCCATTTGTTTTGTTACATAGCAGTAGATAAATAATACACATTAATGAGAGTCTTTTGGTGGTAAACTGTCAGTTTTTGTTTTCCTGAAAATGTTTTAATTAACCCTCATTTCTAAAATATATTTTATCTGTGCATACAATTCTGTAAGGGATGAGATAGAGAGCCATCGTTGTTTTTATTCAAATAGCCAATTTTCCAGTACTATGTATTAATTGAGTAACTCATCTACTTCTTGCGTACAGTAAATTTTTGTTTATATGTGGGTCTAATTTTGGACTCTGTTCCTTCTATTAATCTCTTTGTTTATTCTTTTCCCAATACCACGATGTTTTCATTACTTGGGCTTTAGAATACATGTTAATATCCTACTTTATCCAGTGGGATGAAGCCCTCTTCATTTAGTCTTTTTTTTTGCCCCAGAAGTTTCTTAGTATCTGTCTTCCCTTTCTTCCCCCTTCCTTCCTCCTTCCCTTCCATCTATCCTCCCTCCCTTCCTCTCTCTTTTTCTTTTTCTTCCTTTCTTCCTTCCTTCCTTTTTCCTATGAAATTTTTTAAACCTACAGAAAAGTGGAGAAAGGGTTTAATGAACCCCCATGTATATTCATCTCCTAGATTGAACAATCATTAAAATTCTTTCTGAAGTATTTTAAGTTAATTACAAAATCATTTTCCCCCTTGAATACTGCAGTGTTCATCTCTACTTACTTTCGAATTATATTTAATTAGTATTATTATTTTTTAAAGATTTTATTTATTTGACAGAGAGAGAGACAGCAAGAGAGGGAACCAAGTAGGGGGAGTGGGAGAGGGAGAAGCAGGCTCCCCGCTGAGCAGGGAGCCCAATGCGGGGCTCGATCCCAGGACCCTGGGATCATGACCTGAGCCGAAGGCAGATGCTTAACTGACTGAGCCACCCAGGCGCCCCTAATTATATTTAATTAGGACACTTTTTATTTTTATATATTTATTTTGATATTTTCATAATGATTCTACTAGTTTTTTGGTTGATTCTCTTGAGTTCCAGTACGCAGGCATATATCTGCAAATGGGGATTGTTTTTTGTCCTCCTTTCAGCATTGATATAATTTCTTTCTTTTTTTAAAAAAAGATTTTATTTTATTTATTTATTTTAGATAGAGAGTGAGCACGGGGGGAAGGGCAGAGGGAGAGGATCTCAAGCACACTTTGCGTGGAACTCAGAGTCCAATGTGGGGCTCAGTCTCACGACCCGAGATCATGAACTGAGTTGAAACCAAGAGTCGGATGCTTAACTGACTAAGCCACCCAGGTGCCCCAATATCATTTATTTCTAATTACTTCAGCCAGCTTTTAAGAATAGCAGAGATAGGCCCTTGTATTGCTCCTGTCTTCAGAAGTAATGCTGTGGTCTCTTATCTTTAATCCTGATACTATTTATGGAAAGTATATGTTTTTTAAGTTTATGTTAAGGAAGTATTTTTCTTTTGATGTCTAAAATTAATTTTCAATTGATGTTAAAAACTAACAAAATAAAATTAAAAAAATAATTTTTAAATTAAAAAAATTTTTACATAATCTCTACACCCAACATGGGGCTCAAACTCACAACCCTGAGATCAAGAGTCCCATGATCTAAAGACTGAGTCAGCCAGGCCCTACCTAAGGGTCTTTTTTAAAATTAGGAATGTAGGGGCGCCCGGGTGGCTCAGTTGGTTAAAAGTACGACTTGGTTTCAGCTCAGGTCATGATCCCATGGGTTGTGAAATCAAGCCCTGCATCAGCTCCATGCTCAGTGGGGAATCTGCTTGAAGATTCTCTCCCTCTATCCCTCCCCCTGACACATGCTCTCTCACTCACACTTTCTCTAAAATAAATAAATCTTTTAAAAAAACAAATAAAATTAAGAATGTATGTTGAATTCATCAAATGCCTTTTTAGCATCTAATAAGGTAATTGCATTTTTTCTTTCAAACTTATTAATGTGATAAGATGTATTAATAATTCCCTGTTATTCAACCGTGCTTGCCTTGGGAGTCTCCCTCAGATATACTTTTGTTTTAATGTACTTTATTGGTTCTTGCCCCTGACTCAGATCACTTATTTTTGGCTGGACCAAAATTTGGAGGGTTTTTGTTTTGTTCTTCCCACACACCTCTTCTGCCTCTATCACTGAAACACGTGGATTAAGGGGCTGTCATATTGAAGGACTATAATTTAAGTGACTAGTACATGTCAGATGCTGATGGTATGTAGGCTTCCTTTGAGCAAAGGTTAAGGAAGGCACTTAACCTTTTTCAACACTTCTGATATGCCAGGCTTTATGCTTAGGTACTTTTCACACTTGCTAGTTCACATAGCAATTGTTTTATAGATAATAGACTTACATTTAAGTCTGTTCTAAATTATTGAAGGAGCTGCAGACATTAGAATTTTTATGTGTAGTTTTAATAGCAAGACCCCTACCCACCTCCCCTGATATTTAAGGTCCTTTCCCCTCCTTCTGGAGGTAGGACCTCTGCTTCACAGAAAGTCACATCCTATGGTTAGGGAATAAAACATGCCAAAGCCTATTCCTGGGTTATGTTTTTTGTTTGGGTCTGAATTTTTTCTCATTCTCTGGTGTTTCCCCATCTGAACAATGCCTAGTTCCATCTGATTTTTTTGTGAGACAGTTAGAGACAGGAAATCTTTTTTCCTTTTACCCAGTCATTGTAAAATCCATTCCTCTCTGCATCTCATTCAAGCCATCTCTCCCAAGTTGTGCCTTTCGAGATGATAATTGAGTTACTTTGCTTTTTAAAAATCTGCTTTAAAGTTACTAATTTTGTTTGTTTATTTGTTGTGAGAAAGGGATTTCATGCCCATGAGCAGGGGAAGGGGCAGAGGGAAAGGGAGAGAGAGAATCCCAAGCAGAATTCCAGGGCTCAATCTTAGAACCCTGAGATCATGACCTAAGCCAAAATCAAGAGTCCGACAAGTCAACTGACTGAGCCACCCTGATGCCCTGAATTACTAATTTTAAAATAATATTGCCTTAGTTCATTGTTTCACAGTCTATGCTATTTTATGTAAAACTATAACTTCAATGTCTACATATTCAGGTAACTTCTTAAGCAGTAAAATTACACTGCTCAGAAATTTACCTTTTGTGTTATTGTTATTGAAGTTCATCCAGGTATCTACAAGTGCCCTGTTAAAATTGAAGCAATTGTAAAAATGAAGATCACCCTCACAAAGGAAAAACTTTTCCATAATTTTTTTCTGTTGATTTGCTCTTTGTCCTGATAAATGCTGTTGCAGAGGGAAGGTAGAGCTTCTTCCTATTTTGTGATTAAAGAAATAAAAGGGAGAAAAAATTGATTTGCTCATATAACATAGTCATGTCTTGGTAGGAGCAAAAAAAACATTCAGGTCACTTGTCTTCTGGTCCCAAAAGGACCATCAGTGTGATTCAGAGACTGACTATGCGGTGTTTTATTCCATCCAGATCTTTATTTCTCCATTCTTCCATCTTTCCTATCCAAAATATGGCCACTTCACTCTTCACTGATACCCTAGTAGAAAGGAGATTTGGGGAGTGGGAGTGGAATATGACTATTTCTCTTTTGGTGAGTCTCTCTAGTTCTGATTTGCATGGAGTAAGTTTGAAGCAGCTGTGAAATACAGGTGGGGACCATTTGTAGATGACATTTAAGGCTGTTTCTCCTTCATCTTATGGTGAAGCACAAAATAGAATAATTTAGAAGGCTTCAAAAGATTCTTGTTATTATATTTTTATATCATTCTCTATCGACTTACCAAGTAGACAGCCTTATTCTTTCAGATTCAGTCAAGTGGGATCTAAAGAAAATTCTTGAGAGAATTTACTTGGGCTCAAATAATATGTCCTCACTGAAGCTGTGAGCTAAAGAAGAAACTCTCTTCTTTTATGTAATTTGGTATTTAATTTTGTATGCACCATTTGTTAGATAATTGTTTGATACACTTAAATCCTGTCCTCTCAACTAGATTATAAACTGCTCAAAAGCAGAGATCATGCCTCATTTTTCTATGTACCTTATAGCTTCTGGCATAAAGCTAAGTACAGTGAAGATAAACACAGTAAAAGGTTGATGAAAATCTTGCTGTGCAAAAAGAAAGTCTTTAAGCCCGTTATAGACTCCATCAGTGTTACTCTGATTGTCCTTCCTGTTGATGATGGCGGTGAGGGTATTCTCCTCAAGGGCTCAAAGGCCTGCCAAGTGGAAAGGAAATGACTGGGATGCAGGGAGTGAGAGTAGAGGCCAAGAGGAGCTCCCTCCCTGTTTAGAATGGCGGTTGCATCACTACCCTTATTGGAAGGAAGTCGGTCCCCCAAAGAAGCAGGCTTAAACAGTGAACAAATAAGAATGATCACGATGGTGATGACAGTTCCAAGTGTAGCAGTTACAGCATCTTACCATATGCCAGGCCCTGTTTTGCCTTCCATTCTCTCAGTTAAACCATATCACAGTGTTATTAAGTAGGCACTGTTGTTATTTTCCTTTTATGTGAGAAAATCGAGACACAGAGGTCACCAAAGGTTACCCAACAAGGAAAGAAAAGGGTGGGATCAGGAGAAGACCAAGATGCAGAAGGAAGAAGCACTTTGAGTAATCAGGGGACCTTGATTTGATGTTTCGTTGTTTTATTAATGCTGGACTTCACTAGCATTTCCAAATGGAGTCTTTTTATTATTATTATTATTTATTTATTTATTTGACAGAGACAGAGAGAGAGGGAACACAAGCAGGGGGAGTGGAAGAGGGAGAAGCAGGCTTCCCACCAAGTGGTGAGCCCAATGTGCGACTCCATCCCAGGACCCTGGTATCATGACCTGAGCCAAAGGCAGCCACCCAGGTGCCCCTCCAAATGCAGTCTTAAAAAATGACAATAAATGAGTCCTATTATCAGTATATTTTCAAAATGCCTTTGCAGAAGGGAAGATTATTTTTGGGCTGAATAACCTGGGATCATCCTTTATAAGTCCTTTGGATTCTAGCCATCTTTGTGATACTCTGTTTTACTTGAAAGGCAGATCATTGACTTCTTTGAGTTCTAGCACATAGAGGTGCACCTTTTCTGTCTGGCCTTTCACTGACATACCAGAGGTGGATTAGCTGGGGAACCCCAGCCATACGTTCCATTTGAAACCTCCTTTGGTTAAAGACTTTTACCTAGAACTGCCCTGTTGTCTCATCCCTAGATGAGGAGACAAGTAGGAAGGGAGATACAGAGGAGTCTTCAGCGAGCTCCCATGTTCCCAAGGTGTACCATGAAACTGCTTCCAACCCAGTGTACCACAGAGATTCCTAGTGAGCTCTCTGAAATGCAGAAGTCTAGGAATTTGGTTCTTCTAAGGATCGTGAAAAGAACCTCTTTTTCTTTCAACTTTTGAGGTATCTTCCCTTCCTTCTATAAGGATAAAAGCCAGGATTTCTTTTTTTTTAATTATTATGTTATGTTAATCACCATACGTTACATCATTAGTTTTTGATGTAGTGTTCCATGATTCATTGTTTGCGTATAACACCCAGTGCTCCATGCAGAACGTGCCCTCCTTAATACCCATCACCAGGCTAACCCATCCTCCCACCCCCCTCCCCTCTAGAGCCCTCAGTTTGTTTTTCAGAGTCCATAGTCTCTCCTGGTTTGTCTCCCCCTCCGATTTCCCCCCCTTCATTCTTCCCTTCCTGCTATCTTCTTTTTTTTTCTTAACATATAATGTATTTTGTTTCAGAGGTACAGATCTGTGATTCAACAGTCTTACACAATTCACAGCACTCACCATAGCACATACCCTCCCCAGTGTCTATCTGGAAAGAGCCAAGATGTCCATCGACAGATGAATGGATAAAGAAGATGTGGTATATACATACAATGGAATATTATGCAGCCATCAAAAAGAATGAAATCTTGCCATTTGCAATGACGTGGATGGAACTGGAGGGTATTATGCTGAGCGAAATAAGTCAATCAGAGAAAGACATGTATCATATGACCTCACTGATATGAGGAATTCTTAATCTCAGGAAACAAACTGAGGGTTGCTAAAGCCAAGATTTCTTGATAGGGCCATCACCCTTTAAAATGGACTTTGTGAGGGGCACCTGGCTGACTCAGTCTGAAGAGCATGCGACTCTTTTTTTTTTTTAAGATTTTATTTGTTTGTCAGACAGAGAGAGGGAGAGCACAAGCAGGGAGAGCGGCAGGCAGAGGGAAAAGCAGGCTCCCCACTGAGCAAGGAGACCAATGCAGGACTCTGTCCCAGGACCCTGGGATCAGGACCTGAGCTGAAGGCAGACACTTAATGACTGAGCCACCCAGGTGCCCTGAGCATGTGACTCTTGATCTCTGGGTCATGAGTTCTGGACCTACGTTGGATGTAAAGATAGCTAAAAATAAATAAATAAACTTAAATAAATAAAATTGGGAATAATTCAGCTGATTCTCTCAAAAGTATTTGAGAGCTGGTGACTGAACCCTACACCTTGGAATCTGTTCCTAGTATATCACTTAAAAATAAGTTTACCTGCATATAACAACAACAACAAATTCAAAATAAGATATTTATGTAAGATAGCAGTTTATTTCTTTCTCACTTAAAAAAATAAAAAATCCAGAGCTAAACAGTCCACGGTTGATACAGTAGCTCCTATGGTGTCGTCATCAAGGATCCTGACTCCTCTCTTTCTAATTTACATTCCTGACACATGACTTGAATTATCAAGGTTTCCTCATGGTCCAAGTTAGTTGTAGAAGCTAAAGCCATCAGCCTGCATTGCAGACCAGGAGAAGGTAAAAGAATCTGTCAGGTGAGTGGACTCCCTTTAAAAAATCTTCCCACAAGTGGTACCTAGTATGTCCACTTACACATTGGCCAAATTTTAGCCATGTGTTCTCACCTAGCTACAAAAGAAGCTGGAAAGCATGGTCTTTTATTTTAAGAAGCAACATGCTCAGCTAAAAATTGGTGCTCTGTTACTAAGTAGGAAGGGGAAAATAGATGTTGGATAGGCAATTCGCAGACTCTAGGACACTGGGTAGAACCTTACTTTAAAAAGAAGAAACAGTTTAGGGGCATCTGGGTGGCTCAGTTGGTTAAATGTCTGCCTTCAGCTCAGGTCATGATCCCAAGGTCCTGGGATCAAGCCCTGTGTTAGGCTTCCTGCTCAGCAGGGAGTTTGCTTCTCCCTCTCTCTCTGCCCCTCTCCCCTGCCCGTAATGTCTCGTGCCTGTGTGTGTTCTCTCTCTCTCTCAAATAAATAAAATATTTTTGAAAACAGTTTTATTGAAGTATTGACAGACAATAAGCTGCACATATTTAAAGTGTACAATTTGACAAGTTTTGACATAAATACATACTTGTGAAACCATCACCACAATTAAGATAATGAACATATCCATCACCCCAATAGTACCCTTTTGTAATTATCCCTTCCCGCCCACTCTGTGTTGGGGTTCTACAAGACCACCACTGGGTTCGATGATTCCTAAGAGGACTCACAGGATTCAGAATACACAGTCATAGTCACAGCTATGATTTATTTCAGCCAAAGGGTACAAAAGCAAAGTCAGTGAAGAGAAAAGGTACATGGGCAAAACCTGGAGGAAACCAGGTGCAAACTTTCAAGAGTCTTCTCTCTTCTCCCAGGGGAGTCACACAATATACACTGAATTGTGACAACTAGGAAATGGTTGTTACCAGGGAAGCTCATTAGAGACCTAGTGCCCAGGTTTTTACTGGGGGCTGTTGATTTGGGTACCCTCTTCCTAGCACATAGCGAAATTACAGACTACCAGATAGGAAAGTTACACCTGTGGCTTGCACTGTATTTTCTGTTGGACAAGAATTTTACTACTCAGGATATTGGGGTGGAGCTAGGACTGAAACAGATTTGTGTCTTTATATTTGCTATCTCCAGTGCCTTTCCTCCCATCCTCTCTCAAATTCATTCCAGTTAGGCCTTCATTTTCACTAGTCTGTGAAACTGCTCTTGTTAAGGTCCATGTGACTAAATTCAGTCATCTCTTTTCAGTCTTTGTCATGACCCATCAGCAGCATTTGATACAGCCAACCATTCTGTCTTGGCTTTAGAATATCACATTTATTGGGCGCCTGGGTGGCTCAGTTGGTTAAGCGACTGCCTTCGGCTCAGGTCATGATCCTGGAGTCCTGGGATCGAGTCCCATATCGGGCTCCCTGCTCAGCGGGGAGTCTGCTTCTCCCTCTGACCCTCTTCCCTCTTGTGCTCTCTGTCTCTCATTCTCTCTCTCTCAAATAAATAAAATCTTTAAAAAAAAAAAAAGAATATCACATTTATTTGGTGTTCCCCCTGCCTCCCTTGTTGATCGTTTTTGATCACCTTTGCTAGTTCATCGTCTTCACCTCTGTCTGTCTTTAATGGTGAAGTGTTCTTGGGCTTAACCCTGGTGCTCTTCTCTTTGTATGTGCCCTCATTCTATGGATCATCTCATCCAGCTTTGTGACTTTAAATTCCATTTGTATGCTACACTTGCATATTGATGTTTCCAGTCTGGACACAAACTTATATATCTAACTCTCTACTCAACATGTCTACTTTGAAGTCAAGACATCTCAAACTTAAAGTGTCCAAAATTGAAGTCTTGACCTTAAGCTCCTCATACCTGCTTTACCCAGAGTTTTTCCCATCTCAGTTAACGACAACCCCACCTTTCCAGATGTTCAGGCCAAAAACCCAGGAGCTGACCTACATCTTCAGTAGTATATCCAGAAGTCAAACCATTTTTTACCACCTCCCCTGCTGCCGTGCTGCTACCACCCTATAAGCCATTAGTCGTCTATTGCTTGCACTATGACAGTTGCCTTCTAACTCAACTTTTCCCTTCTCCCCTTTGCTTTCCTTCATTCTGTCCTAATAGAACAGCTAGAAGAATCCTATTAAAATGTAAAACATGCCTGGGGCGCCTGGGTGGCTCAGTCGGTTAGGCAGCTACCTTCAGCTCAGGTCATGATCTCAGACTCATTGTTCTTGGATTCTCTTGAGAGCTAGGCATAGGAATAGGAATATAATTAATGTGTACTAATAAACTACCAAACGGTTTTCTTGAATGATTGTATGACTTTGCACTCTTACCAGCCACACAGGGGACTTCTGGTTATGCCACATCTTCACCAGCACTTGGAATTATTAAAACAGGAGTGATCAGGGAAGGACCCTTCTGTTTAGGCCTTGGATTCTGTATTTTAACTGCATAAGAAGTACCCAACCAATAAAACATAGGGTAACAAGAAGACCTAAGATTACAATCTACCTCAGCCTCTTATGCATTGCAACACCTCCAGTCAGAACATTTGCCAGGCTCAGTCAGGCTTAGTCATCCTTGGAACTCTCTGGGACTGTCAACTGTGTGTGAGTGTGGGTTTAAGGAGAAATGTATCTTATTTCCTTGGAGTTTTTCTGTTATTAAAATATATGTTGAAAATATTTACTTGTAATTAAAATAATTTCTTCTAACTTTCTAATAAAGTGCCTTGTAGTAACTTAAATAGGGTTCTGGGCTAAGATAGGCCTAAATTTGCATCTTGGCTCAACCACTTTTTGTGTGATCTTGGTCAAATCTCTCAATCCTTCTGGTATCCTCATCTGTAAAATGGACATATTACTCACCTCTTAGAATTATTGTGAGACGTACATGAAATAATGCAATATATATCAAGCAACTGCTACATGGTAGATGCTTAATGAGTCATAGACATTTTTCTTATACTTTGAAGAACTAGAATGCATTTAAGTCCCCACATCCTTTGCGTCATACCATTAAAAACAAATAAAAAGATCTATTGAACTGATTGCCAATAGAATGGAAATCAGTTTGGCGTGTCTAGTTTCTAAGCAAACACTAAGCATATCCAGTCTTGCTGTTGCTTTGTTACCTAAGGTATTAAATCATTCTTGGCTTTCTTGTTTACATAAGGTGCTGTGGCATAAAGGTTTATTTATTTGTTCAATAAACATTTATTGGTCTGTGATGTGTTATTCCTTCCTGACAAAATTCTGCCATATTATCCTACAGTTTTTACATATTATATAAGAGGAAAGATGGTCCAGAGCGTTATAGGACATAAAAGAGCTTAGGACAAGGAGTTTATGTTATAGAAGTCATTACTTTTCTTCCCCTCTGGATTGTGTCATCTCCATGAGGCTAAGGACCACATCCTCTATGATTCTAACAACTAATCCAGTGCCCAGCACACAGGAGATGCTCACTAAATGTGTGGAATGTATAAAACAGTGAAAAAGGATCACAAGCAAAGGGGAAGAAACACATGTCCCAGATTTATTCCTGTGACTCTTTATATCTTGCAGTGGGTTTATTCAGCCCAGCAGATTAGACTGAAGGTAGAAAATGTTTGCTTTGGAAAGAAACAAAAACCTAACCCATCAAAAGCATCCATAATTAGCTGCCTTTAGTGAGGAACAAAATGTGGCATATCCAGTCTCTTCCATTTGTCTATCCAGTCATGTTCCCTTTCCTTTCCGACAAGGCTTGAAAGTCATTTGAACAATGTAGTTACATTTCTTAATAGCCAACTATGTGGAATATAATAACTCCTTTGGTGTTGGCAGAACCAGAGTTCCTTTTGGGTCAGCACATCTCTACCCTGAAGGGAAAAGAGAAACATAATGCTGAGGGTAGGCATTGAGGGGGAGATTTTGGAAAAGCATGAACCCAGGTGATTCCAGTTTAACAAATCTGAGTGTGTTTTAGGAGCACAGATGAGGGAGTCAATGGCTGAGGAGGCATTAGGGAATTATAAAATTTTATTTAACAGATATTTGCTGAGCAACTATACTGTTGTGCTCAGCCCTTTGGTAGAAGGCCCAGAGGGGTGGCACCCAAGGACCTAAAAGAAATTCAGTATGCCTGGAGCTTAGAGCATGAGGAAGGAGTGGAGAGAAGCAAGACAGGCAGAAAGCAGGGGCCAGAGAGCTACAGCACTGGAGAGAGGGGGTGCATAAAATGGAGTCTAATTCTGAGGACGTGTTATGACTCTGGTGAGCGGCATCCTTTGTGTGACTCCCATTCACCAGAGCCTTTCCAAGGAAAAGAATATTCTGGACTTGAACCACTCAAACCAGAAGCAGAAACGCAGTATCCAAAGTTTCCCTCCCAACTCCTACTAGAAGACCAGAGTAGCCCTGTTGTGGTAAGGCAAGGTCAGAGTACAGTTGCTGACTCCAGAGCAAGGGACAGTCCTACCTCTTTGAGGTAAGGGAACTTCCTCATTGTGGCACTGCAGATTTTCTGCATACCTGAAGCACAGTTCAGCTGAAATCCAAATTGTGGCCATTTCAGTCATTTTCTGCAAATGGTATCTATTTTGTTTGTGTGGATTATCTCCTGGTTGCTACAGATTTACATCTGTAAATGTTTCAGGTATGATTAGACGTAAAGTGGAAGAGGGACTGGAGAAGCAAAATAAACATCTATACCTGCCCTTGGTATACTTACCCCTCTCCCTCAGAAATTGCTCCCACATATTGGAAGTAGAAAAGTGTGTCAGTTTTAGCTTGAGATCATTGGATCCACAGAGGTTCGTGGAATAATGTACCTTTTGACAATTCTCAAGTATCAGAATTAAACAGGAGGGTGCTCTTTTACTAAAGGGGGACACATTTTGGCATTCTAATGTTCTTTCTTTAGGTAAAGCAGTGTTTCCCCAACATCATCTATCACTTTTCTCATAAGTTCCTTATGTTTGACTGGATTGTCTTTCTCAAAATTTTTCTAGGCTGTTCAGCTTGACCCTGAAGAAACTCGTCATGCTAAAAGAAATGGACAAAGATCTTAACTCAGTGGTCATTGCTGTGAAGCTACAGGTGAGTTGAGCAAGATTGTTTATTCAGGGTCCGAGGAAGCTGGATAACTTTTTGCCTGTGGTTGGGGCTCTGGAAATACTGATGGGGGCCTAACTCTTCCCTCCTTCCCTTCCTCCTCAGGCAAGCAAGAAACAATAGTGTAAGATGACTGAGTTCATGAGAACTAATGAGTCCCAGTTCTGTCTCTTAGTTAAACCACTCAGTTTCTTTAAACCTTAGTTTCTTTGTCTGAAGATTTAAAACTTGGTCCTTCCTGCCCTGCATATCTAATAGGATTAGTCTGAAGATCAAGTGATACAGATGATGCTAAAATGTTTGATAAATGATTCAGAAATTGCTGTGGTGGCCACTGCCTGTTTCAGTCTTATTCCCAGGATTTCTGGGTCCAAGCTCCAGTGGGTTGGAGAAGCACTTTGGAGGTTTTCTATAAGATAGAAGAAATTTATAGATTATTGTTTCAGACTTGGCAATTAAAAATTTACTGGAATATTTTAACTTCTGGGTAATCCACCCATTAAACTCCCTATACTTACTCAGTATCTTCAAGGGACCCAAAATATTTCACAAACATTCATACTCTAAGCATTCCCGAAGTTCAGGAAAGAAGGGAAAACTGAACTACAGGAAGGTTAAGGAATTTACCTGTTGCCAGCTAATTACCAGGTGGCAGAAGTGGTACTAGAAACTAAAAAGGAGGTAATTTATATATATAGTCATTAAACTGCACTACTAGGCCTTCCTTCACTGTTAAGTCCTTCCTAATGATGACTCCCTAGAGCTTACTGAGATTCTGGAGTCATT
Source organism: Callorhinus ursinus (assembly GCF_003265705.2). Taxonomy (NCBI): domain Eukaryota; kingdom Metazoa; phylum Chordata; class Mammalia; order Carnivora; family Otariidae; genus Callorhinus; species Callorhinus ursinus. The sequence goes on along the minus strand of NW_027397113.1, from coordinate 5,049,842 downwards.
AAATAATGATTGGATTCTTCAGCTTAAGAGTGGTGTATTTAGTTAGTTCTTACTCGTTGAAAAGTAGTGAACTATATGGTAACTCCCTACTAACCATCATATTTTATTAGCTAGATCAGTTATGATGCAGCAGTTTATTGTTCTAATATTGGCTTCATTAAAATCCATGTGTGTAGGGGCGCCTGGGTGGCTCAGTCAGTTAAGTGTCTGCCTTCGGCTCAGGTCATGATCCTGGGATAGAGTCCCGCATCAGGCTCCCTGCTCAGCAAGGAGTCTGCTTGTCCCTCTCTCTCTCTGCCCCTTCCCACCTGCTTGTGTGCACTCTCCCTCTCTCTCAAATAAATAAATAAAAATAAAATAAAATCCCTGTCTGTACCTCTCACAGTATGTGTACCATACACTGAGGTCCTCAGCTTTCTTTCTGAGATAAATACATTATCTTAATTTAGTCCTCAAAACTTAAAACTTTTGATTACTCCTTATGAATTCCTACATGTCTCACTTTATATTCTGATTCCCTGTTCATCTTTGTACATAATTCCTCCCAGTTCTGTGAAACACTCCCAGGCACCCTGATTTGAAAATGCAGGTATGGGGCAACGATGTGCAAGTGGAGACTTTCAGTGTCTTTGCTTCCTGTCCTGATTTTGCACCCATTTCTATGTCATGGGCAGGGTTCCGGTTTTCAGGAATTGTTGCCTTTGCTAAGAGCTGTTGTTTTCTAGTGCAAACACTGTTGGTACGGTTTCAAAAGTTCCCCACTGCTTTTGCCATCCCTGCAGTCAAATGCCTTTGCCAAAAGAAATAATTTCCTTTATTTCCTGATTAAATATTTAACATTCTGTAAAATTTAAAATTATATCAAAAAACTTATAAATATCCTGAATTTTTTATTGCTTTACTTCTAAGCAGCTGGAAGTAATTACAGATGTTATCACATTCTTTTATCCATTGACTTGTCTATTCATTTATTCATTCATTTCATAAATTTTTATTGAGCATCTATTATATGCAAAGCATTGCTCTAGGCCCAGGGGATACAGCAGTGAGCAGATAAAACAGAAATGGGAAACATGCATAAAGCACTCTTTTTTTAAGATTTATTTATTTGAGAGAGTTTGTGGGGACAAGGTGGGGGGGGCAAAGGGGGAGGGAGAGAGAGAATCTTAAGCAGACTCCCCACTGAGTGTGGAGCCTGATGCAGGGCTCGATCTCATCACCCTGTGATCATGACCCAAGCTGAAATCAAGAGTTGGACACTTAACCAACGGAGCCTCCCAGGTGTCCCAAACATGCTTTAAGCACTTCTGCTTCATAGTGAAGTATGGCTATTGTCTTAAACAAATAGTTGTGCAATTCAGTTGTGAATTAAAATAGCTGCTTTTGGGGGGCACCTGGGTGGCTCAGTCATTTAATCGTCTGGCTCTTGATTTCGGCTCAGGTCATGATCTTGGGTCGTGAGATGGAACCCCATGCCAAGGTTCTGCACTGGACATGGAGCCAGCTTAAGATTCTCTCTCCCTCTCCCTCTGCCCCTCCCCCTGCTCATGTTCACATGCTCTCTCCCTCAAATAAATAAATAAATAAATAAATAATAACTGCTTTTGTTATGGAACACCATTTTTATATGAAAGAAGGCCTTATAGACAAACTGGTTATTCAAACGCAGCTACTTGGAAGATATTTTCTTGAAAATGAGCAAAGTGAACCTATCACTTCTAGGGAAACAACTGAGAATATTTTTGGCCAATGAAAAATAAAATTTGATCTTTCAAGTGAAAATTAGAATTTTGGAAAATGTGTCTGTCACTATAAGCTTCACAGCTTCCCAATTCTTAAGGACTTTTCTGAAAAGATCAGTGGTGATAGTAATGATAATAATTTTTTTTAAGATTTTATTTATTTATTCATGAGAGACAGAGAGAGAGGCAGAGAGAGAGAAAGGCAGAGGGAGAAGCAGGCTCCCAAGGAGCAGGGAGCCCAATGTGGGACTCGATCCCAGCACTCCAGGATCATGACCTGAGCCGAAGGCAGACGCTTAACCATCTGAGCCACCCAGGTGCCCCGATAATAATTTTTTAAATTGTATAATAAAAAATGTGTCCACCTCACACTAGTCAGAATGGCTAAAATTAACAAGTCAGGAAATGACAGATGTTGGCAAGGATGCAGAAAAAGGGGAACCCTCCTACACTGTTGGTGGGAATGCAAGCTGGTGCAGCCATTCTGGAAAACAGTATGGAGGTTCCTCAGAAAGTTGAAAATAGAGCTACCCTACGACCCAGCAATTGCACTACTGGGTATTTACCCCAAAGATACAAATGTAGTGATCCGAAGGGGCACCTGCACCCCAGTGTTTATAGCAGCAATGTCCACAATCACCAAACTATGGAAAGAGCCTAGATGTCCATCAACAGATGAATGGATAAAGAAGATGTGGTATATATATATATATATATATATATATATATATATATACACACACACACACATATATATATATATACACACACACACACACACACACACAATGGAATATTATGCAGCCATCAAAAAAATGAAATCTTGCCATTTGCAATGACGTGGATGCTAAGCGAAATACAGGTAGCATATGATCTCAATGATATGAGGATTTTGAGAAACAAGACAGAGGATCATAGGGGAAGGGAGGAAAAAATGAAACAAGATGAAACCAGAGAGGGAGACAAACCATAAGAGACTCTTAATCCCAGGAAACAAACTGAGGGTTGCTGGAGTGGTGGGGGGTAGGAGGGATGGGGTGGCTGGGTGATGGACATTGGGGAGGGTATGTGCTATGGTGAGCACTGTGAATTATGAAGAATGAATCAGAGACCTGTACCCCTGAAACAAATAATATATGTTAATAAAAGAAGTTTTTTTTAAATGTGTAACATTTGAAAGATTTGCCTAACTCATGAACCAGTGTTTTCCAAATGACCAATGTATGATGTTACAAAATCATGCTGGGTAAAAGATCCGTTCAAAGAACAAAATAGACCAATGGATAAAATTTTTGTTTTTAACATCTTATTTTGAAATAATTTTAAATTTGCAGAAGAGATGCAGGGATAGTACATAGAGTTCCTGTATTCCCTTTGCCCAGCTTTTCCCAATGTTAACATCTTTCTTAGCCATGGTACATTTATCAAAACTAAGAAATTATCATTGGTACAATACTATTAACTAAATTAAGACTTTATTCAGATTTCCCAGTTTTTCCACTGTTGTCCTTTTTCTGTTAATTTTAATATATAACAGTGCTACAAAAGCCTCCTCCTTTTTTTTTAACTCTGTATCTTCTTGAGTCTGGATTTTTTTCATATACTCAATCAAAACAATATTTTGCAACAAATTGAATACAGAAGCAGGTAGAGGAATCCAGTTGTCTTCTATTAGCCAGACAGTAAAGAGATTTGCAGAAATGTAAAAGTATGCCCTCCCCTTCATACTGCTGTTGAGAATGTAAAATGATGCAGCCACCTTGGAAACAGATTGGCAGTTCCTGAAAAGGTGTGACGTAGAGGTACCAGAAGACCCAGCAATTCCACTCCTAGATGGTACCCAAGAGAAATGAAAACATCCATATAAAACTTTGCACATAAATGCTCATTGCAGCATCTATTCATAATACCCAAAAATTGGAAACAAACCAAGTCCATTAACTGAGGAATGGATATGAAAAAGGTGGTATATCAATGCAATGGGATATTTTTTGTCAATAAAAAAAATAATAAAGTATATCCATGCCACAACATGGATGAACCTTGAAAACATTGTGCTAAATGAAAGACAGGCACAAAAGACCATGTATTGTATGATTCCATTTATATGAAATATCCACAATAGGTAAATTGATAGAGTCAGAAATTAAATTAGTGGTTGCCTAGGGCTGGGGGGTGGAGGATGAGATGGTTAGTAGGGTGACAGCTAAAGAGTATGGGGCTTCTTTTTGGGACGATGAAAATGCTCTGGAATTGATTGTGGTAATGTTTGCACAACTCTCAATATCCTAAAAGCCATTGAATTGTACACTTTAAATGGGTGAATTGTACAGTATTTGAATTATATCCCAATAAAATTGTTATTAAAAAGACCATGGCATCTTCTTACTAAATTGTTTTTGTTTTGGAAAAGATATTTTCATAAAAAATGTTTTTATGTAAACACATGAAAGGTTTATTATTTTTAAGTGAATTAATACATATTTTTAAATATCTCAGTTATAATTCCCAATATGGTAAATATTGATAGATGTACCTACATAAACAAAAGCTATTTGGGTATATAATTTTTGAGTGTAGAAAGATTCTGCGACTGAAAAGTTTAAGAATCATTGTAGTAGAAGGAAAGAGACAACAAACATAATAAATAAGAACATTATCTACAAACTTCCCTTGAAATCTAATCCATTCTGGGAAACATGTTGGATGGCAGCAGCCTATCTTCCATTATTTAAATGGGAAAAATAACAGTGAATTCTCAGACATCCAAGAAATCTCCACCTATTTCCTCAGATATTACTATAACGCTCTTAAATATCTGTGTGACCATTCACCAATAATCTTATATTTTAAAAAGAGGCATTTAAAACACTAGGAACCGGAGCGCCTGATTAACTCAGTTGGTTAAGCATCTGCCTTCGGTTCAGGTCATGATCCCGGGGCCCTGGGATCCAGCCCCACATCAGACTCCTCACTCAACAGGGAATCTGCTTCTCCCTCTCCCTCTGCCTCCCGCCTCCCCCCTCAGCTCATGCTGTCTCTCGAGCGGGCGCTTTCTATCTCTCTCTCAAATAAATAAATAAAATCTTTAAATAAATAGAACACCAGGAACCTAATTTTTAATGCGTTAATACTCTTTAATGTGTATTTTTATGTGTTGTACATAATGATATTGTATCAGATATAAATTATTTTGCTTCTGTACTGCAAATGAAGATATACTGTTACATAGCTTAAAGATGATATGTAAAGATACTAAAGATAATTTTGAAGTTGGATTCAAGTTGGTAGTGCCCCAGGCACCTGGAAGAAGCAAATACTGGGACCCATGCAGAGCAAATCTTTGGAGAAGGGTGGGAAAGGTGAGGACAGTAGTGCACCATGCTTTAAAAGTGCCAGTGCTCACTGCGACCCCGTGACTGCCCTGCACTCTGTCCTGTTAGCTGCACATGCAGATTGGGTGTAACAGGTGTGCAGTTCAGATAATGCAGTTGGGATAGAAATTTTTACAAGTATTTACAGCACATATTTGGATATCGAGCATTCACATAGTGAGGGCCACTGCTATTGGAAGGAGATATGTCCTGTGGGGAAATAAATAAAAGAAGATAAAGGGATGGAGTATGCCAGAGATGAGGAAAGTTACAAATTCTGTGTGGTGGTCAGGGTAGGCCTCATTGAGAAGATGACATTTATGCAAAGACTTTGAAGGAGGTGAGGGAGGGAGCTATGCAATATCTGGAGAAAGAGCAGTCTAGTTAGAGGGGGAAAGGCAAAGAAAGGCCCTAAGGCAGGCATGTGTCTGACGGGATCAAGAGGAAGGAGGAGGTGGTCAGTGAGGCTGGAGAGGAATGAGAACAGTAGGAGATGAAGTCAAAGAAGTAGGGGGGACAGGATGTGCGCAGATAATTGCAAGGTCTGTGGTTTTCAATCTGTGTGAATTGGAGGGTTTCGAGCAAAGGACTGATGGTATCACTCTGGCTGTTGTGTGGTGAAGAGACTTATAGGTGGGAAAGAGGAATCAGGAAGACCAGTTAACAGGCCATAGCAGTAATTCAGGCAAGAGATGAGGGTGGCACCAGAGTTTTTTCTTTTCTTTTCCTTTTAAAGCTTATTTAAACAATCTCTCTACACCTGACATGGGGCTTGAACTCACGACCCTGAGATCAAGAGGCACATGCTGTATCAACCAAGCCAGCCAGGTGCCCCACCAGAGTTTTTTCTTGAGCAGTTGGTGGGTGGAAATGCCATTAAGCAAGATGGAGAAGACTGTGGGTGAAGCAGATTTGGAGGGAAAGATCCAAAACTCGGCTTATCGTATTATGTTGGAGATGCCTATTAAATGTCCAGGAGGAGATGTTGAATAGGCAATTGAATATATAGGTTTAGAGTCCAAGAGGGAGGTCTGGGATAGAGATATAATTTGAAGAGTATATTTAATTAAAACCCTAAGATTGGATGAGAGAATTAGAAGTAGAGTGAATGTAGAGAAGAGAACAGGTCTAAGGATTAAGGCCCCAGGCACTCCAACAATAGGAAGTCAGCGAGGAGAGGAAGGACCTGAAATGGAGACCAAGAAAGAGTAGCCAGAGGATAAGAGGAAATCCAAGAGTAGAGGTTCTAGAAGTCAGGTGAAGGAAGTGTTGCTGGAAGTCAGGGGCGATGGGCTCTATCAAAAGCTGCAGATAGGGGCGCCTGGGTGACTCAGTTGTTGAGTGTCTGCCTTCAGCTCAGGTCATGATCCCAGGGGTCCTGGGATCGAGCCCTGCATCGGGCTCCCTGCTCCGTGGGAAGCCTGCTTCTCTCTCTCCCACTCGCCCTGCTTGTGTTCCCTCTCTGGCTGAGTCTCTCTGTCAAATAAATAAATAAAATCTTAAAAAAAAAAAAAAGGCTGCAGATAAGTCAAAGGAGATGAGAACAGATCATCAGATTCTTTTTTTTTTTTTTAAGTTTTATTTATTTGAGAGAGAGAATGAGAGACAGAGAGTACAAGAGGGAAGAGGGTCAGAGGGAGAAGCAGACTCCCTGCTGAGCAGGGAGCCCAATGTGGGACTCGATCCCGGGACTCCAGGATCATGACCTGAGCCGAAGGCAGTCGCTTAACCAACTGAGCCACCCAGGCGCCCCAGATCATCAGATTCTTTAAAGTGAAGATTATTTGAGACCTTGTCAATAGCATTTTTGGTGGACTGGTGGAGATAGGAAGATTGACTGGAATGCATTTAAGAGAAAATGAAAGAAGAGGATTTCAGGAGAGTAAAAATAGACCTCTTGGGGAGTTCACTATAAAGTGAAGGCAAGATATAGGTTGGTATCAAGCAGGGGACATGGGGATGAGAGAGTTATTTTTTGTTTTGATTTGGTTTGGTTTTTGGTTTTTTAAGATGAGAGAAATAACAGCGTGTTTGTTAGTGGAAATGATCCAGAGAAAGAGGAAAGTTGATTATGCAGGAGAGGAAAGACTGGGTAGGAGAGCATTTGAGCAGGTGAGAAGGAATGAGCTCTGATGCCCGAGTGGAGCAGTTGACTTCAGATGGGAGAGGAGCCTTCATCTGTATAACGGGAGGGATGAAGGAGACATGAGCACAGATGTGCTAAGTAGGTAGGTGTGCTGGGAGTTGTGGGAGCCCTTTTCCCATTGCTTGCATTTTGTCAGCAAAGTAGGAATCAAGGTTATCAGCTTAGAGTGAGGAGAGGTGAGGGGATGTTAGAGGTTTGAGGAAAAATGAGAAGGTATAAAACCGTCATCAAGTACAGCAGAAAAGTGGAAAGACTTGAGACAATACAGAGTAAATTGTCAGGTTGCCTTGTCAGCTCATTACTGTTTTGGGGTCATATATTAAAAGACAGACCAGTTCGCCTGATTATATGATTCTCTCTGGGCATGTTCAGCTGGTGCAGTTAGATTTTTTTTTTTAAGTGTTCCATGATTCACTGTTTGCGTATTAACATCCAGTGCTCCATGCAATACGTGCCCTCCTTAATACCCATCACCATGCTCACCCATTCCCCGTCCCCCCAAAACCCTCAGTTTGATTCCTAGAGTCCATAGTCTGTCATGGTTCATCTCCCCCTCTGATTCCCCCCCCCTTAAGATTTTATTTATTTATTTGAGAGAAAGAGAGCAGGAGCCGGGGAAGGGGCAGAGGGAGAGGGAGAAACAGACTCCCCGCTGAGCAGAGAGCCCGATGCGGGGCTCGATCCCAGGACTCTGGGATCATGACTTGAGCCGAAGGCAGATGCTTAACCAACTGAGCTACCCAGGTGCCCTGAAGTTGAATTTAAATAGGGTTGTAATTTTTACCAAATGAGTATGGCAAACTAGCAGCAGAGCACAGGAGTTAAGGTTGTGTGCAAGAACATATTTATAAAGATTGACTGTGGCATTTAAGCTGGGTAAGGAGGAGAGACAGACAACAGGGGCCTGAGGAAAATTGAAACAATGGAAGGATCCTTGGATTGTAGGCCCTGGTGGGTCTGAGGGATTATTGTTGTTGACAAACCAGAGAGAATGAGCTGAAAAGATAGGTGGTAATCAGAGTGGGGAGCATGAAACTGAGATTAGGTATTGGTTGTAATTATTGGTAATGATAAGATCCGGAGTATGATCGTTTGGGTGAGTAGCTAAGACAAGTGTGAGGACAAGATCATCGGAAGAGAGGGGTTAGGGGACTGAGGCAACCATGACGTAGGGAAGAGCATACATTGAAACCACAGAGAGTTATGGCTGGTGTACTACTGGGGAGAACAGTGAGTGAGGAGCTAAAATCAAGAAATGAGCAGGAATGACTACAGTTAAAGATCCCAGCAACAACAGGGAAGAGAGGGTAATATGGACGGAGGGCATCAATTTAGAATAGGGTTTTTAGAGAGGTGGAGGGGAGAATGTTCTAGAGCTGGTGATGAAAACAAGGACACCTTCCCCATCTCTAATCCAGTGGTGTGTGGGTTATGGGAGAAAAACGGCCACCATTTGAGAGAGTTACCCAAGAAGCCATGTGTTCAGTGGAGATGAGGTTTCAGCTAGAGCAGGGTTTCTCAGCAGTGGCACTAGACATGTGGGGTCTGTTGGTGCATCACAGGATGGTCAGCAACAACCCTGGCCTCTACCCTCTAGAAATACTTCACACGCGCACGCACACACACACACCAGTTATAATAACCAAAACTGGGGCGCCTGGGTGGCTCAGTCGGTTAAGCGGCTGCCTTCAGCTCAGGTCACGATCCCAGGGTCCTGGGATTGAGCCCCGTATCGGGCTCCTTGCTCGGCAGAGAGCCTGCTTCTCCTTCTCGCTCTGCCTGCCGCTCCCCCTGCTTGTGCTCTCTCTCTCTCTATCTGTGTCAAATAAATAAAATCTTAAAAAATATATATATAATAACCAAAACTATGTCTGAATATTGCCAAATGTCTCCTACCTCTGGTTGGAACCACTGCTATATATAAACCACATTTTGAATTCTTTCAGCATTTCTGAGATTCATTTTACAGAGATTTTTTAAAATCAAATCAATAAAGTCAGGTAAAAATTTTGTCAAGATTCTTGTTCGTAATAGTGGTTATTATGAAAAGTGTTATCTAACAGATGAGGCAGAATTTACTTTTATTATTTTTCATTGGTATGATTTAATACTATTCTCATTACAAAAACATTGTGAAATATTGTATTTAGATTTTCCTTCCTGCAATAAACAAAATTTGCATTTTGTAAAAACAAAAATTAGAAATGGATATAAAACCTAAATATAAAAACTAAAATTATTAAACAAAATTTTTTAAGATTTTATTTATTTATTTGACAGAGAGAGAGAGAGAGACAGTGAGAGAAGGAACAGAAGCAGGGAGAGTGGGAGAGGGAGAAGCAAGCTTCCCGCTGAGCAGGGAGCCTGATGTGGGGCTCGATCCCAGGACCCTGGGATCGTGACCTGAGCCAAAGGCAGACGCTTAACGACTGAGCCACCCAGGCGCCCAAATTACAAAATTTTTAAAGGGAAACAGCAGAATACCTGCTCCAACACAGCAGAGTAACTTCACAGTCTTAGAGTAGGCAGAGATTTCTTAGGACCCAGAATGCATTAACCATAAAAAAATAATAAAATTAAATACTTCATCAAAAGATACCATTAAGAAAATAAGTAGGCAAGGAAATATTTACAATACATATATCTGACAAGTGACTTGTATACATAAAAAAACTCTTATAATTCAAAAGCAAGTTAAACAAACCTGGATGAAAATGTTTGACCAGGCACCTCATAAATGGCAGTTTACAAATGATCAATAAACTAATGGAAAGGTGCTTAATAGTAATAGTCATCAGAGAAATGCAAATTGCACCCACAGCGATATTCCACTGTATGTACCCATTAGAATCCATGAATCAAAGCCTCATCACACCAAGTGCTGGTGAAGATATGGAGTAACTGGAGCTCTCATACACTGCTGCTGGGGGTGGGAATGGTATCAACACTTTGGTCTGGCAGTTTCTCATAAAGTTAAACATACATCTACCCTAAGACCCAGCAATTCCTCTCCTAGGTGTTTGCCTAAGAAAAAGTAACAACATATAGGTCTACACAGACTTGTAACAAAATGGCAACATGAGCCATAATAGCCAAAAACTAGAAATGACCCAAATGTGAATGTTCAGCAACAGTAGAATGGACAAAGTGTGGTATATTCATAGAATGGAATTCCACTCGGCAATAAAAAGGAATGAACTACTAATACATGCAATACCCTGTATGAACCTCAAAAGATGTTTGAAGAAGCCCAACCAGAATAGTGCATACCATATGACTCCATTTATATGGAATTTTAGAATTCGCAAAACTAACCTATGGTGAAAGAAATCAGAACAAGTGCTTACCTCTGAAAGAGCAGTGTAGAATTGTTTGGGAAGGATCACAGAGTTTTTCTGGAGCAATAGAAATGATGTACGTCCTGAGGCAGATGTGGGTTACACAGGTATATGCATTTATCAACTCATTGATCTGTGTACTGGAGATCTGGGCATTTCACCGTGTTTAAATTAAATCTCAATTAAAAAATAATTTATACAAATTTACTGACATTCCTTAGGCCCTCCTGCTGATCTCTTTTTACACCTTAGGAATAGTTTGGCCCAACTTTATTTTTAGAGCTAAAAATGCTGGGGTATCTAGCCCATTGTTAGGTTGGAAGAGGTAGGGCTGAAAGGAAAGGTTCCTGGAAAAACATTAAACTGAGACCTGAAAGATGAGTGCCTTAGGTATATGTAGAAACACGAGTGAGCATCCAAGAAGAAAAAAAAGCACGTGAAAAGAAAGGCCCAAAGGCAAGACAGTGCAGGTGAAGTGTCAGTTTGAGAGGAAGAAGGGAGGCAGAGGTGAGCATGGGGAAAGCTCTTCTTTGGGAGTGTTAGGAGAACTCACGTGCAAAAATAAATCACTTTTGTGTGAAAACCTTTTATGAACACACAACATAATGCATGTAAAATCATACCTATGATGTGGCTTGATTTTAATGAGCCTAACAAAGACCATTGAAATATTTGGTAAAAATATTTGTAGAGTTTAAAAGTTGTTTGCAAACTTAGTATTTCTTTCGGTCTGATTTTTGATGATACATATTTGACCTATTTTTTCTTGGTTTCAGGGTTCAAAAAGGATTCTTCGCTCCAATGAGATCGTCCTTCCAGCTAGTGGACTGGTGGAAACAGAACTCCAATTAACCTTCTCCCTCCAGGTAAGAGTCTACTCAACCTTAGGTCACTAATGTCCAGTCTAGTCTCTAAATAGTCCTTTAATCTGGAGACTGTTTTATCCAAGAGCAGCCATAGCCCAATGAACTGATCCTCTATCACTAGCCTGAAGGGCCAGAGCAGTCACTTAGCCAGTCACAGTGAGGATGCTGAGACCCAAGTTCTTTTCCTTTTCCTTGGATAAGGCTGTTAGCCTGCCCTCAGCCCCATTACCTCTCCTTGGTAATCTGCAGCCCACACTCCAGCTGAATGTGTCCCCTTCAGTCTCGTTCTGCCCCCAGGTTGTAATCTCAATTCCTTCCCTTCTCCTCCTTATCCTCTTTAGTATGTCTCTCTCTCATCATAATCCCAGGAGCCCAAATTGAAGCACATGGAGAAAACACTTGGTCACATGGCAAGGAAAGAGGCAGTTTTCTTTTCTTTCTTTCTTTTTTTTTTTAAGATTTTATTTATTTATTTGACAGAGACGCAGCGAGAGAGGGAACACAAGCAGGGAGAGTGGGAGAGGGAGAAGCGGGCTTCCCGCTGAGCCAGGAGCCTGATGCGGGGCTTGATCCCAGGACCCTGGGACCATGACCTGAGCCGAAGGCAGACGCTTAACAGACTGAGCCCCCCAGGCACCTCTCTTTTCTTTTCTTTTTTTTTTTTATTTTAATTTTTTTATTGTCTCTCTTTTCTTTTTTAAAAAGATTTTATTTATTGGAGAGAGAGTGAGAAAGAAAGCACGAGCCGGCGGGGTGGTGGCGGGGGGAGTTGAGTGGATGGGCAGGGAGAGGGACAAGCCGACTCCCCCCTGAGCAGGGAGCTGACAAGGGGCTTAATCCCAGGGCCCCAGGATCATGACCTGAGCCAAAGGCAGACTCTTAACCAACTGAGCCACCAAGAGGCAGTTTTCTGAACATGTGTTTACCACAGAGCTGCAGAATGGAAGTCAGGCACCAAGCAGAATCAGACCCTCAGCAGCGACTTAAGGGTGGCTCCTTCACCCCTGATTCCCAGCCTTGTAAAGACAGAAGACAGTGAGGCACAGAAAATTTGCACTGTATCCTCCAGCAGGACCAGAACCCACCAAGGACCCATTTGCTTTTTTTTTTAAAGATTTTATTTATTTGAGAAAGAGCACAAGCAGGGGGAGGGGCAGAGGAAGAGGGAGAAGCAGGCTGCCCGCTGAGCAAGGAGCCAGATACAGGGCTCGATCCCAGGACCTTGGGATCATGACCTGAGCCAAAGGCAGACACTCAACCTACTGAGCCACACAAGTGCCCCAAGACTCAGTTGCTTATTAACCGTGCTTGACTCTTTTATATTTGGCAGTATCCTCATTTCCTGAAGCGAGATGCCAACAAGCTACAGATCATGTTGCAAAGGAGAAAGCGCTACAAGAACCGGACCATCTTGGGCTATAAAACCCTAGCTGTGGGACTCATCAACATGGCAGAGGTAAGAGGAACTGTCTCCAGCCTTTAGGTCAGAGAGCCCAAGAGAGACACAAGGCCCAGCCAGCTGAGCCCAGCAAATGATTTTCCCAGCCCATTGGCCGGGTGTTTTAGTTTATTTTACAAGTCAGTTCTTTTATTGGAAATTCAGGGTATACCTCTTCTTATCCAGGTACTTTCTCCCTCACAAAATGTTTTTCTTTAAAAGAAAATTCAAACTGGGTGCCTGGGTGGCTCAGATGGTTAAGCATCTGCCTTCGGCTCAGGTCATGATCCCAGAGTTCTGGGATCGAGTCCCTCATCGGGCTCTCTGATCCTTGGGAGCCTGCTTCTCCCTCTGCCTCTCTCTCTCTCTCTGTCTTTCATGAATAAATAAATGAAAGACAGAGAAGCCTTAGTAAGGTCAAGTGAAGGAGCCTCTGTGAAAAGGGGTGTTGTCAATTCCATCCAAATAACACAAGCTGTCAGGAGCAGAGGAATTCAAGGAAGACCGCCATCTCTCTCTCTTTTCTCCCCTTCCCCAAGTTTTCTTGTTTGTAATCTCCCTACATTGGTAACCAAAAAATCATTCAATTTGGTCCTTTTTCAAGGATTTTGGGAAAGCAGTCTGTGAAGAAAATCCCTTTAGTGGGGAGGGCTGTTCAGTCATGTCAAAGACTGAAGATCCCTCTGTTTGACAAGCTCCATCCTGTCCACAAGGTATCCGTGCTCCTCCTGGCTGAGTTCAGTCAGCCAATGAATTGCCTCATCTGTTCGATAGGATGACGTTTCATTTGATTGAAATTCTTTACATATACACGTGTGTATTATGTTTACAGAATTTTATCACATGAAACAAAATTATGTCATTATGTATTTTTTGACGTCTAAGACCCTAGTTTGGCTGTACTATGAGGCGTTGTTCTTTAAATGCTTTGTCTGCAGAGGTTTTACATGATACTTGTAGATTTTCAGGGCAGGCCCCCATTTAACTGAAGTCCTGTCAACGTGTCATTTCTTGTCATCAATAGCAGGGATTTTCCATCCATCGATTTCCTGTTCCTGAGAAGCACTAGCTTGCTCCTCAAATCCTGCCGCTCGGAAATAGTTGACATCCATCACAGTCCTGTCTGCAGGATCTGGTGGCCTCCCATTCTGCATGGAATTCCCCATGTGGCTGGCACCAGGAGGCTTCCCCCTCTTGCAGAACTCTGCCGTTGCCACATGCCCAGCCCCCATGCAGCCAGCCCACAGATCCGTTTTAACTTATGTCTACTTTAGTACATTAAATAGGAAAATTTTTGTGACCTTAATAAATAGAATATGTGAAATAGTCCCAGCCTTTCGGTCTTTCTTCTTTGGGTTTTGAATCAGTATGAGGGACTGTAGGGAGTGAAGTATTATGGACACCACATTTCCCCACCTGTGTCAAGCCCTTCCGTTTTCTCACGTCCTGTAGGTCCTTTTCCCCATTGCCAGACACAGGTGACCACCATCTGCAGGGTGGCTCCACCCAGCTAGGAGAACTAGTTCTCTGTCAAAGACTAAAACTAAAATGTAGTCCTAGAGATTAACCATCATTTTCAGTCTTGAGGCTTGATTTTTGTTTTTAAGCACGGGGCCTGACCAGTGGCTGGCATTTCAAGTAGGACCTTGAAGGTAATAGGAGAACAGTAACCTTGGATTTGAAAAATAGTGAGAAAGAAAATGTATTCGCACAATGCCATTCCCATTGGCTTGCACAACCATTTGGATTTATGAAAATGGTAACTCACCTCCTCCAGTAAGGCATTTGCATTGCTACCCTGTGGTCTCAGGTGATGCAGCACCCTAATGAAGGCGCCTTGGTGCTTGGCCTGCACAGCAATGTGAAGGATGTCTCTGTGCCTGTGGCAGAAATAAAGATCTACTCTCTGTCCAGCCAGCCCATTGACCATGAAGGAATCAAATCCAAGCTCTCTGGTAAGATGTATACAGTATCTGGAGGCCCTGTGGGTCAAGAACAAGCCCATCACCTGCTCCCCATCCTGGAAAAGCTGAACAAGCCAGGGCCTAAAATGTTCCTATGAAAGAAGTTTATAGAGATCCCTGAGAATAAAATGTGGCCTACAATGGCTGTGGCCCTCTCCTCTACCCCAGCCATATTTCCACCTGATGGGAGCCATGATTCCAGCCAACCAGACTCTCTTAGGCCAGATCTTTGCATTGCAAGGTTGTCTTACTAAGGTGTCTCTTTCCAGATCGTTCTCCTGATATTGACAATTATTCTGAGGAAGAGGAGGAAAGTTTTTCATCAGAACAGGAAGGCAGTGATGATCCATTGCATGGGCAGGTAACTCTCCACAGCCCCTCACATGTAGTATCTGAGAAATGATTCCAGACCCTCCTGGGATTTCCCAACTTCATTCCATCCACCTACCCCCTTAGGACCTGTTCTATGAGGATGAAGATCTACGGAAAGTAAAGAAGACCCGGAGGAAACTAACCTCAACCTCTGCCATCACAAGGGTGAGCCTCAAAGGTCTGGGGAATGTTTTAGCTGAGATTTTCAATTTGGAGGTAGGATGGGAGTGGTGTATTGAAACTTCCTGGGGTCTTTTTAAAAATCTGCACATGGAGGTTCTGGAGGTTCTGATACACCCTTTTATCTCCTCCTCCTCCACCACCACCACCTAATTAAGAGTCACTGTTGTAGAGAAGCAGTGTTACTTATAGGAGCGTATTATATTTTTCAGGTTATCTCAGGGTAGAAAATAGGTTGAGAAACCTTGTTTTAGACTTTGGAACAGGTAATGCTTCCTTAAGAAGCAGAATGCCTCAGACACCCCTTGTCCCCTCTCCAGGTGACTACTTCAAATTACGTCCTGCCTACCACATGGACAGACCCAATCTTCTCTAGGGCTATCACGATTTTTAATCGTTTAACCCAGAAATAATAGGCTAGTGCTTAGAACTGTGGGTTTGGTAAGGTCTAATTACATTGCATGTAGTTCCTGCCTTAATGGATCCATAACCTTTGAAGCCAAATGCCTTTGAATTGTGTCTCCTATATAAGATTTCCTCAAAAGTCACTATTTTTGGTGAAATTAGAATCCTGAACTGAGACACTTAATACCTGGATTTCTAGGTTAACTTTGAGAGTTTTTTTGTTTTTAAATTTATTTTAATTTAATTTTAATTGCAGTATAGTTAACCTACAGTGTTATATTAGTTCCAGATGTATAATACAGTGATTCAGCAATTCTGTACATTACTCAGTGCTCATTGTGATAAGCGTACTCTTAATTCTCTTCACCTATTTCACTCATCCCCCCCACCCACCTCCCTCCGGTAACCATCAGTTTGTTCTCTATAGTTCAGAGTCTGTTTCTCGGTCTAGGTTAACTTTGACTGACTCTGGAGTTCCTGTGCTAAAATGTGGGAGAGTCAAAAGTGCTAGAAACTCAGTTTCATTTTTCCCCAGACATATCCCGATTCTAGTGCAGAACTAGCCTAGGGACCCCAAGAGCAGAGATTCCCATCACCTACAGGAGTGAAATAAATGCAGGCCAGACCTTCCAAATGTGTGGCATCTGAGCCTGGCATTCATCAGGAAACCACACTATCATCTCTCCATGCATCCTTAGGTATCACTGGGCTTAAATGTAAATCCTCAAGACTATGGCCTTGATTTCCCCCATTGAATAATGAATGACTAGAGAGCGTGAGAACTGTTTTGTTGTCCTCAGGTATGGCCTGGGTAAGGCACGTCCCCAGGGCTTCAGACATCTTATGCTGTTGTACTCAGGATGGGAAGAGGCTGCAGGATCACTCTGTGTTGTAGCTCCTTCTGTTAAGTTCTTCTTTCTCTTGTTCCATAACCACAGAGAGGCCCTGTTTTTTTCCCATAGGGTGCCTCCTGGAGCTTTATAAATCACCTTTCCCTGTGGTCTCCTATGAACCATAGCTTACCCTATTATATGACCAGAATTCAGTGCTCCTATTAATATCCCCTCCCTCAAAGGTTGTTCTTTGGTTTGTTTTTTTTTTTTTTTTAGCTCCAGGCACTTTCCAGTCAGATTACCAGAGACTTAGTAATGGTTCTTTAGTTTCTGTCTCCTTTTGTACACATGCATTCTTCTCTCCCTACCAAGAATACTTTGTTCTAGATACACTAATTGATTTGTGTTTTTTGTTCTTTTTTTTCTCTGCTCTGGATGCCCTTTCCACCTTCGGAAGCCCTGCTTTTTCTTGAAGGCCTGGCTCAGTCTTACTTGCAAGTTAGTCTCTTCCATCCCCAGATGTCAAATCTATCATTCAGTCAGGAAGTACTTAGGAACCGTCATTGTGCCTGGAGTTAGAGACATAGAGATAAGAAAAGCTTAGTCCCTGCCATCAAGGAGATCACAGTGTCTGGACACAGACAGCCTCTAAACCAGCTGCTACAACATAGTAGAGTAGGTGCTAGAAGATAGAGCTTGGTGTAAGGGAGAGCAATGGTGCTCAGGGCAAAGTGACCAACTCTGGGCAGGAATGCCAAGAGGGCTTCACAGACCAGATGCCGAGAGATGAGTTTCTAAGGATAAATAGAACTTCACCAAGTGTAGTCAGGGCAGAAGATACCATATATAAAGACCCAGAGGGGTACAGCAGCATGCCATTCTTTACAGAACTATCAGCAGTTTCCACTTGAATGGGGGGTGTGAGGTGTTCAATGGTGAGGTGAGGCTAGGGACAGGCAGGGCAGCCCTCAAGACAGACACAGGCTTGATGCTGCAGCTTTCTTCTCTGGGCACTGGGGGCCAATGAAGACCTCTAATTTGGGGAGTAACATGATGAGATTTGCATTTGTAATGATCACTGTGGACTCTGGAAAGAACAAGACTGGAAACTGGCTGGGAGTGTGAGGGTGGAGGAGTGATGGTTGAAGGCCATTGCAGTGACCCACAGAGATGTGGGGAGAAAGGCCTGAAGGAAAGCAGTGGTATTACAGATGAAAAAGAGGATAGGAGTTAGTGAACACTGGGCTGTGAGGGAAAAGGGGAGGGGAGACACTCTAGGTTCAGACGCCCATGATCAGGGGGTTGGTGATAATGGTACCCAGGATGGAAACACAGGCAGAAGGTGATACATTCTTGAAAATGCTTGAGGTAAAAAAAAAAAAAGAAAGAAAATGCTTGAGGTGCCTGTGTATATGCAGGTGGAAATCATCAAGCAGCACCGTGGATCTGAAGGGCTTGAGAAAGGGATGAGCTGAGATGTGTGGGTGGTGGAGGGTCCCAGGGAGGGGTGAGACCTCCTCCTTCCATCTATGCCCACAGCCCTGGGAATCATTCCAGCATTAACCATGCACGTGCCTGCTTCCCTGGTGGGTTTTACGTGCCAGAGTGTAGAAGCTGTTTTCCCATCTTCATGTCTTCTCACAGTTCTCTACAAAAGTGGGCTCTAGATCACTCAGTTGACTTAAATTGGCTGGGTTGATGCTGTATCTACATCAGGCCCTGGGAAGCCATCCACAGGTGGGTATTGTTTGAGAACTTTTGTGCAATTTGTTCCTACAGCAACCTAACATCAAACAGAAGTTTGTGGCCCTCCTGAAGCGGTTTAAAGTTTCAGATGAGGTACGACCCCTTACTCCCAAGTTTGATGGTGAGTAGAATTCCCTGAGTTTCACCCTCGTTCCTGGGGTGCATTCTTTCCTGCCACTGGGAGTCAGGACTGCAGGACCCCCAAGTGAGAGAATAGCTAAAGAAGGGCTTTAAGCTCCTTGAAAAGAGAAAGAAAGGCTTTCCATGTAGCACCCAAGGATTCACGGTACCTGGAGGCAGGGGTAACCTGGTTATACTCAACTATTGGTTAATACCACCCTTCTGGCATGGGACATTAGTAACACATCCAGTTGTTGTTGTTTAAGTTTCCCTCCTATCAGAATGGGAACATTGTGCACAACAGCCTGTGAGGTAGGCTGACCTCAGTGGTCAGCCCTAAAGTAACCAAGAATTGGCCATCAATAGAGAAGCAGTGTCCTCCCTGGGCTCTGACCGGCCTGGTGCCAGTTCACAGGCTTCTCTTCTCAGTGCACTGGAAAAGAGATGGAGAGGAAAATTGTTCAGAGGTTTCTTTGTCCTTCTGTGGGCTCCTCAGAAAAATAGAACCAGCCTGTACAGGGTCACGGTCTTCTGGGTTTTCTTGCACCTGTTCTTTGGCAGAGGTACATTAGCACTTCTGCTTTTCTCCCTCATGCCAGGCCCGTAGTATGGAGTGGTAGGGGGGCACTGAAAAGGAAAGGTGGTCTCACCACATCCTTGCTCTCAGGACTGGGTCACAAAAAGGACACCAAGGTTATGCCGATGAATGTGAAGCTGTGGCCCTTAAGGAGGACTAGTTAAGGAGGCCAGCTGGTACCTGTCCAGGAGGAAAGAGTTGCACATCTACCATAGTTGTTAATAGAGGTAACCCCAAACTCAAAGATTTTCCCCCCACAGGTGGGCTTTGGGCTGGAACATGTATCCCGAGAGCAGATTCGAGAAGTGGAAGAGGACTTGGATGAACTATACGACAGTCTGGAGATGTACAATCCCAGCGACAGCGGCCCTGAGATGGAGGAGACCGAGAGCATCCTCAGTACTCCAAAGCCCAAGCTCAAGTGAGGCCCAAAACTCCTCGACCAGTTGTCTCCCTGCATCTCTCCTTTCTAAGCCAAAGCAATCTCCTAGACCCCCTCCCTCACTTACCCTCCATTATCAGGGTATCTTGGCTCCTCACCCTTGTTGAATCTCCAGCTGTCTGGATAAAGATCACTGTTTTTGCCTCTAGCTGACAAAAATCCTGATAGTCGGGAGCCCTTTGGTCCGGTCCTGCTTGTCCACCGCTGCCACGTCCTTCCTCAGCGGGCATCCTTCAAGCCCGGGTTGTCCATCTTTCTTGAACTCCATCACTACCCGGCTCTCCATGAGCTGCTGCTTTGGGCCCTGGTGGCCACTGACCCTGGCTGTGCTTCTTCACCGCAGGCCCTTCTTTGAGGGGATGTCGCAGTCCAGCTCACAGACGGAGATTGGCAGCCTCAACAGCAAGGGCAGCCTCGGCAAAGACACCACCAGCCCTGTGAGCAAGACCAATGGCTATGGGGGTTGGGGAGAGGGGCCAGGGGAGTGTTGGGGCTTAACACTCTGGGCACTCTGCTCTTGGCTCATCTTGTGACCTCAGAAGAGCACTCTCATTTTGCTTCAACCTTGGGTGTCCTAATCAGAGTCCTGGCTGGGAGTTTAGTTCTCTTATGGGCATTGCTGTGGCTATTTGGGTGTCCTATTTTGGTCAGTTCCTGCCACAACGTGGAGCCTTCCCTCCCAGAACACACAGTACCTTAAATTTTTCCCTCAACATCTGTCATGTGGTAGCTGGGAGTATGGCATCTTGCTAGTGGTAAGTAATTCTTCTTTCCAGATAGAGAAAGAATGTAAGGGGGCAGGAAGCCCACAGGGTCTATTCAGAGATACCACATAGGCTTTATTCATAGAAGGGGGTAGTACTTTCAGAGAATTAGGAATTTAGTGGGCAGGTTTCCATTTTGCCTGTTGACCAAGAGGAAGGAGTTGCTGTCTCCTGTAGCACCACCAGAGCCCAGCATCATCCTGGACCATGCTCTGTCCCTGCTTGGGAAGGCTCTCCCTAGCAGTGGATCAGAGGTTGGAGCCTGGGTTGATGCTGTATCTACATCAGGCCCTGGGAAGCCATTCTTCCCCTCATTTACAACTAAAGGGAAGGAGATGCCGGGCATGATTTTAGTGTAGTTTATGTTTTGCTTTTGCAAGCCCAGTGTCTTTTCTGTAGATCAAAGAGACTGAATCCTTTAAGTCCTCCTGTTCTTTCCACTCTAAGAGAGGGCGTACAAAACTCACCTTGCAGATAGGTATTAATTGTAAGGAAAGGATATGTGAAGCAAGTGAGGCCCTCCATCCCCTGAAAAGCACTGTATCTACAGAAGGGCTGCTGCCTGTCCCAGGTGTCTGCAGACCCCGTGGCAGCTCAAGAGTCCACGCATGGGCTGCTTTACTGCTTGCTGCCACCAGGTGGGGCTGCCTCCCACCTTATCCCTCTTCCTGGTTAAGGCACAGTGGCCACTGTCTGCCCTAGGACAGTGGCAGCAGGTGGCATCAGTGGGGAAATGTGGGATGGAAAACTGCAGTCCACAAGCAGAATCCTTCCAACAGAGAAGCCTCTGGCAGGCCGCTTACAGAGCCTGCACTCTGATCCGGGACTGAGACCTCATCTTACTGTTTATGTGGCTTGTAGCTGCTCTTTCTCAGGGGCTGCTGAATCGTCAGTGTCCACATGGACGGGTCGTTGGCCCCTACAACCAGATTCCATCTTAAATATAAATATAAGGAATGACTTTTCTAGAAAGAAACCTGGGACCTGGCCGAAGGAGAACTGTTTCATAGTGTACTAGGAATGTGGAATGAGGATACTGTAACAAAATGCAGTTAAATTTTTAATTGACATAGTGCCCCAAAACATTAAGCATAACACTAACATGTAAGCATAACACTAACATAACATAACACTAACATTAAGCATAACACTAACATGTAATAATGATACCCAGTAAACACTAGGGATCGTTGTTATTAAATTGATACATTATTCTATACTAATGAAGGCATTTCTGGGTTGATAGAACGTGTCTGCAAGTTCAACTTTAGTCTCAGTTACATGACTAACATGATTTATAGGGGAAAACCACTGATGTACTGAGCCTCAGGTGTCTTAGAGTTGGCATGGCAGCCCAGTTAGCTCAAAAGTCAATTGAGTATCAGTCTTTACAATATGATGGCCTAAGGGTCCCTGTCTACACAGAACATTCAACTGGGGCAAGGTGGGACTGGGTTGAGAGCACGTGCTCTGGAGGCAGACTTCGGAGTTTGAATCTTGACTCCATCATTCCACTGACTGTGTGATCTGGGGCAGTTGCCAGACCTTCGTTTCCTCATCTACAAAGTACATGTAAAAAAAAAAAAAAAAAAAAAAAAAGCACATGCCTTGTAAGGCAGTTGTAGATACGATGAGAGAATGCAGGCCAGTCCTCTAGTGTGGCACTTGATTGATGGGCGGATGGATTTACCACTTGGGAAGCATGCGGTAGCAGAAGCCGCTGTGGCTCTTCTCATTATCGTCTGTTAGAACCATTTTAGTCCTGCTGTCCTGAAACTGTTAGGATCTAGATGTCTGTTTAGTGAGTCCTTCAAATCCTTGTTCAGTTGGCCAGATTTCAAACTTGCTTTGCTGGTTCTCTGTGATATTTCTATTTTGAAGAGCCCCATATGTCTCGATGTGGACGTGGAAGTTTGGAATCCTTTAGTATGAAAGGCCCTTCGGGAACGACAAAGTGAGCTGTGCTTTTACACAGAGAACTTCCAAATGTATTAGGGTAAAAACACTGAGATTGTACATATGTGAGATGTGTACATGCTACCCAACTTTTATCCTCTCTCTCTGTGATTTCCTAGTGTTGTTATTTAGTTCTTTGTTTTTCTTAATCTTTTTTGTTCCCCAAATTTCAGAGGATTCAGTTTATCACTAGAACCAGAAGGAATTTCTGCTGATACAAATTATTTTTTACAGTTGTTGGGGCATCTGGGTGGCTCAGTTAAGCTTTCGACTCAGGTCGTGATCTCAAGGTCGTAAGATCGAGCCCCGCATGGGGCTCTGCACTCAGTGTGGAGTCTGCTTGGGATTCTCTCCCTCCCCCTCTGCCCCTGCCCACGCTCACTCGAGCATGCTCCTTCTCTCTCTCTCGCTCTCTCTCTCAAATAATTTTATTTTAAAAAATTAGTACAGTTGTTAAATATTCCCAAGACTATGAGCACACAGTAGCAACATAATTTGGTTTTGCAAGCTGATAACAATAGGCTCTGACAGTGCTTCAGTTAGGGAGGTCAAGAGATACAGCCTTTCAGCCAAGACTACCTGCTGCTAAAAGTTATTTCCACTGCGCTATAAATAATGGTGTCAGAGACTAGTACTTCATAAAAATGATAGCCTCAAATACTACCACGCTCTGCCCCTCCCCCCCACAGGAGCATGTCCCCCTCCCGCAGCAGCCAGCACCACTCGACAGGCACAGTGCGTTGGACTGCTAGCATCCGCCTCCGGTACTGCACAATTAGACACAGCTGCCGCACAGCTGGTGCCCCAGGGTTCCGGGGTGAGAAAGGGTGAGAAAAGCCCTTTGTATTTATGGAAGCAGAAATTTGGAGAATTGGCAGTTTACTTCTAATGGGATTGTTTGGAACATCTAGAAGAGTCAGTAAATACTCAGCAGGTTCCAACACCAACCCAAGGGAAAGTTGTTGCAACTTTACCATGGAAACAATTCTGCACCTATCACAGGGCTTGACAATAGGACATGCTACTTAAAACCCTCCAGCAAAATGGTGTTATTGTCCCCAGTTCATTCTCTTTAAATGTGTTTAATTCATTTGTCATACTGAGATTCAAAATTGAGTGAAACCATCTTCAGTCTTTTTTTTTTTTTTAAGATTTATTTATTTTTTTATTTGAGGGAGAGAGAAAGAGCGCATCTGCGAGGGGGTGGGTGGCGTGGAGGAAGGGAGAGAATCTCTAGCAGACTCCCCACTGAGTACAGAGCTCCACTCAGGGCTTTGTCTCACGACCCCAAGATCTGACCTGAGCCGAGATCAGGAGTCAGACGCTTAACTGACTGAGCCACCCAGGCGCCCCGTCCTCCATCTTAAATCTGACCAGGACTTTTCCACGATTCTGGACTCCATTAACATTGATTATTCGTATAGATAATGTGTAATGAACTAGCTGTGTAATCTGAGGCAAACCATCTCAAGATCTGGGGTCACAAGGTCTGGTTAAAGTACGTTGGGTTGATCTTACAGATGGTTTAGGGCAGTGGTTCTCTACCAGGGGTGATTTTTACCTCCTTCCCAAGGAACATTTGGCACTGGCAGTGACTAGAGACATTTTGATTGTCACACCTGGCAGGGACAATGCTGCTGCTGGCATCTGGTGCATAGAGGCCAGTGACGCTGTTTAACATCTTGCTGCACACAGGACACATCCCCCACACAAAGAAGGATCTGGCCCAAAGTGTCAACAGGGCTGAGGTGGAGAAACCATGGTGTAGAATATGACACAGGACCTACTTTTGTTTTGCTTGTTCATTAGTTTGCCAAGTGACCCCTTGAACTTATAAGCCCAATATTTCTCAGTACTATTTAATTTACTCAGAGGAAGGACTTTGAGTAATTGGGATGAAGTAGGATATCTTTGATCTTTCCCGACTCCCTGGTTTCCAAAAAGATTCACTAAGGCCAGTACCTTCCCTACATCTAAGACCCACAACCCTCAAATTCTCATGACTTTGACACTGATGTCTGCACATATTTAAAAATATGAAAAATTTAGTTTTAGAGGTGCCTGGGTGGCTCAGTTGGTTAAGCGACTGCCTTCGGCTCAGGTCATGATCCCGGGGTCCTGGGATTGAGTCCCACATCGGGCTTCCCTTGCTCTGCGGGGAGCCTGCTTCTCCCTCTCCCTCTGCCTGCCACTTTCCCTGCTTGTGCTCTCTCTGTCAAATAAATAAAATCTTTAAAAAAAATTTTAGTTTTATGTATCAGTATTTACAAAGTAAATTTGTAATGTTTATGAGAAATGCTAGTAAGAGTTGGAGACAAGGGAGAATTAATTCACACCTAAATGGCTTAGCATTGGGTGTCTTTTTGCTTAGCATATTCATTTGTTTTGAGGATTTTCTAGATGTTTCTACCAAGCAAAATAAATTTGGCTACCATGGATGTCTTTAGTCTCAAAGTCAAAGACCTGAACTATAAGATTCTCCTTTCTTCTCAGCAACTTCTGACAAGCAGAAGAGGCCTCATATGTCCCTCCTGGGCAAGGTATTTACTGCATCCAGAGTCAGAGACCTTGTGGATCCCATACAAAGCCATCTAAACTTTGACCTTCTCTTTCCTGTGACATCCAGAGTTAGAACTGCTGGGTTCTGCATCTCACTGTGTTATTGATTTAATGAGTACAAAAATAAGTGACCCTTCTGGTACTTAGTTTTCACAAAAACATACTCCTTATAAGATGAAAATTTCAAAGATTTTATGAGGTCTTCCAATTAAATGGAAGTATTTTAAGCTTCTCAGGGACCTAGTAAACCCGTTAGAGTGGTAGTTACTTGGATTGGTGATGACTAATTGTTATAATTTTTGCAGATGGAATTGGCTGCTCTAGAAAAAGTTAAATCTGCTTGGATTAAAAA
Source organism: Callorhinus ursinus (assembly GCF_003265705.2). NCBI lineage: Eukaryota > Metazoa > Chordata > Mammalia > Carnivora > Otariidae > Callorhinus > Callorhinus ursinus. The sequence continues at coordinate 5,024,668 of NW_027397113.1, read as the reverse complement.
TCAAGATGACAGCTTGACTGAAACAGACACTCTGGTATGTGTGGCTCAGTCCCCTGTTTAACATAGTTATTGTACCTTTAGAAATAAAGCCAAAAGATCTTCAGGACCACCCTGGGAATTTTGCCTCTGTCTGTGGACTTGTGAATGTCTCGTGTTCTCTTTTCTCCTGGAATCCTTACCCATGGAATGTAACCTTCCCTGGAGACCAGGTCATTCCCCAAATTAGCAAACCAGAAATGTCCACATTCTGTTCTTTAATTAGATCTGATTAAATGCTAATTTAGATAACTTCTCACTATCTGTCACCCTTATTTACTTCTGAGAGATGACAAACCAGTATCTTCCCCTCAAAAACCATCCTTTCCTCCAGTGTTGCTCTTAGAGTGAGCAGGCAGCCTACATGTTAAATTTCCACGTGATTATTGGTCAAGTCCTTCCCCTAAGAGATGGGAGCTGCCCAGGAGGGCAGGCCAAGCCCTAGAGAAATGGAATGAATTGCCTGGGGTGCCCAGTTTAGACACTGACTCCACACACATTTACTGGGCAGCTACATGTGCTGAGCAATAAAGATGCAAAGGTGAGAACATCATGGTCTCTGCCATTAAGATGCCACCCTCCTGGAGGAAAGCCAAGCTGTGCACACCTGTGCAGAGGCTCTGTGGAGGCTGAGGGAAGGACAGAGTGATTCTTACTGGAGGGGGACATCTGAACTGGGCCTCTCAGAATATGCAGAAGTTCATCCAATGGGACTGGACACTAGACACGGGGTGGGAGGGAGCAGAGAACCTTACCAAATACCCTCTGGGGGTGTACTATGCATTAGCCTTACAGTGAGACCTGGTAGTTGAATGGAGTCTAAGGAAGAATTATTTCAGATTTATGTTTCCTATTTAAATAATGATGCATTGAAGATCTGGTGTATAACCCAACGTTAGGTTTGATGCAGGGTAACTTAAAACTCTCCACTTCTGGGCACCTGGGTGGCTCAGTTGGTTAAGCGACTGCCTTCAGCTCAGGTCATGATCCTGGAGTCCCGGGATCGAGTCCCACATCGGGCTCCCTGCTCAGCGGGGAGTCTGCTTCTCCCTCTGACCTTTCTCTCTCTCTCTCATTCCCTTTCTCAAATAAATAAATAAAATCTTTAAAAAAAAAAACAAAAAATACAAAAAAAACTCTCCACTTCTGCTTTATAGTTCACCAGTAATCCAAAAACCCAGCTTCCACTCTTTCCCGACTTTGGTTCATACTGCACAGTGGTCATTTCAAAATGAAATTCCAATCACGTCACTTTCTGATTAAAATTCTCCTTCCTATCTAAAGAAGCTGGATCATTGGTCCAGGTTTGTGCGTTGACACATAGTTTATAAATGCAAAGGACAGATTGAATAGCAAGAGACAGTACCCAGCACAGTGGGTATACTCAGTTAAATTAAACAGACATCTTCCTCGTCAGGTGAGATAGGAGCTGTAGAACCATGTGCTTCCAAGGAAAAAAGAGCGAGTGATTGACTCTCCCTGTAATGGTGATGGGCCCTGGCAGGACCCATGAGGCTCCTGGGTGCTCACTGACAGGGAAGTGACCCTTGCTGTTTCCTTTCCTCCATGGCAGGAAATCACTGACCAGGACATGTTTGGAGATGTGAGCACGGGTCTGGTTGTGCCAGAGAAGGTCAAAACCCCCATGAAGTCCAGCAAAACAGATCTCCAAGGTTCTGCTTCCCCCAGGTACTCAATATTGGAAGAAAATCCTAAAACATGGGGTAGAATTAAAAAAAAAAAAAGCAGATAGTACAAGGCTGTGACCATACTTAGCAGAGGCTCATGACCTAGGGGAGAGTGGAACTGGCCATGGCCTTGGGATCACAGGGGCTACTTAACTCCCTCCTTTCCACATCTCTGGCAGCAAAATGGATGGGGTGCACACACCCCGGCAGAAGAGGAGCACGCCCCTGAAGGAGCGGCAGCTCTCCAAGCCCCTGAGTGAGAGAACCAACAGCTCTGACAGTGAGCGGTCCCCCGACTTGGGCCACAGCACACAGGTACCCCATGGTCTCTCAAGGCTGGGACCCTCTGAGCATCCTTAGACCGTGATTTCTGTTTTGTCATCTTCCTTGGGTGGTTAGGTAGAGAGAAAAGGAGGGATATTTTGAAATGCCATGAATAAAAGTCTTGAAGACAGATCTAAATCAGAGAAGTCCACCATGTGTTACTTACTACTAGCGTGGGGTTGGCTTTGGTGCTGATCTTCAGGGAGCAGAAAACACCAGCATCGCTGCAGCCCTCATCAGCCCCAAGTGGCATTTCCACACCTTGTTTGTTCTGCCTCCTTTGCCCCCGTCAGACATCAGTCTGGAGATTGTGTGGTGAATCAGTTGTTCTAGAGGACAGCAACCATCAAAATCTCACTGGACGTCTCCCACCTGGGCTCATACCTTCAGTACTACTATGGGCCAGTGATAGTGATTTCAAGCTGGCAAGTCAACAATGTTAAAATATTTTGATTGAAAGACCTAAGAGCAGGATGGAATAGAAGCAGAAGAAATTGGACCTCAGGAATTATGTCCTTTTTCTGAGGGCCAGTGGTATTGGGGGCTTGGGGAAGGAACCTTTCTAAACTGACATAGCTCACACAACTACTCTTCCTCTAGAGAACAGCAAGCCTGTTCATTTACCTAATAAATATCATCAAGAGGAAAGTTTGTGCCAATGTGGCTTCCTGAGTTTGATGCTATTACAGAGCTGAAAATGAGGTAGAGACCAGAATAGCCTGTGCCTGGGGCGAGGTGTCGTCCTTCTTGCTAATCACTGTTCCTGAAGTACCTTTTGTTCCCTGTGACAGTGGGGCTCCCCACATAGCACTCACTGCTGCTCTCCTTGCTTCTCTCCCCACTGTCCTCATTTTCATTTCTGTGAGCACCTGCTAACTGTTACCTCCCTCCTCCTCTCCTGGTACTTCGTGCTGTATCATTACCCTTAAGGGATGCTGACTGCGTTTCTAGCTTCATCTACCCTCCCTCTGTCAGGGTTCCTGGTGTCTGAGTGTGTGTTCTTCAAGGACCCTGCTTACTCTTTATCCTCCCCCTTTCCATCTTGCTCTAGCAGTGGGTACTGGGTCTCCTCCAGAAATTCCTGGTACCTGTTTTCTCTGAATACCCCTGCTCCAGAGATTCTCTACCCTAGTGCACCCTGCCCTACCCTCAAGCTCCCTGGGGACTGCCTGACAGGCCCTTCTGTCCCTGCAGATTCCAAGAAAGGTGGTATATGACCAACTGAATCAGATCCTGGTATCAGATGCCGCCCTCCCAGAAAATGTCATCCTTGTCAACACTGCTGACTGGCAGGGCCAGGTAAAGCATTAAAGATGGCAGGGCTGGGGAGGAGAGGTTCTGGGGAGCAAGAGTCAGGACATGGAGAAATAGGAAAATGATCCCCATGTATCAGGCCCCTCTTCCCTGAACTCAGCCTATAGATCTGGGCTCCTGTCCCACTTCTGTCACTTTCTGGCCTGTGGGACCTCACATCACTAACTCTCTGTACCTGTTTCCTCATCTCTAGAAAAGCAACTGAACCTACCTTCCTTCCAGGGTGGTTATGTGTGGTTTTTCTGTCAGCATAACAGAGTAAAGGTATCTTGAGAGGTATGGAGTGCTATAAAATGCCAGAGGTGTCCCCTGGTTCCCGGGAAGGCAATTAGAAGAGGCAGAGCCAATCCCCTCTGGCTCCCAGTCTTTGCTGTCCACCAGTTAGATCCTGGTGCCAGAATCCCTCTTTCCTAGCAGCCCTGCCACCTGGAACATATCCTACAGAGACAGCATCAGAATCTAAAGATTCCTTAGCCTTCCCACATTTCCTGGTTAGCATGTCTGCATGGGGTCTAGCCCCACCTTCTCTTCACTGGCAGCCAGAACCCTGACCTTCTTTGCCCAACTTCGGTCTCAAGGACAGAGGACAGGGCCCTGCAGCTCTATCCGGGCCTTGCTCTCTTGGTGCCTATGGGGGAGTTGTGTTGCTGCTGCGTGGCCTCACCTGTGTCCCTGCCCTTTCCATCCCTGTCCCCCAGTATGTGGCAGAGCTGCTCCAGGACCAGCGGAAGCCTGTCGTGTGTACCTGCTCCACCGTAGAGGTCCAGGCCGTGCTGTCCGCCCTGCTCACCCGTATCCAGCGCTAGTAAGGGCTCTACTTATCTCCTGCCCTTTAGGGTTCCCTCTGACCTCATCCTCCCACCCTGACTTCTAAGCAGTGACAGGACTGTCTGGCTTCATCAGACCAAAAATCCTCGGTCGCTGTGTGGTTGGGCCATGGCAGGCCATGGTGCTCTGATGTCCCTGCTGGCCCCTGAGGTCAGGGCGTGAAAATGTCATTTTCCTGCTCTCCCTGCCTCCCCCCACCTGGACTCTCCTTGACCTGCCACATCTTCTTAACCCCATGATGAAGACGACCAGGGAGAGAGAACCAGGGTTTTACAAAGGCTTTTTACTCTCACCCCTCTAACTGCCATGCCGCATGGCATCCAGAGTCAGGGCTTGCCCTCCTCACGACCTCCCTAGAGGGGCCGGGCATCCCTGGCAATGGGAACGAGGACTTCGGGCCTTCTGGGCATCTGGGCTCATGCCCACTGCTGACCCCTGGCAGTACTGCCATATTGCCTCCCATTAGCCTAAGCTCATTCTTTTCTTCCTTCTAGACAATTACCTGCCCTCTTTGATCCTGGATTTCTCTCCTAGTTGTAAAAGCACTGTAGTTTATTGCCTCTCTCTGTATTATTTTGTTTATTGGCTTGTTTTTCCCCTGTGGGTTGTTGAGATCAAGTAAAGTCAGAGCTTGGGGCCTTCCTCTGAGCAGGATGCTGGAGAACCTCCCAGATGTGGTTGTGACTCTTCCCTTGCTCCCCAGCTGCAACTGCAACTCCTCCATGCCAAGGCCGGTGAAGGTGGCAGCAGTGGGAGGCCAGAGTTACCTGAGCTCCATCCTCCGGTTCTTTGTCAAGTCGCTGGCCAGCAAGACCTCGGACTGGCTTGGCTACATGCGCTTTCTCATCATTCCCCTCGGTAAAGATGGGGCAAATTTCATTCCTGAAGCAGCATGTTGGGGCTGGGCCCTAGGAAGGGACAGTTAGGGAGACCAAAGGCCAGGCCATTATTCTGTCCCTTAACCAGTTCACCTTCTGTGGTTTCCATCCACCAGGTTCTCACCCTGTGGCCAAATACTTGGGCTCAGTCGACAGTAGATACAGCAGTACCTTCCTTGATTCTGGCTGGAGAGATCTCTTCAGTCGCTCGGAGCCCCCCATGTCAGGTAATGGCCCTTTGCAAGGGATTGAGGCAAGATGCCACCTGGTTCATGGAGAGCCAGTCTTGGCCAGAGGAGAAGGCCAGAAGAGCATACTTCTTTTCTTCCCTATGGCTCTACCACTCCCAATCCCTTTGCATATTTAGTTTTTCAGTAAGTATTTATTAGGAGGAGGCCCATTATGTACAGTCCTTCTTCACTCTGGATATTTTTAGTCTGTGCTGTTTGTTCTGCTCCTATACATCTAGAAATGAGGAGGGTCATGAGGAGGTGGGAAGGAGGACATTTCTAGTTGTAGAACTCAAATATAAGAAACTGAGAATAGTTACTAAGCAATCTGTTGATGAGGGAATAACACTGTGCCGACCATGTCTTTTCTCTGAAATACAGAGTAAAAGTGGCAGGGCTTAGAGTGAACTTGAGCTCTGCAATGCTGAGGAGTAGTAAATGCATCATCAGACCTTGAAGGAAGTGATGGGCAGAGATTGGTGGAGTAGAGGGGTTCCTCTACATTATGAGATTGGTTTGAGCAAAACAGATGTGATGTGGGAGCATGATCAGCTTAGGAAAGAGCAGAACTCTGAGGAACTGCAGAGATTGGAAGGGAGAGAATAGCTCTTTGGTTCATCATTTCTTATATTCAAAACCAAAGGATCTTTAGAACCCTTTCTCTACTGCAACTCCTAGGGTCTTCTGATCAGTCTCAAGAAAGGTGGTCTCTTTAAGAGGGTTCTCAGGTTTACCTGCTGAACTAAGTTGGTAGTTTTTTTGTCTTTTGTCTTTTCTGCAGAGCAACTGGACGTGGTAGGGCGAGTCATGCAGTATGTCAATGGGGCAGGTGTGACACACCAGCTCCCTGTGGCTGAAGCCATGCTGACCTGCAGACATAAGTTGTAAGTTTGACTTCAAGGGATTTCTTGGAAATAGGTTGAGTGGGCTAAATAAATCTTGAGTTTCCTTTGCTTTTCCATATTTTCCCTCTCCCTCACCCCTTTCCCTTTGTAGGCACCCAAGAGAATATGAGGGACAGAAAGAGACAAGAGTTTTTACTGCCTCCCATCCAGGCATTCTCTTCCTTGTCCTGGGCCTCCCCACCCAAATGGATTCCCCCGTAGTATGAGAGAAGTCCATCCTAGGGGCTGACATTCATGCGTGGTGTAGCATGCAGAATCGGGTCTTTTGCCTCCATCTGTGGCTCCTCGTGCCATCCTGAGACGTGATGGAAAGTATCATGTAGTGTCTGGACCCCCTTGACACCACAGTAAAATATGAAAAGCTTGTATCCACAGCTCTCCATGTGGTATCACCCACTAATTGTAAGGCTTTCCTTTCTCTCCCAACAGCCCTGATGAAGACTCCTACCAGAAGTTTATCCCCTTCATTGGTGTGAGTACTGACTCCCCCACTCCTCTGTACCCGACCCATTCTGGCCTTCCTGTCCCTCCCCACCCTCATGCGTGCGTGCGCGTGCACACGCACGCACACGCACACACACACAAAAGATTCATCTAGACAGTGGTTCTCACCCAGAAGCGGTTTTGCCCACCAGGGGACATCTGGCAATATCTGCAGACATTTTTGGTTGTCACAGCTGAAGTTGGGGTTCTACTGGCATCTAGTGGTTAGAGACCAGGGATGCTGCTAAACTTCCTACAGTGCACAGGACAGCCCCTACAACAGATTAATCTGGCCCCAATGTCAGTAGTGCTCAGGTCAAGAAACCCTGGGCTGGGATATGCACTGAGCTGTTCCTTTCAGTGTCCTCCTTTCCTGAATCATGGGCTATCCCCAGATCATCACTGGTATCTCGTATTTATTACACCAAGCCCTGAACCTGGTGCCTCGGCCTAGGGAGTGATGTGCAGAGCATAGCTTCTACGGGCTCCAGGGAAAAGAAAGCCACCTCAGAAATGAAATAATGATAGATGATACTCCGAAGAGAAGTCCAAGAAGTAGGTATTTCTGTCTTCAGGGTCAGATGTACCATTGAAACGAAGGTCCCTTCTTTCCCCTCCTATTTAGTCAAAGGAGAATCTCTAGATGAGTTGATTTTGGAAATAAAAGGGAAACCTCTTGGATAGCTCTGATGTCAGGTGGTACTGGCTTTTCATTTGGCAGTAGCTGAGCCATAAGGCAGAGGCCAACCAAGAGAGGGACCCCAGAGGTGACGGAGCTGATATCCTGTGGGGCCAAAGCACACCACAAAAGCATGGCTGAAGTTTCAGATTTCGATGTATGAGACAATCGAATTTCCCTTCCAAATCAGCTTGTATTTTTTCCTGTAATCTCCTAGCTGTGGGTAGGAGGCATATGCAGACGAAGGGCCTATTCTATGCTTAACCCAGGTTCTGGATGGTCTTGAGTGATCGTGGGAGATCCCTGAGCCTGGAGAAATTGGGTTGCCCCTTCTTGTGCCTTGCTAAAGCCTCCTGTCTGAATGGTCCACTCAGTCCCTGTTAGCCACTGGGGCTACTCCAGTAAGCCATGTTGGAGGCTGTAGACCATGGCCTATAGCCCAGGCTGATGACTTGATTTGCATCTTCATGGAGCTGTAGGTTGCTGCCCACTCTAGCCTCACAGACGACAGAGAAATATAAAAAAAATTTTAAATTGAAACAAACAAAGGAACTGGCAGCCTCATATAATGCCAGGGGAGCAAGGGGAATTGTATCCAGGAAGTTGAGAGTGTCAGTGTGTTACTTTCTGGGAACTAAAATAAGGATGCATAGAGAATTTGGGACAAACCTCAGTGAATAGCAGCACTGTGTTCTGAGCAGCCCTTGAGGGGACCATCTGCACGTGATCTCTACTCCCCGTCAGTCCCTGGGGTCCAGTTTCCATGACCTCACAGCACCCCCTAGCACTTCTGCCAGGTGCCAGGCTGTGGGCCTGCTATTTCACCAGGATTTACCTGTCACTTCAAGCCACAGCTGTGACATTCAAATAGTCTGTTTCTAGCTATGCCTTTGCTGGCTGCTGGACGGCCCCCTCTCTCCTTCCCAGAATTCTCTATGAGAAATCTAAAATTCTTTGGGAAGCTGAAATCAGTACACTGTGTTGAGGTAGGGAAGGGGCAGGGGTGCCCAGGATCACCGTCTTATCCATATTCTCCCAGATTCCAGCAAGTCTGGAAAAGAGGAAGCTGGTATCAGCACATCAGCACGTTCCCTTGCTTGGTTTCACACAGTCAGACATTCAAGAGAGCTCCCCCCTGCAACATGCTGCCTTACCAAGCTTTCTCACAGTGTCTTGTCACTTCTCTGACGTGGGAAGATGGTCTCCTACCCATGTGGTCTTAGAAGAAATGCAATCAGAATACTGAAATGGGTCCTGCCTTCAAGGTGGCTTTGCCCTCCCCAGAGATGAGCCGTGAGGTCTCATGTGCCCCCACCTCATTGTTTGGAACTGGGCTTTTTTACATATCTTAAAGATCAGATCTGGGCTGCTCTGGATTTGCAAAGATTTTTTAAAGCTTCTGATCAAATAATATATAGTAATGGCTGTTGTGTCTAATCACCTGCTTCCAACTGGATCAAAATGTGTCCAGCTTTAGTGAGAGGACCTAATGCAACATCTCTTCTTTCTCCCAGGTGGTGAAGGTGGGTCTGGTTGAAGACTCTCCTTCCACTGCAGGTGAGCCTGGGGCCCTTGTGCTCCTGGGAAGTGAGGTGATTGATGCCTTCTCGGCCTCCTCTCTAGTCCATCAGGCCAGAAGGTGAAGACTTTGGGTGTCCTAAGGTTAAGTCAGAGTTTGGGCACCCTCACTTCCCAGGTGAAGCGGTGGCAGGGGGTAGTGGGGAGGTGTCTAAGGCTTAGCAGCAGCTGAGACAGAAGAGCCCTCGACCCCTTGTCACCAACTGGTCAGGGGTGGCTTCCTCTGGCCAACTGTGTTTGTCCCCCTGACAGGCGATGGGGATGACTCACCCGTGGTCAGCCTTACAGTGCCCTCCACATCACCGCCTTCCAGCTCAGGCCTGAGCCGAGATACCACAGCCACCCCTCCTTCGTCCCCATCCATGAGCAGTGCCCTCGCCGTTGTGGGGTAAGGGGCTCTTGCCCATTCCTCTCCTGCCAAACCCCTCCATCAGGGCCCAGGAACCTGACTGACTTCCCCACCCCCCACCTGCCTGCAGCACTGCATAATAGTGATGGCATACTGAGTGTAGAAGGCAGGATAGTGGCAAGAACTTTGGAGTTCGAATTCAGAGACTTCAGTCACTAGCCAGGCAAGTGGAACCACTCTGTACAATGCAGGATACTTTCTTCCCCATCTGTCTCCTGGGGTAAAAGGGTTGAATGAGACAAAGGGCAGAGAGGCCCTTTGCAACCTGTAAAGGGCTGTGCAGGGGTTTTGCTGGGGGACTGCCCAGCTTGGTGGACTGTGGCCATGGGAGTCCCGCACACCTGGGTTTGAATCGTGGTTTTGTGTTAGGTCCGCTATATTAGCTTGTGTTCAAGAATGAATTACTCAGTGACACTTGTTAAAGCACAGTGAGGGAGGGGCGGCTGGGTGACTCATTTGGTTAAGCATTTGACTCTTGATTTCAGCTCAGGTCATGATCTCAGGGTCGTGGGATCGAGCCCCATGTCAGGATCCACACTCAGCACAGAATCAGCTTGGGATTCTCTCTCTTCCTCTCTTGATGCCCCTCCTCCCTCTTGCACATCCCCCCCCCCCGAATAAATAAATAAAATCTTAAAAAAAAAAAAAAGGCACAGTAAGGGAGACCACATCAGGGCGTGACCATCAAGACAGGTGTAGGGAGCCCTGCCATGTATTTTGCAGGTTGGGTGGCTCAATTCCAAACACAGCCTGAACAAGTGGGGATTTCTACCCTGGGAGCGGGTATGGATGGAAAATTCCTAAGAGGAAACGTCAGGGGTAAGGGGGGTTCTAAGCAGTCCTAACAGGATTCTTGCTGAGACAAGTCAGGGTGTCAGACATCTCCTGGGGGGTGGCGGGGGATGAGGAGCCTGACCAGGTGATCAGATAGGGAGGGTGGGGGTTCTTGCTGTCTGAGCAGGATTCTTGCTAAAAATGGCTTTTACAAGGAAGTACAGAAATGGGCCTATATAAAGGTTTAGGAGCCAAACTAAAGTTTCTAAAGTTTAGTCCAGCAAAGAACCTTTGTCACTTGGACAGGTTACTAAGCTTCATTTCCGACTCCGGGAGTAGAGTGAAATAGCCATGTCAGAGTTTTGTGAGGCTTCAGTAAGAGTGTGTGTTGTTGGTCCCTGGCACAAGGGAGCTGCTGCCGCCTTTCATGCACGCAGTCTGTCTGTCAGCACCGTGGCCATTTGAGGCACTGCAGCTGTAGCAGCAAATAAGAAAGGCTCGTCCTGGTCCCGGAGCTCAGGCTCCTGGGCCCTGGCAACGCCAGAGCAGCAAAAAATTCAAACTGTGTAAGTTGCAGCAAGCACTATGAAAAATTAACAGAGGGATGGTTCTGAAAGGGGAAAGAATTTCTTTAGGGTCTCAAGTATCCAGTTTAGACCAGGTGGTCACGGTGGCCTCTCAGGAGGCAGCTCTCATGCCAGGCCTGAGCAGGAGCTGCTGACAGGGAGGGTGGAGCAGAGTGCTCCCAGCGGGGGCCCGAGGGAGCCGGCCATGAGGTGAGGAAAGTGCCGGCAGGGGCTTGAGAGGAAGGTCCTCAGCAGCAGAGAAGGTAGGCACTGGCCGGTGGTTTTTAAAGAAACACCAATGCCAAGGTCACATGGTCCCTGAAGAACGTGAATGTTCTTAGATGGCAAGAAGCCTCCGCTGCACCTCGGATCCCTCCCTCACCCTGTCCTCCCCTCCTCCGCTTTTCATTTCCCTTCATAGTCTCTACTGATTTATGGAAGGGACGGTTCAGGAAAGGAGGAAAGCCCGTAAGGCCGGTAATGCTTCATGGTTGCAGACTTCCCAGAGGCCTTGGGGGCCGGCCCTCACCTTGACCTCCTTTCCCATCCCATTTAAGCTGCTTTTTAATGGAACCACTGGAACCAGGCAGAAAGAGAAATGTCAGATGACTTTTGTAGCCTGTGTACCTATTGTGTCTGACACCTCCTTTCAAGAAAACATCAGCCCTTTTTCCCCTCGGAGCTAAAATTATCCCTGAGCTAGAAGTGCCATAAATAAGAGAAAGCCGCAGGTCAGCAGCCATCAGCTCTCCCTCCCGGGGCTGCTGTGGAGCCGGCCGAGGTGCTTGCGCCTCTGCCCTACTTAATCTCTCCAGCCCTTGGCTGGGTTTTGCCTGGGCTCTGCTTGCTGGGTGTGTGCATGCGTATGTGTGCATGAGTGTGTATATGCGTGCACACTTTCTTCATAAAGCCTCCTTCCTCTCTGCTTCCCTCATCCCCCTGTGACTTTGTATTCGGTTCCCTCACAGTGCCTCAGGTCTTTACCCTCTCTTGGCTTTGTCTTCCGATCAGCCTGTCTCTCCCTTCCCACACAAACCAATTCTGTGAGCCTGGAGGGAACTCAGAACCACTTAGCCTGCCACCTCCCCTCACCCGTCCCAGAGCCTGGCGGTCCCTTCCAGGCCCCCCAGTCTGGCCATGTATTTGGGAACTGAGGGCAGAGCCTACTCTCCATTACTGTTCCCCTTCCTCAGGAGCCCCAACAGCCCATATGGGGACGTGATTGGCCTCCAGGTGGACTACTGGCTGGGCCACCCTGGTGAGCGGAGGAGGGAAGGTGACAAGAGGGATGCCAGCTCCAAGAACACCCTCAAGAGCGTCTTCCGCTCAGTGCAGGTTTCCCGCCTTCCCCATGGTGGGGAGGCCCAGCTCTCCGGCACCATGGCAATGACTGTGGTCACCAAAGAGAAGAACAAGAAAGGTAGGTGACATCTGAGGCCAGGGACGATCGGGGCCACTAGGGTTCACCGTCTCCTCTCAGGGTCTGGGACAGAATCTGCTCTGGGAGACCTTTGGATGAGAGCAAAGCAGCACATATATCATGTGGTCCAGCCCAGGGTTCTGCAAGGGTCCTAGCTCACCTTGTGAGATGAGGCCAGTCCTTCTGTAACCAAGGAAACAGATGTCCCCAGTGAGTAATCAGTCCCTGCCTGCTGAACATCAGCACCTTAGGGGCTGGGGCTGTTAGCGCTGCCATAATGAAGCCACTGCACTCTGGGGTAGACCATGTGACAGAGGAGGACATCACTGTGTCCCCATGAAGCAGAGCATTTGCACCCAATCCTGGAAGTCACTCAAGCCCACATGAGCAAAAGGGCATAGCTGTTTAAGAATTAAGAGGAGTAGGGGCGCCTGGGTGGTTCAGTGGGTTAAGTGTCTGCCTTCAGCTCAGGTCATGATCTCGGGTCTTGGGATCGAGCCCCACATAGGGCTCCCTGCTCAGCAGGGAGTCTGCTGCTCCCTCTCTCCGCTCATGCTCTCTCTCTCACAAATAAATAAATAAAATCTTTAAAAAAAAAAAAAAGAAGAATTAAGAGGAGTATAGCCCATTTTGGATAAGAGAGGTGGCTTAAGGCCCTAGATGTAGAGTTGGGGTGGCCCCGGGTCTTGTGCTCCAAGAGAGTAAGGCAGGAATCCCCACCAGCCAGGCCAGCCCCAGGGCAGAGCTTGCTGCTGTCTGTTCTGCTGATCTGGCTGTGCACCTGCCATCGTGGGCAAGCCTGCCAGGTGACTCAAGGGCCCTCACAGCCCCACCCATCAACCAACTGTCAGGTAGGGGCTTTCTTTACCTGCTGGACCCTCCCCCGTCAGAGCACTCCCAGAGCAGCTGGGCCTCTTTCTGTTCATGCCTCTGCTTCATAGAGTTCCCCTTGGGAGCAAGCAAGGGGCTGTGGCAGGCCTAAAGCCAAAACAACAGGCGCACCTCAGAGACCTACCCGGGGCCGGCCTGCCAGCTCCGCAGTGTTCTCCTTGCTGCCCCAATATCCCTGGGCCAGAGACGTTGCAAACACTCCTGTGAGTGAAGCCCTCCTGGCCCACAGGCCAACTCGGCCCTATGTGGGTGCGAGTGTGCAGGAAAGAGAGACCAAGGGCACAGGCACCTTGCCCCACAGGCTACCTAGAATGTTCAAGCTGGAAGGGACCTCAGAGACTAACCAGCCGGCTCCAGGTCCTCGTTACACAGTTAAAGATATCGAGGTTCAGGGAAAGGCCTGTGAGGGGAAGGGGCAGAAGGAAGATCCTGGTATGCGCTTCCTGCATCCCCAGAGCTAGGGAGCAGGGGAGAAAGGATGGTTGTCTGCAAATCACCTCCCCTTCCCACAGGAAGAGGGGCCAGTGGGGATGAGAGAGAGGAGAGGGGTAGCTGCTTTTCCCAGGGTTGTGACGGAGGTGGTTCTGCTTGCTTTCCAGTTCCCACCATCTTCCTGAGCAAGAAACCTCGAGAAAAGGAGGTTGATTCCAAGAGCCAGGTCATCGAGGGTATCAGCCGCCTCATTTGCTCTGCCAAGCAGCAGCAGACCATGCTGAGAGGTACGGGGAGACACGGGAGGAGGGGTGCCGGGCAGGGCGGGAAGAAAAGGGGCAGGGGACTCTGGGGGGAGGGAGGCGATGGTCCTCCCCAAGGGACCCTGGGGAGGTGGCCTTAGCAGCCCTGGTCAACCCCTCCTTCCCCTGTCACCCCAGTGTCCATCGACGGAGTCGAGTGGAGTGACATCAAGTTCTTCCAGCTGGCGGCCCAGTGGCCCACCCATGTCAAGCACTTTCCAGTGGGACTATTCAGTGGCAGCAAGGCCACCTGAGGGCACTATCTCCTGGCCACTCTCCCTCCTGGCACTGCCACCAGCCTCACCGCCTGCGGGCAGGGGGAGGCCAGCAGGCCTGGGCCCAGCATCCCCTTTCCTTGCCTGGGGGCCTGCATCTCTCTTGCCCAGTCCTGAAGGACACTGCCAGTGGGGACACTGCTCCCCTCCCTCCTGCTCAGTCCTCTCCCTCCTGCTCCAGGCCCAAGGCATGTCGATTTTGCCTTCTGGTGCCCATCCCTGGAATTGAGTCCTCTGGGCCTTCCTTCACCGACTTCCAGTCTCCCCACGAGGCACCAGTTCCTTCCTGGAAATAGGAAACCTGGAATCCTGGCCCACAGCAGGGAGTCCAGCCCTCCCCACCTCTGCCAGCTGCCCAACCTGCCCCCCTCAGGTGGGGCCCAGGGCCACTTCCCGTGCTGTGGGTTCTCCCAGCAGGGGGTAGGAGGGGTACCCTGAGCTCAAGGGCCCCCCTCTTCCCTCCACAGTCACAGGGGCAGCCCCACCCCTCCCTCACCGCCAGGACAGCATTTCTATGGTGATGCCATGTCTTTCTGGGGTGGAGGGGCCTTCCCGGTCTCCCCCATGCACGACCTCCTCCCTTACCCCCAGGTTCCCCCCAGATGTCGTGAGCACCCTTGGGTGTTTCTTTGGTTCTCTGCACAGCCAGTCTCTTGGTGGTTCCATGTGACTTGCTTGGGCACCAGCCCGTGTCCTGTGGCTTCCCCCTTGTTGATGACTCTCCCCCCTCCGCCTCCCACCCCTTTCCACCCCAGCGCTGCCTCTTCCTGAACTCCGGACTGGGACAGATGGGAGGCAGACCCCACCGGCATATTGTCTGTGACCCTACATCTCCCTGTGCCTCCCGTGTCAATGTGTGTCCCACTCCCTAGTATGTTCTTCCCCTCCTCACGCCTAGGCAGAGAGCCCACCTTCCCAGCGGGGCGTTTGTCCAGCAGGCTCCAGTCCCTCCCTCTCGTCATGGGGGTCTGAGCCAACTCCTCAGCCTCGACCGTCAGCCTTCTCAGGAGAAGCTGAGCGCGCAGGGCCACCATCCCAGTCGTAGCACTCCAACCCCCCCAGCACCTTCAGAGCTTTACCGTTGCCCCCTCACCCCTTCTAGAAGTTTTTGCACAGGACTTCATTTTGAAAAGTGTTTTTCTCATTCTCCATACCCCCCCAAACTCCTCCAGCCCTGACCCCCTGCTCAGCCCTGCTGTCCAGAGCATCTTCTGGGCTGAGCTGCTCTGTTGGGACCGGAGAGGGGTGGGGCTTGAGGGACTGAGTGGATGTTGGGTTTTTCATTCAATAAACTGGTGATTTCTTACCAACTAGCAAGGCTTGGGCTTCTATGCCTCTCACTGTGACACAGGATCTGTACAACCCTCTCCCCTCCACACCACAGCCGGCTCCTCTCAAAATCAACTCCTCTCAAATGGCTGGAAAGAAGCACGTTCTCATTTCCTTAATTAGAGAAATAGGCATGAATGTGTCTTTCCCAGTATGAGGCAAGCAGAGGCCAGAAACAGAAGTAACACTCTTCTCACACCAAAGTCCCTTTTTTCTCTAGGACTCACCATCCCCAAATCCCACCTCTCAAGACAGTGACATATCGAGGGCATTTCTGCTCTTCTGATTAAAGATTAGAACTTGGCTTCTTTCCTTCTACTAGGCTAATGTCCTGCCATAGTTTCTGGAAGCTGGTGGAGTCTAAGGCCCAGGTGGAGGGGGTGGAGCTGGGGTCCATCACTGAGTTGGCTTTCTTGCCTGCCCTTAACTTAGATGGAAAACAGTCATTGCTCCTACTCCCTGGATGCCTGGTTCTTCACACGCGCCCGGGATAGAGGCCTGCACACCAGCCTTCCTCCGGTGAAGAAGTGCCCAGTGGTTGGGGCTTGCGTAGGGGAAGGGACCGAGGGGCTTGGCACCCTTGCCCTGCAGGACACAGCCACAGAGGAGTGGATGACCAAGCAGGGCAGGCTGTTACTGCCTCCCCAAGCCCTGTGGCCCAGTGACCTAAGGGAGGGAGGCTCTGGGACCCAGCAGTGTGGCCCTACACCAAACTCTCTGAGCCTGGAACATGGAAATAATGCCTGTCTCCCAAGGGGAAAAGTCCAGTGAGGTCGGTGAGAGTGTCCCAGAAACGCAATCTGCACGTTACTTACCGAACAAGGTGTACAGTCTGGTTGGGGAGAGGGAAATGCCAGAAGTCAAACTGTGTTTAAGATGAGCTAGAGAGGATGTGAGTGTTACCTCGGGACAGAGTGGAAGCTCCATGAGAGGCCTGGCGGCAGGAGGCAGTGGGAGAGGGCTCAGGCAGTGCAGGGGCTGGGGGGACCCGGGAGTGGTGGAAGTCTCCAGCTGGGGGGGTGTGGGGGACAAGTAGACTCGGGCCCAGCTCAGAAATGAGAGGACGGAGCAGATGAGGGAAGGTGAGGGGCAGGAAGAGGCACAAGCTCCCAGCCTGCTGTGTCTGCCTCCACATCCGGGGCCTCCCCTCTTCCCAGCTCTGGGGCTTCGCTCTTGCAGTTGCCCCCTCTCTCCTGCCGTCATCTCTACCAGGTCTTTCCCGTCTGCATGCCAACAGGCAGTAATAGCTCTCATGTCAAAAACAAATCCCCTGCTTCTAGATCCCCTCTGACTGCCACGTCTCTGCTCCCTGGAAAGTGAAATGCTTCTAGAGTTGTTCATGTTTCCTGCCTCCACTTCCGCTCCTTCAGGCTTTTTCCTCAACAGCCCCATCAGAAGTTGCCTTACCAAGGTCACCAGTGACCTGAGGTGCCACATCCAAGGGTCAGTTTTCTTGCTTGACCTCCACTTGACCTGTGGACAGCTCTCTGCTCTCCTTCCACTCCTCTGACTGCCCTTTCTTGGCCTCCCTTACTGTACCTTCAGCCTACCAGCCTTGGAACACTGGAAAACACAGGGCTCCAGCCTCTGGCCTTCTCTCTCCCCACACTCAGCCCTGTAGTATGAAATGCTCCCCTGCGCACAGACTTCTCGCTCCATTCTTCAGGTGCCGAGGCCAAAACCTTTGGCACCACCGACTCCTCTGTCCCTCATACCCACCATCCGGTCGGCCGCTTTCCCAAGACAGATGGAGAACCCAGCAGCGCCCCACCCCTTTCACTGCTGCGGTTATCTGGTGTCTGGATGTTCTAATAGCCTCTTAATTATGCTTCCACCTCTCTGCCTGGAGTCTCTTCTCCACACAATAGCCAGAGAGAGCTTTTTAAAATGTTAATCAGATAGTGGTAAATTAGCCATTTAAACTGTCCGATGGCTTCCCATCCCCCCAGGAATATAATCCAAAACCCTCATCAAAACTCACAAGGCCTCGGGGATCTGACGTCCTGAGGGCAGTTTGATCTGTCCTCTCACTCTGCCCCTCGCCCACTGGCCTCTGCATTCCTCAGACACACCAGGCACGCTCTGCCTCAGGGTCTTTGCACAAGCTGTCCCCCTGCCCATCCTGCCCCTGCCTGGAGGTCCGTGTGGCTTTGCTCCCCCATTGAAGTCTTGGCTTCAAGGTCACCTAAGAGAAGCCTTCCCTGTTCTACCTGTCTCAAATAGCACTTCCCTTTTCTCTCCCCCTTCTTTAGATTTCCTTATTAGCACTTCTCACTCCTTGGCACTTAATTATCCATTTGTTTCTCTCTCCCCGCTGGCATGTAAGCTCCAAGAAAATGGGAATTTTTTTTATCTTCTCTGTCCTTGGTACCCAGGATCCTTCTTGGCTTGTCCTAGGTACACAATGAGTATCTGTCGACAGAATGAATGAAGAGGCCTTGTGCTGCTGCAATGGAGTCCCCAGTCCAGATGCACTACTCAGGCACTTTAATGCCTCGGCCCAAAAACCTGAGTTTTCCCATAGGTCCTGGAGTAAGAAGACAGACTCCAAAGAAGAGGGAAAGGGTTTGATAGGAATGGTTTCCAGAATTCCAAACACAAAGCAACTCAGATTTACACGTTGAGACAGCTTTCCCAGTCACTGAGGGTCAAGGCTGCACCAGAGCAGAACTGCCCATGGGGCTGCCTTAAACATTCTCTAAAGGCCAAGAGGAGCATTTTGGTGCAGAAGGTGGAAGAACTTCTGTCTAACTTGTATACCAACTCCAGATTGTTTTATTGCTAATTTAAACAAACATGTATTTTAGAATAGTTTTAGATTTACAGAAAAGTTGCAAAGATGGGGGCGCCTGCGTGGCTCAGTCGTTAGGCATCTATCTGCCTTCGGCTCAGGTCATGATCCCAGGGTCCTGGGATCGAGCCCCGCATCGGGCTCCCTGCTCTGCGTCGGGCTCCCTGCTCTGCGGGGAGCCTGCTTCTCCCTCTCCCACTCCCCCTGCTGTGTTCCCTCTCTAGCTGTGTCTCTCTCTGTCAAATAAATAAATAAAATCTTTAAAAAAAAAAAAAGTTGCAAAGATGGAACAAAGAGTTGCTGTATACCAACCCCCCCATATTCTCCTATTGTTAACATGTTACATTAGTATGGCACATTTATTATAACTAATGAACAACATTGATACATGATTATCAACTAACGTCCATATTTAACTCCGATTCCTTAGTTTTTCCCTGAAGTCTTTTTTTGTTGTTGTTTAGGATTTTTATTTATTTATTTATTTGAGAGAGAAAGTGAGAGAAGAGAGCACAAGCAGTGGAAGTTGCAGAGGAAGAGGGAGAAGCAGGCTCCCCGCTGAGCAGGGAGCCCGATGTGGGACTCGATCCCAGGACCCCGGGATCATGACCTGAGCTGAAGGCAGATGCTTAACCGACTGAGCCATCCAGGTGCCCCTCCCTAAAGTCTTTTATGCATTCCAGAATCCCATCCAGGATACCACACTACATTTAATACTTTGGGCTATGACATTTTCTCAGACTTACCCTATTTTTGATAACCTTGACAGTTTTGAGGTGTACTGGTCAGGTATTTTATAGAATGCCCCTTGGCTGGAATTTGCCAGCACATCCTTAGCAAGGGTACCTGCCTTCGACATGACTTGTCAACCTTGATCACCTGGCTGAGGTAGTGTTGACTAATAAATTCACACCCCCTTCCCTACTGTGCTCTTAGGCAGGAAGCCACTAAGCACAGACTAGATAAAATAAAGATTTTCCTCTATATCCATTATTTAGATTCTAGACAGCAGACTTCAGATCCATGTTTTAAACTCCTCCCCTCATCACCCACTGCTGTGTCCAGGGACTATGGCATGGAAGACTCTCTCAACACCATCTAGGAGCATTTTCTTTTATCCAGTCTGCTGCTATAGCTTCATGTGGTTCGTACCACAGACTCCTTCAAGCAGCCCCAGGAAATCAATTCAGCTGATACTTCCTTTTTACCAAGGAGGAAGCCCACGGTCAGAGAGCTCCCAACCCCACCCCTGTCCTCAATCTAAACTCTCATTTTTTAAAAATATTTTATTTATTATTTGTCAGATAGAGAGCACAAGCAGGGGGAGCGGCAGGCAGAGGGAGAAGCAGGCTCCCCGCTGAGCAAGGAGCCCGATGTAGGGCTCCATCCCAGAACCCCAGGATCATGACCTGAGCTGAAGGCAGACGCTTAACTGATTGAGCCACCCAGGTGCCTGTAAACTCTCATTTCTAAATATTTACATGACTTGAATACTCACAGACCTCTCAAACCCAGTATGGTTCAAACAGAACTCTTGATTTCCCTCGATCCTCCCCAGTTTTGATAATGGCACAGCATCCATCCTATTACTCAAGGCAGAAGCCACCGAGTTGTCCTGTGTCACAACAGTGACTCCTGTCCATTCCACTCCTCAGACACTGTTCCCAAACATAAGCCAGAGTGCCTCACTCCCTTGCTAGAGCCCTTCAGTGGCTACCTCCAGCCGCCCACCCCATGACCCATCAGGCCTGCACGTCTGGCCCCACTACCCCTCACTTCACTTCTAGCTGCTTTCTCCCCCCCGCTTGCTTCACCTTGAGCCACAACTGATCCTGCAGTAATCACACTCTTCTTCCCTAATACCAGGCCCAGACTTGTGGTTTCTTCCCAACTTAAATGCTCTCCCTGCCCCCACAGAGCTACTTCCTTTGCCTTTAGGATGCAGCCTACACCTCACCTCCTCAGGGAGGCTTTCCCAACAGCCCTGCCCCAAAGCGCAGTTGTTAGCCTCTAGCTGAGCCCTTTCTGTAGTCATGGCATTCAATGTCACCTGCAATAAATGTCTTTGTACCACATTAGAATGAGAGCTCCAGGTGGGCAGGGACTCAGGCTGCATCTCCAGCACCCATCACTCTGGCTCATGGCAAATACTAAAAGGCCAGCTAAAAGGATGAGTGAGGGGTTAAGTCACTTGTCCAAGGGACACAGATTGGTTGAGAGGGAACCACATTTCTAACCCAGGTCATCTGACTCCAGACCATCTCTCAAGGCCCCACTCAGATCCCAAATTCCCAATTATCCATACATCCTACATGTATTAAGGTCCTAATATAGTACATGATGAAAACAGGGTTGGCTTCTTACCGATATGGGAACTCTTGAGGCGAGCGGGGGAGGTGGACAAAGAGACGGTTGCCACAGAGCATGACACGTTGCACAGGAGCATGCCAGAGGGACATCTAGTTCAGTCTGGGGAAGGGCTGTCCAAGAAGATGTCACAAAGGAGACGACACCTGAGCAGCATCTTAAAGATGCCTGACGTGATGGATGTTCTGGACACAGGAAATAGCAAAAATGGGAGATAAGAGAGAGTTTGGCTTGTTTTGAAACGCTCGGGTGGTTTAACGTGACTACAAAGCAATGGGCATGGTGAGTGGTAGGGCAGAAGAGAAGGAGGTAGCCAGGGCACCGAGGAGCCCTCTAGCCATGGTTATCCTCACTCTGTGCCTGGGTGAGGGCTGAGCACTTTATCCTGAGATCAGTGGAGACCCGGGATAGGGTTTTAGACAGAAAAGTGAGATGAGGGAATTCATCAAGATCACTTTGTGACAACAGATTGGAGGAAACAAGACTGAAGACCAGACGAGCTTGAAGCATGTTGCAGCAATTTAGAAAAGATGTGACAGAGACATAGACCATGGTAAAGAGAGGAGAGGTGCCAGAACATGGAAACTTTAGTTCAATTTAAGAGGTAAGCAATAGGTTTAGGTGGATGGTGAGGAAACAGGGTCAAAAGAGAAAGAGCCAAAGATAGGGACAGGCTGTCTGCTCTAGGTGAATGGGCAGGTGGTGGAACATCCCTGGAGGAGATTTGGGCAGGAGATGGTGAGTTTAGGGCAACAGTGGTGTGTGCTGCTCAGAGGTTAGTGTCCAATTGGAGTTGAAAACTAGGTCTGGATGGAGCTCAGGGAAGTGATCTGGGTTGGACGGAGATTGGGGTTTCCTTAACACGCAGGAGAACTGATGGGAGGGAGAAGGTGAGAACAACCCTGGCTGGGCTGAGCTCTCTTCGTCCTGACCATATAGAGCATCTGTTGCCAGCATGAAACAGCTTAGCACTTGTATTCAGACACGCCTTTTCCATTTGCTGCCTCTTTTATTGCTCGCTTTCATCCTGAATGTGTTTTCCTTCCAACAACACCTTAAGAAACTGCCCAATATTTCACATACTTTCTCCCCACTCTCCATTCACTAGCACAGGGTCGATCAAACAGTTAAGCTTGGTGGTGATAATAATCCTAAGTAACTACTAGTAACAGTTACTGTTAGGTACAAGGCCTAATGTTAAGATCTTAACTCTGCGGTTTTATTCTGTTTTCTCAAGGACCCAAAGAGGTAAGTATTAGGAACTTTATTTTACAAATGAGGAAACAAATGAAGTTACAGAGCATGCCTAAAGCCCCACAACTGGCAGAGGGAGAAATACGGCATTGAACCTAGCTGAGTATGACCCCAAAGTCTGTGTGCCCTCTCACTGAGCAGGGTGAGGACACTTCTAGTCTGGCTGGGAGGTCACAAGGAAGAGAGGGTACAGATTTGCCAAGTGGCTACCAGGATAGGAACCAGGAGCCTCTCAGGCGAGCTCTAAGCAGCCTTGATTCTTGACTCAGTGGCAGAAAGAACTGACAACCAGGGGTGTTCACAGTGGAACAGGTCCCTCAGGAAGCAATGAGCTGCTGGTCACGTGGAGGAGACATGATCTTTAAGGAGCCTCCAGTCTTGAGCACTTAAGGGTGAACCTGCTGACATTTCAAGGTGGATGATATGCTTGGCAAAAGTGCCCCCCAAACAATTCGAAGAAAAGTAGTGACGCAGCCAAAGGATAAAGAATAATTTAAGAAAGCAGATTTCAGGGGCGCCTGGGTGGCTCAGTTGGTTAAGCGTCTGCCTTCGGCTCAGGTCATGATCTCAGGGTCGAGGAGCCTGCTTCTCCCTCTGCCTTCTGCTCTCCCTGCTTGTACTCTCTCTCTGACAAATAAATAAAATCTTGAAAGAAAGAAAGAAAGAAAAAGAGAGAAAGAAAGAAAAAGAAAGAAAGAAAGAAAAGAAAAAAAGAAAATGAAAGAAAGAAAAGAAAGAAAAAAAAAGAAAGCAAGCAAGCAGATTTCAATGTGATGGGTGCTTCTGAGGCTCCAAGGGGAAGGGGTGGGAGCAGTGGGAGTGATTTTCAGGGAGAAAACATTAAAAGTAGTAAGAACAACTTCCCCAGGCATGGGACAGGCGGCGGCAAGCTGATAAGCTCTGCGGAAAATGGCATAAGGAGCTGAATCACCACTGGGCATAGACTCCTCCCTTTTTTCTCCATTAACAGAGCACCCATCAGCAGCCTGGCATGAGACCAGCAGCTGCGGGGAAAATGCAGAACAGAGCAGGATGAAGTAACAGTCTCTTCCCCTGGGAGATGCACAGTAGAATCCTCAGGGACAAGATAAAAAGCCAAGTGGCTGAAAAGGTTGGACACATGCAAGATTAAACACTGAAAGCAAGATAAGAGCCTGAGAACCCGGCAGGGCAGACCCCCCCCCCCCCCCCCCCCGCACCCCACCCCCTCAGCACGCAGGGAGGAGCAGGGCCAGATGCCTAAAGAGAATCACAAAGCACGGAATCCTGCAGAGAGCAGAAGAGCCAGAGCAAGAATGCAGCAGAAGTCATAAAGGGAGACTGAAAAATGTTCTTTCCATTTACCTGGAAAAAGATGATAAAAGGAATGTGCTCCTTTATTAGACGGAGAGAAAGCACAAGGGAAAAAAGCAGGGGTTGTGGATGTGTGTTTGTGCTTGGGTATGTGTGGTATGCCCCTACATGGGCCTATAAACACATGCACACTCCATGTGCGTGTGGCAGACGTGTCCATTCAGTGCCTCCGGGTGGACCTGCGTGAGGCTGTGTTGAGGGTGTGTACAACTGTGCTTCCGTGTGGGTGTGAACAAGGCAATCTGACCTCAGTTCTCTTGACCTCTACTCTACGTGGTCAGTCTCCCTTACACACCTGGACTGTAGATTAGAGAAGGACATGGTGGTCACTGGGAGCCTGAGCTCCCCCACAACAGCAGGCTCTCTCTGCACGTGCAGCTGCCTTCCCCTCTCTGGGCTTCAGTTTCCTTACCTGTTGAACAAAAACATTTAAGCAGTGGCTTTCAACCCAAGATGCAAAGCAGGGGGCACCACTGAAGTTTTAAAATAATAAGAGATACCCATGACCCACCCTTGCACCACCGAGAATCCCAATCTCTAGAAGAGCCTTCTGATGAAGTCCCTTTCACAAGAGATTCCAAAACTGAGCCTCAATAAGAATGACAAAGGGGCCCTGAGCTCCAGATTCCATTTCCTCTCCAGGAACTTGCTGTCGAGTTGGGAATGCTGTCATGATCTGATGGAGTGTCCCTGCATAGAAGGTTGGATTATCACACCACAGCCAGCACTCCTCTGGGAGAAAAGGCCAATGTGAGGGCTAAAGAAGACAGACCCCAAACACAAAAGACTCTAACCTGCAGGGCCCTGGAGGAAGACTGACAAGGACAAATCCAAGTTCTGCACTAAGGGACACAACCTAATGGATGAACACAGGAAACTGGTAACAGTAGGAGATCTGGGGGAGAAGAGCTGAAGGGCTGAGGACAACCGACAGAGAGAAAGAAGTATAGGTCACTGTGACTTGTGGGTGCCTTTTGAATTTTGCATCGTAGAACTATATTAGCTACCTTTAAAAATCACTGGGGAAAATATAATCGGCAGAGGCACAGGATCTGGAAGAACCTGGTTGGATATAACTGAGATGCACACAATCTAGGGTTTTAGCTGACAAGCTTACCCTGAGCAGACACAGTGTGGTGGCTGTCAGAATTAGCCTGACCTGCAACTTCATGGTGGACAGGTGGCACTCTCATTAAGTGGGGACTATCCCTCTGTGATCTCTGAAGTTCACTCCCTGTCTGGATTTCTGAGCCCTGGACTGAGCACCACATTCTGAGCAGTATTTGGATTGAACCTAAAATACACCCCAAAAACAGAAATTGGAGTGGAGAAGGGTCAGGAAACTGGAGCAGGGCAAAGGGATAGGGTTTGCCAGTCCAGGCAAGGAGAAGACTGGGTGGAGAACCACGGAGGTCTTCACATATCTCCATTGGCAAAAGAGAAGAGACTGTTCTTCCTGAAGACAGAACTTCAATTTGGTGTCCGTGAGCACCTGCAGAAAGGTACTTTCTGAGCTAGGGAAAAACTTCCTAAACTTTAGATCAGTCTCACAGCAGAATGTAGTGAGCTCCTGGTCATAGGACATACTTGACCTAGGGATGTAGGACCTCCCTCCGTCAGAGATGATACCAGGGAGATTCTTGCATCCACCAGGACACTGAACCTGGTGGACTCTGGGTCTGAGCCCACCCTGACTCATGAGGAACACCCCAGATCCTCGAGGACCAGTGCCAGGCTTCGTTATGCAGGTTTTTTTTTTTTTTAAGATTTTATTTATTTGAGAGAGAGAGAATGAGAGAGAGTGAGCACATGAGAGGGGGGAGGGTCAGAGGGAGAAGCGGACTCCCCGCCGAGCGGGGAGCCCAATGCGGGACTCGATCCAGGGACTCCAGGATCATGACCTGAGCCAAAGGCAGTCGCTTAACCAACTGAGCCACCCAGGCGCCCTGTTATGCAGGTTTTGTACCTCGGGGTTATCCTGCTGTCACCCACTAGTGACATCAACCTAGGGGCAGTGGGGGCAGTGCCAGAGGAGCCACCAATCCAGAGCTGCGGAGCATCAGACCAAAACCTGGGCCTGGAAGGGATTTGGCAAGGCCAACAGGTGTACCCTTCCACACTTAAAAAACAAAACAAAACAAAACATTTACTAAGTTCTTCTGTGTGGCTGGCCAGGGGCCACTGTGGGAGTGAACATGACAGGCAGGTCTTGGCCTGCATTCTAGGGAGAAGACAGAAAACCAACTTAAATCATTCGTAGTTTCCACCAACAAGAAAACTATTAGAAGGCATGAGTGCTACAGAGAGAAATAGGTGTAGGAGCGGGCTCTATGGGAAGTCAGGGATCAAAGAAGGCTCTCTGAGGAGGTGACATTTATTCTGAGCCCTGAATCACTTTGCCTTGGGCAACTGGTCAACAAACAGCACTTGTGGTGTTCACCCACAGGGGCACGAGTCTGTTTCAGCAGATGCCCAGCTGCCCTTAGTCAACTTTTTCTCCCTTAGGGCCAAGAAGCCCTTCCCCCAGGAAGCAGCCCTAAGATACTGCGAATCCCACAGGAACACAAACAGTTCTGATTTGGGTGAGGGGCATAACTAGTCTCTAGAAACAAATGAGCCTGGGATCAGGTCTGGGAGACGCGAATAGCAGTGCTCGCTTCACTGGGTCTTTGTGGGCATTAAATGAGTACATGCACTTAAAGCATCAAAGCGCCCGACACAGTAAACGCTCAGGAAGGGGCAACTACCTCGATAAACGTCAATAAATGTCAAAAGTCTCGCTCCGAACTCAGAGGAGGCCAGGCCTTCTTCCTGCGCTTCGGTTTCTCCCGCTGTCCTCTCTGGCCGTGGCACTGGGTGCATTCAGGGTTAGGATCTCCCGAGTCTCTGCACACCCCTGCGGCCTCGGGGCGGTGTACAGTCGAGGAATCCGAGGCCTCAGGGGCATGGGTGGTGGCCTTTGGGAACCGGTGCCTCGGGGGAGCCCATGCCCCGCCCCTCGGTGCCCGCCCCCCTAAGTGACCCCGCCCTCCACATTGGATGGCCCCGCCCCAGTCCCCCCTTCCCAGCCTAGAGCGGGCCCTGCCTGCGCGCTCCTTTAAGGCAGCCTGCGGGAAGAGAAGAGCGTATTTCGCCCCCTCCGACGCCGCCGAGGTAGAGGCTTCACCTTTAAGGCGGCGCAGGGACTGCTGGGAAGGCCGGCGGGATGGAGGCGGTGGGACCCGCTCACGGCTGCGGGTCCGGGTGAAGCGGGGCGGGAGCCGGAACCTGAGCAGGAGCGGGTCCGAGCGGAAGGCGTAGGTCCGCGCGAGCCGATCCGGCCGGGAGAGGGGCCTCTGGGTTGGCCTACGGGAGGGGTCGTCGTGGGCGCAGGCTGTGGGAGAACAAGGCCGGCCTGCTGGGAGGGGGCGCGGTCCTGGGTAGCCGGGGGCGGGAGCGAGGCCTTTTCAGGGGAGGGGTCCCCGGGGCGTCGCGCCGGCCTATGGGGAGGGGTCATTGTGGGCGCGGCCTAGTGGGGGGACGAAGAAGCCGAGATCTCAAGCTCCTGTAGGGGAAGGGTCTCCCGAGGGGCTCTGTGATTCGGCCTGCCTGTTGGGGAAGGGGCTGCCCAAGGGGTTGGGGCTGGATCTAGAGGGGCCGGGGTCTCCCGCACGCGAGTGAGCCTCCACGATCCCTGTAGGACAGCCCCCCCACCTCCAGCCCTCCCTGTCCTGGCTAGGGGAGTACCCGGGAAGTCCTGAGACTGAGCCGCCTCAGCCGGCCTGAGCCGGTGGTCTGGGCCGAATCCGGATCCAACCTCACCGGCCTCACCGCATTGCGTCTCCCGGGCCGAGACGAGCTTGGGCGCGCCCCCTGTAGGCCGAGCGCGGGCACGGTACGGGTTGCTGGCTGGGGGACCCGGGCACCCTGGGGACCCCGGCGTACGGGGACCCGAGGTGTTTACCTAACCCGGGGCGGACGGCGGTGTGGCCCCAGGCCCGGCACGCGCCTGCCCGCCCCCTCGCCTCCACAGGCGGCACGCCATGGCTACGATGGTGCTTCCGCGGGAGGAGAAGCTGAGCCAGGATGAGATAGTGCTGGGCACTAAGGCCGTCATCCAAGGCCTGGAGACCCTGCGCGGGGAGCATCGTGCCCTTCTCGCTCCCTTGGTAGCTCATGAAGCTGGCGAGGCGGAGCCCGGCTCACAGGAGCGATGTGTCCTCCTGCGTCGCTCCCTGGAAGCCATCGAGCTGGGTCTGGGGGAGGCCCAGGTAGGCTGGGCTGGGATGCTGAGGTGGGAGGTCACGGGAGGGATGGAGCCTTCCAGAGGAATCCTGGCAATGTAGGAGCAGAATCTGGGCAGGGAACCATGTGGCCTCTGGAGCCCATGGTAAGACCTTAGTAAATATCTGTTGAAAAATGAATGGGCTTTGGAAACCCCAGCTGTGCCTTGCCTCAAGAGAGCCTGATCATCCTTTAGCCCCCACACAGAACCCTGTTCGTGGCTTCTCTGATGGGTAGCAGAGACTGAATGGCATAGGAGATCAAAAAGAAATCCTTAAGAACCGCCCCCCCCTTCATTCTCTTATTCATTCCTTCACAGGTAAGTTATCAAGTGCCTACTATGTGCCAGGCAATCTGTTATGTGCCAGAGATACAGGTCCAACAAGAGAGACAAGATCTCTGCCCTAATCCACTGGGGAGAGAGTCAGAAACACACATATATTTGTTACATATCCTGATAAGTTCTACAAAGAGAAGAACAAGATCTTGTGATAGCTTATAGCAGGAGGTCTTATTTATTGGACAGGCAAGACTTCTGAGGAAGTGACATTTAAACCAAGACCTGAAGGAAGGAACAAACCGGCCTCCAGAAAAGGGAGGGAGGCGAGAGGTTACATGTGCAAAGGTCCTGAGATAGCAAAGATCTTGTTACGGGAGAAATGAGAGAAGACCTGTCTAACCAGAGCTTCCTGGGGAAGGAGAGGGACAGAAGAGGCCTGTGGAGAAGGTGGGGGCCAGATCATGCTGCACCTTATTAGTTTGGGTTGTATTCTCAGAAAAGCAGGAAGCCTTTGGAGGGCTTCAGTAGTCAAAAGGTAGTCTGCCTTAGATTTTAAAAGCTCCCTTTGGGGGGGCACCTAGCTGACTCAGTAGAACATGGGACTCTTGATCTCGGGGTTGTGAGTTTGAGACCCATGTTGGGTGTAGAGATTACTTTAAAAAAAGAATCTTTTTTTTTTTAAAGATTTTATTTATTTATTCATGAGAGACAGAGAGAGAGAGGCAGAGGGAGAAGCAGGCTCCCCGCTGACCAGGGAGCCCGATGTGGGACTCGATCCCAGGACCCTGGGATCATGACCTGAGCCAAAGGCAGACGCTTAACCATCTGAGCCACCCAGGCGCCCTAAAAAAAGAATCTTAAAAAAAATAAAAACTCCCTTTGGCTGAGGTGTAGAGAATGAACCATACATAGCGAGTCAAGGGTGGAAGCAGGTAGCAGGTAGTTAGCAAGCCACTGCTGGAATTCAAGTGAAAAATGGTAGCTTGGACTACAGAGGTGGCCAGGAGGGAGGAGAGAAGGGGCCCAGTTCTAATGTTCTGGAGGTGGGTCCAGCAGGACCTGGAGGCAGAGTAAGGGAGAGAGAGGAGGGCAGAGTAACTCCCAGATTGTGGCCAGAGCAAGTGAAGGAGACAAGAGAGATTGGATGATCAGGGGTTGTGTTTTGGTCCTCTTTTACGTTGGGGCCGCCAGGACGATATGCAGATGGAGATATTGAGGAAGCACTGGGGTGTACAAGGAGTACACACTTTCTCCAGGGTAGAGTCTTGGCCCCTTCGAATCTTGGCTGAGATGCCGTCTGGCTCCATAAATCTTGGGCAGGTGGCATCATCTTGGTTTCCTTGTCTTTAAAATAGGGCTCATGCCATCTGCTGTATATACTTCCAGGCTGTTTAGGGAATTTTTTAAAAAGCTGGTGGTTGTGGAAACACCTGTCACTTACGCATTTGCTAGTCAACTAGAAAGTGCAGGGTCGCAGACTGCTTGGCCCTCTGGCAGTGCAGTGTGCTGGTCATTCCCTCCTTGGCCACTTGGCTGCCAGGTACAGAGATAAACACACAGGGGGCCCCCTCCTAGTGTGTGCAGACACCAACACAGATGGGCAAGAAGATGGCGTGGAGGGAACGTGCCCTCCTTTCCTTCGGCTGCAGGAATGACCCTGGCTGTGAAGGGTGGAGAAAGAGTAGAGCCTATGCGAGGCTCCAAGGCAGGAAGAGCCTAAAGGCACAGGAAGAGTCCTAGAGGTTGGAGAGAGGGGGAGGGGCTGAAGCTGAGGCCTTTGGGTCCCCTTCCCTTGTGGTTCCCAGACCATCTGGGGGCTTGGGACACGTACACCTCTCCTCTCTAGGAGCTGCATAAGGCCAAGGGCTCACCTTGGCAGAAATCAGGTCTTTCCGTGGCTCTTCAGCCATTTGTCAGGATTCTTAGGAAATTGCTAGCCCTGGGGCAGGGAGCAATGGGATAGTGGCTGTGGCAGCAGGGCTTAGGTACAACCCCCAGGAGAGACAAAGGGAGAGAATGGCTAGCTCAGGGAAAGCGTAGGATCCCACCTAGCCCTCTCCGTGATAACTCAGTGAGGTGGGAATTGGGGTTTTTAATGCAGAGGACTAGCTAGAGGCCCAGGAGAGGGGATGGACTTTCTCAGAGTCCAGTAGAGTCAGCCTAGGAACCCAGGGCTCCTGACCCTGGAAGGAAGGAGCTGGGGTTCCCAAACCTCCTAGGTTCAGGTCTTGGACTAGGGTCTGTTTGGGGCCTTGGGGGGGTGGAACTCCCTTGATGAGAGGAGAACTTGGTGGCCCTCAGTCCTGTAGCTCCTCATAGGCAGGGCCAGGTCCTAACACCCCAGGAGACCCAGGCTGGGGGGTGGACAAGACTCTAACCCTCATCCCGGCTGGCTGGCACCACAGGTGATCCTGGCGCTGTCGAGCCACCTGGGGGCTGTGGAGTCAGAAAAGCAGAAGCTGCGGGCTCAGGTGCGGCGCCTGGTGCAGGAGAACCAGTGGCTGCGAGAGGAGCTGGCTGGGACACAGCAGAAGCTGCAGCGCAGTGAGCAGGCTGTGGCCCAGCTCGAGGAGGAAAAGCAGCACTTGCTGTTCATGAGCCAGATCCGCAAGCTGGATGAGGACACATCCCCCAGTGTGAGCCCCTACCACAGCCACTGTGAGGCCATTGGGCAGGGGGGCCTGGGAGCAGGGAGGGACGTGGAGCCGACTCGGCTCTAACCCAGCCACTGACACGTGGGCTACCATGCCCCTCCTTCCCTGACACTCTTTCTGTCCTCCCCAGGAGGAGAAGGGGGACGTTCCCAAAGACTCTCTGGATGACCTGTTCCCCAACGAGGAGGAGCAGAGCCCAGGTGCAGAGGGGCAGCTGGTTCTGGGGGTGGGGGGGGGACTCCTTGTCCTTGGGACCCAGAGGTCACCAGAAACGGTGACCAGAAGGCCACCATGTTCTTTCCTGCCTCATTTCTGATCATCGCATCCCAGCATGTTGGAGTTTAAAAGGCAGGTTTCACATGTTGCTTCTCTCCCACTAACTTTTTTTTTTTTTCTTTTTCTCCCACTAACTTCTGAGAAACAGGTATCATAGTTCAGAGCTTTGGAGCAGCCTGACCTGGGTTCAAGTCCTGCTCTGCCACTAGTCATTCTGGGACCACTGGTTTCTTTCCCTCTCTGAGCCTCCTCTGAAGGTTATGGAGGATGCACGCACAGGACTGAGCCCCAGGCCAGTGCTTGCCTTGCTAATAGCACTGAGCACACATATCAGAGTCTCCTTTCTGCAGATGGGAAACTGGCTCGGGAGGTTAGGTGGCTTGCTCTACAACACACAGCTTGAGGTATTGGGGCTGGGATTCTACCCACTACAGATGGGGAAACAGGCGGAATAGCTAGTGACTTGCCCAGGGCCACACGTCAGGTAGGTCAAAGGCATCGCTATGGTATGGGCAGTTGGTACATCTGATCTGCCCTTGGCCTTGCAGCCCCCAGCCCTGGAGGAGGAGATGTGGCTGCCCAGCACGGGGGCTATGAAATCCCAGCACGGCTCCGCACCCTGCACAACCTAGTGATTCAGTACGCCTCCCAGGGCCGCTACGAGGTGGCCGTGCCACTCTGCAAGCAGGCACTTGAGGACCTGGAAAAGACCTCAGGCCACGACCACCCTGATGTCGCCACCATGCTGAACATCCTGGCTTTGGTCTATCGGTGAGGGTGCCTCTGGCCACAGTCATCCATGGGAGTCTGCACACTTCCTGAAGGCTCCAGCCCTGGGTCACAAACCCTCAGTCCCTGCTGTGGGCCAGGACTGGGCAGTTGGGCAGGAGAGAGAAGGAGATTATGCCCAGAGAGGGCTGAACCCACAGAGTACCTAGATCTCCCCCCAGGCTTAGTCTGTTGGAGGAGAAAGGCTTGGGCATAACTATGGATGGGGACAGCACAGCTTCTCTGATCATTAAGGCTTAAGAAGGGGGGACGTCGGGTGGCTCAGTTGTTAAGGCTTAAGATGAGTTGCCCAGAACATGAGAGGCTTGCAAAAGTTTTCCTTGGCAGAAAGAACAGTATGAGCAAAGGCCCTGGGGAATAGGCAACAGGGTACACTGAGCATGAGGAAGTGGGGGTAGAATCCTGGGGAGTCTGGCTCATCCCCCAGCACTCAATGCCCTGGTGAGTTGTAAGTGAATGTTCAAAGTCACCCCAAGCTCCTGGAGGGCAGGGGCTGACCAGGTCTTCCCAAGCTCTGGGTAATAATCATGTCCACTCATCAGTAAATCCAGGAGGAGTGACCACAGGGATCTGGGACCAGTAGGGGGAGGGCCTTGGGCTAGAGGATACCCCTCACCATGCTTCTGCCTGCACCCAGGGACCAGAACAAGTACAAAGAGGCTGCTCACCTGCTCAACGATGCCCTGGCCATCCGTGAAAAGACACTGGGCAAAGACCACCCGGCTGTGAGTGAGAGTGGGTGGGAGGTGGGATCTGCCCCTGCCCTGTGTTGGGCAGGGCCCCAGGTCATTGAGCCTCCATTCTCCTACCCCCCAGGTGGCTGCAACACTAAACAACTTGGCAGTTCTGTATGGCAAGCGGGGCAAGTACAAAGAGGCCGAGCCACTGTGCAAGCGGGCACTGGAAATCCGAGAGAAGGTGGGAGCAGGCAGGGCTGGGCAGGCCGGCTGGGCCTGGCAGGCAGGGGCCTAGGGCAGCCCTGAGCCCAGCCGCTGGCTCCCACTCCTATCCCAGGTCCTGGGCAAGTTTCATCCGGATGTGGCCAAGCAGCTGAGCAATCTGGCCCTGCTGTGCCAGAACCAGGGCAAAGCTGAGGAGGTAGAATACTACTACCGGAGGGCCCTGGAGATCTATGCCACACGCCTTGGGCCTGATGACCCCAACGTGGCCAAGACCAAGAACAACCTGGTACCCTGGGCCAGGAGTGGGGAGGGAGGAAAGGAGGATTGGGGAGGAAGGAAGGAAAAGGCTCAGCTCCCTTCATCCTGCTCACTCCGTGGCCCCTTTCCTCTAGGCCTCCTGCTACCTAAAGCAGGGCAAGTACCAGGATGCAGAGACCCTGTACAAGGAGATCCTCACCCGCGCTCATGAGAAGGAGTTTGGTTCTGTCAATGGTGAGTCTCTGACCACCATGTGCCCCCAGCTCACACAGCGCAGGCCCGCCTAGCCATCAGCATCCAGGGCAAATACTTCAGCTGGGTGGGCCCTTGTGGGGTCTGGCTGGTTGCCAGCCACTTGTGTGCATGTGTGAAAACACATACACGACACACAGCTTCCTGGGTCCTGCTGGTGCTGTTACACACCCTTTGCATAGCCCATGCCCTGAGCCCAGAGTCTTTTCCCCTTCCTCTGCTGGGCAATTCCTGTTCACCATGAGGGCCCACCCCAAATGTCTCCCCCGCTAGGAAGCCACCTTCCGGCCCCCAGTGGTCAGTCATTTCCTGCTCTGGGATCACACGGCCTGGCCTATCATTCAGGCCTAGCATGTGTCTCAGGCTGTGGGCTTGAGGCATTTAAAGATGTGCTCCCCCCAGCCCTCAATCGCAAGCCCCTCAAGCACAGGCTTGTGCCATGTCATCTCCTTGTTCCAGAAGAGGGTCAGAATTGTTTCAAGTCTGTTTTTTGTTCACTGTTTCATTCATTCATTCATTCATTCATTCATTCAACAAAGCCCAACCCTGATCCTTCCTGGGTACCCCTAACCGCCTCCCCAGACCCCAGTCCTATGTTTCAACCAGGAGAAGCCTATATGGGAGGCTGGTGACAGCCCCCTTTCTCCCCCCAGGGGACAACAAGCCCATCTGGATGCATGCAGAAGAACGGGAGGAGAGCAAGGTAGCTCTATGGGCAGGGCTGGGGTGGTCTGGGTAGGGAGGGTGAGGCTAGGGATGTGTAGAGGGGAGGGACTTGTGCCACCTCCCCTGACCATTCCTTCCCCCAGGACAAGCGCCGGGACAGCACCCCCTATGGAGAATATGGCAGCTGGTATAAGGCCTGTAAAGTAGACAGGTGAGGACAACGGGGCAGGGCTGGAAATAGAGCAGGTAGTAGGGAAACAGCATCCTGGGTGGGGGCCAAGTCCAGGCTCTACACTCCATAATGCTCACCCCCAGAACACACACCTCTTTGTCAACTTGTCTTTCAAGACCTGGGTCACAGGCCCCCTGTCCCAAAAAGGCTCTCTGCCCTGGGACAGCCCAATTTTCTTGCTTTTGGGTCTCCTAGCTTTTAGTCCTGGTGGCAACATCCCACGTAGGGCTCTGGGCCCAGGTCCCCAACCCTAGGAACCTGGGGTGATTCCAAGACAGGAGAGTCTAAGTAGGCCGAGCACAAGGCTGGACACGAGGGGAGAGATTCTGGTTGGCTGGATGGTTCCTTGGGGCCCAAAGTGGGCCGGATGCTAGGATGGGCCTGGTTCCTGGGGAACACGGAGTTTGAGACTGCCCTGCTGTCCTGTCCACAGCCCCACAGTCAACACTACCCTGCGCAGCTTGGGGGCCCTGTACCGGCGCCAGGGCAAGCTAGAAGCTGCACATACACTGGAGGACTGTGCCAGCCGCAGCCGCAAGCAGGTGGGGCAACAGGCATGAGGGGTGTGGGCAGGGACCTGGGTGGCCCTTGTGTTCCCATCAGGATTCAGGGCTCCACCTGATGTGCCCTGCCACTCCCTCAGGGCCTGGACCCCGCAAGCCAGACCAAGGTGGTGGAACTGCTGAAAGATGGCAGCGGTGGGCGGGGAGACCGCCGGGGCAGCCGAGACGTGGCGGGGGTTGCCGGGGCACGGCCTGAGTCTGACCTCGAGGAGGCAGGGCCTGCAGCTGAGTGGAGTGGGGTGAGTCTAGGGGCTGGGGTGGGCCAGGAGGCTGGGTAGTCAGTGTGGCAGAGACAGACTTATCCCCCCACAGGACGGCAGTGGCTCCTTGCGGCGTAGCAGCTCCTTTGGGAAGCTCCGAGATGCCCTGAGGCGTAGCAGTGAGATGCTCGTGAAGAAGTTGCAGGGTGGTAGCCCCCAGGAGCCTCCTAACCCCAGGTGAGCCTCTGCCTTGGATGGGCCCTCCACCCAGGGTGAGCCTCTCAAGAACCCACCCCATGGCCCACCAACCCCAGATGAGTTCCTGATCTAGGTGAACTCCCTCATCTCCCTCAAGCTCCACCACCCACCTAATCTGCTCCCCTCCCATCAGCCTCCATCTCCAGCCCCATCCTGACCCTTTCCCACATCCTCCCCACTTCCACCCTTGGCAAATCCAGGCATTCCTTTCTCCTCAGGATGAAGCGGGCCAGTTCCCTCAACTTCCTCAACAAGAGTGTGGAAGAGCCAGTCCAGGTATGGCCGGGTGGGTGTTGGGGCACTGGGCAGTGAGGCCCAGGCCCCAGAGCCCAAAGACTGCATGTCCTCTGTAATTGCCAAGCTTGTCAATCATATCTGTTTATCTAGAAACCTTTCCAGCTCTGTGCCAGGCCTGGCTTTGGGCTGGACACTGGGAAGACAAATGAGGGAAACCAAGCTCCTGCATGGGGTGGACATGCAAGTGGCCAGTGCCAACACAGTGATGCGTGGAGGTGGGCGGGAGTGCCAGAGCATCAGGACATGGTCAGGGGCTCAGCTCAGGGACTCTGGCTGCTGGGGCCCCTTCTGGCCAGGGAAGTACAGCCTGGCAGCAGCGCGAAGCTGAGCCACCTGGCCCCTCTGCCCACAGCCTGGAGGCACAGGCTTCTCTGACAGCCGCACCCTCAGCTCCAGCTCCATGGACCTCTCCCGACGAAGCTCCCTCGTGGGCTAATCCTGAAGGGGCAGCGCCAGAGCCTCCACCCAGCACTGCCCCCATCCCCAGCCCTTCGCATGGGCCTGCTGCTTGCCCCACCTGTCTCTCCCAAGGACCCCCGTCTTTTCTGTTCAATCTCAGGGTAACCTCCTCCCTTGTCATCTCAGCCTAAGCTCTGGAGGCTGGGCCTGCCCGCTCCAGCTCTACCCCTTATTTATTCCATCCAGCAGGGCCCCCTCTTTAGGTTCAGGGCCAGGTGAGGGACTGGCCAGGGTCTCCAAGGTAGAGACTCAGTGGCCCGCCCTCCCCAGGCCTCCGAGCCAACACTAAGCACCTGCCGTCCCTTCAGCACTCCTGCCCTCCTGCCCCCCGGCCGTTGCTTCTGTATATAGAGAAATAAGTTATTGGCCGCGCCCCTCCCCTCAGTCCACGGTACTGCCCTGTTCTCCCCTCATCCTGCCCTTCTCTAGTGGTACCGCCCAGGCCTTAATCACCCCCCATTCCGCGCGGTGGTATCTTCCAGGCTCTACATCTCGGGGGCGGCGCCTCCCCAAAGGGTTCCCTGGGCCTTCTCGCGCTCCTCCTGGCCTCTGAGGGACGAGTTGAGCCCCACCATCGCCCTGTGCCCCAGGACGGAGAGCCCTCCCCTTGCCGGTCCTCTCACCGCCGGGCCCTGCCCAGCATCCCGGCCTTATGCACTGCCCCTCCCGCCCGGCCCCGCCCAGGCACGGCCTGACTCCGCCCCGGGCACCGCCCGTCGAGCCATCCTGCCACGCCTCTTCCCACGCCTGCCGCTTCTCGCTAGGGGCAGTGATGGCCCCTGTGGCAGGAGGGGCTGCCCCAGTTGGGGGGGTGAGGCGGTCGCTCTCTATTTTCAAATGTTGCTGTAGAAATAAAGACCGTTTGAATCTGAGCCGGGCTTGTTTTGGGGCGGAGGCCAAGGGCCCCCAGCGTCTCTAGGTTGGGGGTGAGGTCGGGAGAGGTTGCGAGCGAGCGAGCATGTGTGTCGCTCACGTACGGTCCCGCGCTGATGGAGCCCAGATATTTTGCTCCTATCCCGGGTTGGTTTGGGGGCCTCACAGATTGAGTTTTTTCTAACAACCTTCATCTCTGAGGCTCTGGAGACCGCGGGCTTTGAACTCTGCCCCTTCCTAAGCTGTTTAATCTTGAGCGAGTTACCGAGACTAGACCTTTTCCATCTATAAATGTGGGTGACGACACCCTCCGGGGGCTGCGTCTGAGTTAGGAGTGCCAGCACACCAAGAACCCCAAATAAATGAACTAATGCTAACAACTCCGGGAACTGCGAGGGTAGGGATGACTACCTCTGCCAGACAGACGTGAAATGTGTCAACCCCAGCCCAAAATTGACCGCTCATCGTCGGAACGCGTCTGGTCCCCGAGAGCTGTCTCAAGCCCAGGTACAGCTATAGGGAGCGAACTACAAGCCCCAGAAGGCAATGCGCGGCGACGATGGGGCGTGGGCTAGGAGCTGCTGTCTCGGGTTTGCGCCTGCGCAACGGGTGTGTGTGTGAGTGTGTGTGTGTGAGTGTGTGTGTGTGAGAGAGCGAGAGCGAGCGCTGGGCAAAGTAAGGAGACTACAAGTTCCGAGAAGCAACGCGGTAAGGCCCAAGTCGGGAGTGTTTGCGCCTGCGCGTCGCGGGCGGGGCCTCTGGGGCGGAGCGGCCACCATCTTGGAACGGGAGGCGGAGCAGAGCTGACTGGGAGCGACCGAGCGGGCCACCGCAGCCGCCATGAACCCCGAATAGTGAGTGAGCCCCGCCCGCGCCGTCCGGCGCAGCCTCGATCCCGAGTACGGGGCTGTACGCTTACCGGGGTTGTCTGGCCTGGGTCAGGACTGAGCGGCGCCCCCACATCCGGGTCCCTCTTCCGCTGACCCCCCTCCCTCACATCCGGGTCCTGCCCCTCCCCCCGGGGGCCCCAGGACCCCAGCTCGGCACCCCGAGTTCTTGCACCCGGGACCCAGACACTGCGACCCCAAGGGGTACTACTTGGAGCCCGAAGCACCGGCCCCTTACAGGCCTTATTGGTCAGGTGACCCCGCAGCCTCGGTCTCTCCAGGCCTCAGTTTCCCCACCTGCTGCTTGCCGTGGCGGTCTGGGTGCTGACGACGGTCCCGGCGTTTTGGAGCCGGTCCAGTTTCGGGCCCTTTAGGTCTGACAGTAAATCTTTTCTGTTTTTCCCTTTCTCCCGGAATCCGGTTCCTGGGGCTGGTCAGACGCGGGAGGCCCCGAGGTGCCGCTCTGGGTTGCTCTCCCGGAGGTCCTCCCCTCCCGGGCTGCCGCCTCGCCCCTTGCGGGGTCTAGCTGTCCTGCCGCTCCTGGAGGCCAGTCCCTTCCCGCCCTCTCCTCACCTTTGCGCAGGCCCCCTGCGCCACCGTCACACCCCTTCCCTTCGCCGTCACGCTGCCGATGAAGTTTAGATGAATGTGGCATTTGTTTCTCCCCTTCCAGTGGGATTCTCTGTACCTCAGACTCTCCTCACTTC
The DNA here is from genome assembly GCF_003265705.2 of Callorhinus ursinus. Classification (NCBI taxonomy): domain Eukaryota; kingdom Metazoa; phylum Chordata; class Mammalia; order Carnivora; family Otariidae; genus Callorhinus; species Callorhinus ursinus. Next base: position 4,986,746 of record NW_027397113.1, on the reverse strand, counting down.
TTGGTCACTCCCCCTGCGGGTAGGTGGCCCACATCTCTGCCCCGGACTTCTCATTGACAGTTTTCCCCAAGTGTCCGTTGTCTTCTTCCTCTTCTGCCACTTCCTTTTTCTCCTCCAGATCCAGGCCTCAGATTTCCTTGGGGAAGGGTGAAGCGCATGAGCTGGATTATAAGGGACACAGAAGGGAACCAACAGGCTCTCACAGAGACTTTGGAGTCTGAACCTGGTTTCCAGTCTTAAAGTTAACAGCTGTGTAACTTAGGGCAAGTCACTTCCCTCTTCTGACCTCTGGTTTCCTCATTAGTTGGGAATAACACCATCCACTTCACAGAGCTGATGTGAGGCTTAAATGAGATGATGCATTTGCAGTATTTAGCACAGGGCCAGGTACAAAGTAGGAACCCAGTACATTTTAACTGCCATCATTGGTACTCGTTGACCACCTCTTAGAGGCTTCATACCAGGCTCTTACTCTTTACTCACTTAACAGGCTCTAGGCTGGGCCCTAGCTTCCATTTCTGGGGCCTCCCCTGCCAAGCCAGGTAGGCCCCAGGGCAGTGGAGGGGGTTCCCCAACTAGCCCCTACTGGCCCAGAGACCATGGAGTCTGTTAGGTCTCAGGGTAGGATACCCAGCTTTTTCTCCTAAGGATTGTGATCCTTGATGGCAGGTCATGTCCCTCTCTGCCTCAGCTTCCTTCTCTGTAAAGTGGAAATTCAGACTCAGTCCTTTGGGCCAGCTATAATATGGGGGGTGGTCAGCCCTCCTCTTCCCAGGACTTGTGAGAGGGTACTGTGAACACCTTAATATTCTAAACCAAGGCAAGTCTCACATCATGGGAGAAGGCCATAGTTGTGATTGCAGGATGGCATGGCGGGTGGGCTTCCTGCCTTCCTTCATGCCTTCCCATCCTTTCTTTCTAGTGACTACCTGTTTAAGCTGCTTTTGATTGGTGATTCGGGCGTGGGCAAGTCATGCCTGCTTCTGCGGTTTGCTGTGAGTAAGAAGCCTCCCATACCATCCACCTGGGGTCCTGGCTGGTGGCAGGAGGGAGGGGGACAACCTAGAGCACAGCAGTTGCAAGACCTTGGAACCAAGGATGAAGTCGCAGGACCTCCTAGTAGCATCTCTGACTGAACAGAGACACAGGGCTGCAGGTTGGGGTGCTGAGAATGGGGGCTTAGCAGTTACAAGCTTGGCCAGGGCAGGAACCTGGAGGTAGATTTTCCAAATGGACTTTGGGCCTGTTCACCTAGGTCATTGGTCCCTACTTTTCCAGGATGACACATACACAGAGAGCTACATCAGCACCATTGGGGTGGACTTCAAGATCCGAACCATTGAGCTGGATGGCAAAACCATCAAACTTCAGATCGTGAGTGTTGCTATTCCCAGTCCCTGGTACAGAAGCAGCCATCTTGGGAGTGGTGGAGGCTCTGGGCAAGTAGCCCAGGGCTGACCTGCCCTTCTCTCCTACTGTCTTGTAGTGGGACACAGCTGGTCAGGAGCGGTTCCGGACCATCACTTCCAGCTACTACCGGGGGGCTCATGGCATCATTGTGGTGTACGATGTCACCGACCAGGTACTCCTGGGGTCACATCTCCAGTTTTGTCTCCTCATCTTCAGGTCTTTGGTTTTTGTTTTTTTGTCTTGTTCTGTTTTTTTAGAATTTTATTTTTTTAAGTAATCTGCACACCCAGCATTGGGGTTGAACTCACAACCTCGAGATCAAGGATCACATGCTCTGCTAACCGAGCCAGCCAGGCACTCCAGGTCTTTGGTTCTTGTTTCTTTTTACTCTTCCCATCCTCTCTTCTGGGTGATGCCTGGAAGGGAAGACTGTACTTGGACTCATTTCATTAGGAGGGAAACAGCTGCAGAAATGCATCCTCCTGAGGCCCCACTGCAGGGCGTTGGCAGAAACAGGCCTCACACCTCCGGCTAAACTTGCCACCTTATTCTAGACTTTCTAGGCACCTATGTTTCGTAGGGGTTTAGTCAGCTGATCGGTTGCTGTGCTGGGCCCATGACTTCCTGTGTGAAGACACTGTGGAGAAGCGATTAAAGGGCTTTAGACAAGGAGGTGAGGGAGCCCTGCGCTCTGAGCGCATTGTGAGCAGAGGTAGGAGCCCTGTGTCTGCTGTGGCAGCATTAGTCGTGTGTCACTAGCAGTGGTGGTGCTATTAACAGGCTGAAGCAGTCCCAGCGTATCTTACGGTTTATAGAACTTGTCACGGTCTCTTAACACTCTAAAGAAGTCTGTACTAGGTTCCCATTTTACAGATGAGGAAATGGGTCAGAGTGGTGAGGAGACTTGCCTTGGGGCCGTGCAGTTAAGTGGCAGCAACAGAAAACCTGGGTCAACTGATTCTACTTGCTTTATTCTTTCTACTAAACCTTGTTGCTTAGTGGGGACCAGGCCCTGGGGACATGGAAATGCTTACATCAGCCCTGGGCCTGGAGGAGCTCCTGCTCCGAGGGGCAGCTGGGCCCTTGGGCTCACCAGGAACTCATGATGTCTTCTGGACAACAAGCTGTGGGTGGACTCTGCTCTACTCAGAGGTCATCAGGGACCTCTAGCTGCCAAGTTCCATGACCTCATTTCAGTTCTTGCTCTGATTGACCTCTCATGGCTTTTACCTTCATTCTCCTCCCTCTACTTGGAAGGTTCACTATCTCCAGCTCTCCTACCTCTTGCTGCATTAGGTTCTCTTTTCAGCGACTTTTTACTGGTTTGCCCTGTACCACCACCACCACACTCCCTGCCTCCCCCCACCCCCACCCCCCCACCCCCCCAATCTTGTGCTTCCTACTGTCCGTGCATGGGTCTGGTCACTTTGTAGTTTGGCTTCTGTCTTATGTTCTATGATTCCTATGTACACAGTTATCACTCTGGATATTCTCTGTGTTCTACTTTGCTGGCACTTTTTTTTTAAGGTTTTATTTATTTATTTGACAGAGAGAGACACAGCGAGAGAGGGAACACAAGCAGGGGGAGTGGGAGAGGGAGAAGCAGGCTTCCCGCGGAGCAGGGAGCCCGATGTGGGATCCCAGGACCCTGGGATCATGACCTGAGCTGAAGGCAGACGCTTAATGACTGAGGCACCCAGGCGCCCCTACTCTGCTGGCACTTTGTGTAGTAATTCTAATCTTCATGGTATCACCCAGTGAAGTAAGTGTGGGGTCCCTGTTTTCCAGATGAAATATGCTTGGGGAGGTGTTAGGTAACTTGTCCATGGTCTCATAGCTAGGAGGGGCAAGGCTAGTGTTGGCTTCTGAACTTACCCTTCCCTGCCCCTAGCCAACCTCTGCTGAGCTCCAGATCATCTTCAGAACTCAGCATGTCCAGCACTGGCCTCACCCTCTCTCCCTAAACTGGCTCCTGCATCCCCATCTTTGTTACAGAGTTCCTGTTGGCCTGTCCAGAAAACTCTTCCCTCCCCCCTCTCTCCCGTCTGTTCCCCCCACACACACTTCTCTTTCAAGTCCGTTCCCTTGTAACAATAGCAGTGATGAGGATGACAGCAGCTCCTGCTAATTAAGCGCTTATTATAAGACAGGCCTGCGTTCCATTATCTCTTGCGTACAACAGCCCGACGGGGAGCTGCTGTTTTATCAAAATGAGGAAGCTGAAGCTCAGAGAGGTCATGTGACAAATCTAGGGTCACACAGTAAATGGCAGAGCTGGAGCTCACCCAAAATGGTTTGACTCTAAATCCTGTGCTCTTCCTTGCCTCACTCCCTGACTCAGGGCACATCTTCCCTAGATTATTTCAGCCACCTCCCAGTTGGTCACCATCTTCTTGCCAGTCTGATCGGGCCTCTACACTCCTGTCCGGACTGTCTTCCCAGAACACAGGTGTGCTTCTGCTGCTCCCTTCCTAAGAAAACCTTTCCTGGGCTCCTAGTTGTCCAGTTTAGCCAGGCTAAGACCTTCCATCCTCTGGCCTGCCTCCTTTCCCCTTCCTTCTGTGCTCAGGGCCTGGGTCGCAGCAGCCTTCCACTTCTCCCTGCTCCCATCCCGAAGCTTGACCTGGTGTAGGTCATCTCCTCGCCTTGCACCTTTCCCATCCTTCCACTTGCTTCCACACAAGGCCAGTTCGTCCCCTCAGACATAGGTCAGCCGTAGTCTCTCCGGGCAGAGGCGGTCCTGGAGCTCCGGCAGCACTCATCACCCTGTTTTGCCATTGTGTGTGTGTCCTGGTTTAGTCCTCCACTGTCCCGAGTGCCTTAGGGCAGGACCCAGGTATTTGTCCCTTCTTTGTCCACAGGGTCCAGCCTGGGACATGGCAGCAGGTGTACGTTTGAACCCAGTGGGATATCACCACACACCTCTGATTCCTCAGAAGGGAAAACGTGCCTCTAGCCCAGCCATGTTCCTAAAAGTTCTGTCTTTGTTTAGGAGCCAGGGGTAGGGGGTAGGGAGTGACCAGCTGTTGGGAGAGCCGGTCTGAGCAAGGAGGCTGATAGTGCCAGAAGCAGGACGAATGTCTGGCTCTGTTCCCAGGATACATGTCTCCCTCATAGGCCAGAATCTCCTCTGTGAGGACCCTCCACCTACCATTGGGCTAAAAGACTTCATACCTTTCAGGGATCTTAGGGCCACTGTAGGAACTTTGTGATTCTTGCTAACTTGTTCCCCTCCATTTCTGTCTCCTCTCTGGTCTTTCTCCTGTTGTCATTTGCTCCCCACATGTTTTTGGCCCTTTCTGTGTCTTGGGGAAACTAGCTGCAGGAGGCAGAGCTGGCTGGCCCTTAGGCCTAGGCTGTTTAGGTATTGGAGCTGTTGGCAGACAGCTGGTGCTGTGCCAGGTTTGGCTTTAAGGGTGTCAGATGGAGTGGGTCAGGGAGGAGATCTAAGCCTGAAGGAGAGAGAGCTTCCTCTGGGTTCCTGAGCTCAGGGCTCCTGTCTCTCTCTCGGGAGCCCAGGGAAATCCCCTTCAAAAGCCCCTGTTCTGGCCTTGAGTAGGGGTGGGCATTTGGGAGCAAAATAACTTTTGATTCTGGCTCCTCTAGGAATCCTATGCCAACGTGAAGCAGTGGCTACAGGAGATCGACCGCTATGCCAGTGAGAATGTCAATAAGCTCCTGGTGGGCAACAAGAGCGACCTCACCACCAAGAAAGTGGTGGATAACACCACAGCCAAGGTGGGTGGGGCCTGGGTCAGGCCACCCAGGGTGGGTTGGCCTCTGCTGCCCCTCACACCTCCTTCCCCTCCTCTTCTCTCTTCTCTCCTTGTCAGGAGTTTGCAGATTCTCTGGGCATCCCCTTCCTGGAGACGAGTGCCAAGAACGCTACCAATGTTGAGCAGGCATTCATGACCATGGCTGCTGAGATCAAAAAGCGGATGGGGCCTGGGGCAGCCTCAGGGGGTGAGCGGCCCAACCTCAAGATCGACAGCACCCCTGTGAAGCCAGCTGGTGGCGGCTGTTGCTAGAAGGGGCACGTGGGGTGGGACGGGAGGGGGCACCTTCTCCAGATGATGCCCCTGGAGGGGATAGGAGGTGCCTCCCTCTCCTGGGGCATTTGAGTCTGTGGCTTTGGGGTGTCCTGGGCTCCCCATCTCCCTCTGGCCCATCTGCCTGCTGCCCTGAGCCCTGGTTTTGTCACGGCCCCCAAGGGAGGACACCCAGGACCTTTGGCTGGGGTGGGGATGTGGGCTTGCTCTGCTGCTGCCTCTAGGTAACTTTAAAAGCTACCCTCCCACACACCTTTCCTTGGGATGAGGGCTCCTCTGTTTCCCTTCCTTGCCCCCCATGTATGCTGCAGTGGGTTTCTTTCCTTACCCCTTTACCTTCTCCCCCCACTCCCCTTCCCCAAGAGCTGGGAGCCTCCCTGGCCTCTACAGTCCCTGGCTGCAGTCAGCACCGGGGGCCAGGAATGGGACCAGGGGATCCAGGACCCAGGATCCAGGGCCCTGGGCTGGACCTCAGGAAGGGCATGGGGGCCACAGGGGCCCAGCAGCCCACCCTTGCCTCTCCCTGCCTCTCCTTCCCACCCCTTCCATACTCACAGCTCCAGCCGTCCAGCTGCGGTGGGGTCTGAGCACATCTAGAGCAGGTGGGCAGGCAGCCATGCTGGGCCTGTGTCTTGAGCCCAGAGGGAGCCTGCTCTTGCCACCCCCTGCCCTGCCAGAGCCAGGCCCATGTGCTGCCTGCCCACCGTGCCCCTTTGTCCCCATGGCAGGCAGAGGTGGAAGGCCCACTGTGCCGGAGGCCAGGCACCAGCCTTAACCCTCACTCTGCCAGCACCTCTTCCCTTTCCCCGAGGCAGCACATCTGGCTTATTCTCCCCCTTCTGTTCTTTGGAGCCTACGAGGGCAGGTCCTCATACCCTGTCACCACTACTCCTCCGGGGAATGTGGGTGCAAACCCAGGGTCCAGGGCCTCTCCCCTCACCCCCTCCCACCCAGGATCCTAGCCCCCTGCCCTCTGGCACAGCTTCTTCCTGCAGAAAAAACAAACCTTTGGTCTCTACCTGAAAAGCCATGTACCTTGTGCTGTCTCTCGCCTGTCCCACCTGTGCCCTGCCCTCCAGCTTGTATTTAAGTCTCTGGGGTGCCCCCACTCCCAGGTTCCCCTCTGGTGTCATGTCAGGCATTTTGCAAGGAAAAGCCACTTGGGGAAAGACAGAAAGGACAAAAAATAAATAAATTTCCACTGGCCCTCGGGTGAGCCGAGGGTTTTTGCAAGGAAGCTGTGGTGGTTGAGTGTGGTCTGTGGTGGGAGCTGTCTTGGGGTGGGGAAATGGAACTGGGGCCCTGGGCTTAGCTGGCTGTACAGGGGTCCTGGCTTGGGCTGTGTGTCCTAGGGTTGCTGTTGAAAGTCCTTGACCCACTTCCTAAAGCCAGGAGTGCTGCCTGCTTTTGCTTCTGTGGGATGTCCCCACGGGCCCAGCACGGTTCCAGCAGGCGGGGAGCAGGCGGCCATCAGCGAGTACCTGGTGAGCCGCGGCCAACACCCACACAGGCGCACAGCCATTCGGCCTGTGAGGTTGGGCTGCAGACGTGCCACATCATGCGTGGCCCGCATCCCCTTCTGCCCCCTCTCCCACCTATGCTCTGGGTTCAAGCCAGGTGTCCCTGCCCCCCTTGGACAGTGCCAAGTTCCTCCCACTCAGGACCTCAGCCTGGCCTCCCAGGCCAGTGTGCAAAATACAGTATGTGAGGGTAGGGGTGTGTGTGTGCTCCTCCGAGTGGACCGAACTCGTGTGACGCGGGGGGTGGAGGCGGGCGCATGCCAGGGATGTGCGTCCATGCCTACGTGTCCCTGAGGTTGGGGCGGGGGTGGCGCCCGGGCCGGGCGGTGCATGCGGAGGGGCGCACAGAGACCCGGCCCCGCCCGAGGCCGTTCGCACCGCGGCCCCGCCCCCGGCTCCGCCCCGCCGGCTTCGCGGGCTGGAGAGCGAGGGAGCCGCGGGCGAGGGATCGCAGGATGAGCGATCGCGGCCCGGGCAGCCGGCAGCGGACGCGCCCCCCGAGCCCACCGGCCCGCGCCCCACGGCCCCGCGGCCCCGGTCCCGGCCGCGCAGCCCGCGTCCCCGGAGGCCTGCGGGCCATGCCCGGCCGGCCCTAAACGCGGACCGGGGGGCGTCCCCTTGCGCCCGGGCCCCGCGCTGGCGCCCCCCGGGCCGCCGCCCGGCGCGGGGGCCATGGCGTTCACCTTCGCCGCGTTCTGCTACATGCTCACCCTGGTGCTGTGCGCCTCCCTCATCTTCTTTGTCATCTGGCACGTAAGGCCGGGCTGGGGCTGGGGGCGGGGTGGGGAGTGCGGGGCCGGGGGCACACAGCGGGAGGGGGCCGAGCAGATGGGCTCGGGGTCCGAGGAAACTTGGAGCCTCCTCTCCGCTATCCCCCTTCGGTCAGCTTCTGTTCGCCCCCATGAACACCCCCTCCCGTCGTCGGCTTCCTTCCTGGGGCCCCCTTCCTCCGCCGCCCCCGCCTGTCTGTGGGTATGTCAGTTGGTCTCTGACCCCCTGCCCCTGCCCCATGCTGCCTTGGGGTGTGGGGCAGAATTCTGGGATTCTTGCTCCTTTTTCTTCTCCTACCACCCCCCCAAGCCAGTCGCCCCCGTTTGTCTGTCGGGCAGTTTGTCTGTCTGCTTGCCCCCCCTTTGTGGGTTTTTCCAGCCGGAGTGATGGAGCCGGTTGCCATGGCAACTGCATCTGTTTACAGGACCCACGGATCGCAGAACCCATTAACCCTTTCCCTCTCACTCACCTCCCTGACCCAGCAGTGATTGGCTCTAAGCAGACCAGAGACCTAGTCCCCACCACCAGCTCACCTTGGGCTTCCCTGCCCCCTCCTTTCTGGGCTTCCCCTCATCAGGTTTCCTTCCCACTTCCCATTTTCCCTCCTCTTCCTTCCCACTTTCCCCTTTGTCTTGTGTCCCCTTTGGTCTGTTTCTCAGTCTGGCCTGGCTTCACACCTGCTCTTTCAGAGTATCCATTTCTCATCCTTTATCCCAATCGCCTCCCCTTAGAGTCCCTCTCCCTCATTCTCTCTGGGGTCCTCTCCTCAGTGCCCCCCTCTGCCTGGCTCCCTTCCCTTCACCAAGAATTATTATCACTCAGCCTCCAGCTCATTGTTTGGGGCCCTTGCCCCCGCCTTGACTGCCCTCCCTCCACCTCTGTCCCCTGAGGTTTTGGGCCCCATCCCGATCCCCTCAATGAAGGCTGCCCATCTTGGTCGGCCCTGGTCTGTCCATTTCGGCATCCTCTGCACCAGGACACACCTTCCTGATCTTCATCCCCTCTAGGGGGTTCCCGTACCTCTCTCCAGTCTCTCCCCCTGTAACCCGTTCTTTCCTTCCTCTCGCTTCCTCATTATCTCACCTGCTTATTTCCTGGTCTCCCCACTTGCTCTCTTTTCCTGGGACCTGCTGCCTGCCCCATGATCCTCCCTGGCTCTTGACCAATCTCTCCCTTCACCATCCCCCTGGCCCCACTGCTGCCTGTCTCCTCGACATCAGGGTTCCATGGACTCTGACTGCGCCCCTCCTGTGTAAGGAGTGAGCCCCTACAGGCACCTTCCAACACATTCCCCCCCTCCGATCTCCAGTGCTCTCCCTGGTTTTGCCTCTCCCTCTCTCTCTCTCTGTGGGTCTCTTAATTGCTTTTTCTTTTCTCACCCTTGGTCTTTTTCTCTTTCTTTGCCTCCATAACCCCCCCCCCAATCTGTCTTGATCTCTCTGAGCCTCCTATCTCATCCCAGGGTAGTGGACAATCCTGTGGGCTGGGGGCAAGAGAGCTGGGGTCCTAAAGATCGGAAGAAATTGAGGGTCACAGGTTGGGAACACAGACCTAACCAGTTCCTGGGAGAAAGTTTCCTGGAAATCAAGAAGCCCCTTTCCAGGCCTCTCCCCACCCAGAGACCTCCCACAGCCCCTCTGGGGGTCCCCTGTCCTTAGGGGCTACTCAGAGCAGTCCTCAATCCAACATACCAATGCCGATGCTTCCTGAGAACCAGGCTCTGGGCAGCTGTGGGAGAGTCAAGGATGAACAAGACTCAGGCTTTGCCCTTGTGAGGCTCCTAGGTTGGGGGCAAGGGCCCAACAAAATATTTATTGAGCACCTATTATGTGTCAAGCATGGTGTTCACTCAGCTCTTTAGTTTGGTGATCTTAGCAAGTCACTCTTGCTGAGTCTGTTTCCTTGTGGATAAAGTGGGTTTGTTGTATATCCATCAGAGTGCCCAGAGCACCGCCTACTAAGGGGGGTGGGATGGGCATAGGAGGTGTGGCCCTCAATCCAAATTGGTAAGAACCAGAATCTTCCAGGGCAGGACCCCAGATCCCACCCTAGACCCTGAGCCCAGTCCCTACTGGTCGCCAGGCAACCCTTGTGGTGAGTGACGCGTGTCAGCTGTCATCATGGGGGATTGTTTGTTCCAGGGGGCTGAGTCAGCGCCAGGCAGCCTGGGGGGTGGGAGGCACCACACCCGCTGCCTGCTGGTGGTGCCAGCTCTGGGGCAGACAGACGACACCCTTCCGCTCCCTGCTGGACCCTGTTGCTGTGCCTGGCAGGCAGGTGGCTGCCCAGAGTCCATGGGGGTGGGGGGTGCTGCTCCAGATGGCCCCGGCTCCCTCCAGGAAGCCCATGTTCTCTCCCTCCAAGCCGTCTGGGGTCCGGGATGCTTGGGGGTGGTGGGCCCTGTGCCTTGTCCTCCAGCTGGTGCTGAGGGGAGGGGACCTCAGAAGGCTTTTCTTCCAGACCTCCTATCATGCCAGCTCCCACTGCCCCCCACCCAGGTCTGTCTTATCATCCCTTCAAACACCTGTACCTCCCAAGAATTCCCCATCCCAATGAGGACGCTGCCATCTACCAGATGCCCCAACACCCAAAGGCAGCTTGGGCCCCTGTGCCTCCACTCTTCTTCAAGCCCACTGGAGTCTGGCTTCTAAATAGCTCTGGAATCCCTCCACACCTCTCCATTCTCACTGCTGCTGTCCTCACGCTGATCACGCCGATCGACAAGCACCCCCCCTCCCCCATTTCTCCACTGGTCTGTCCTGCCTATGATAAAGCGGTTAAGAATTTTAACACTGCAGTCTAACTGGGTTAGAATCCTGGCTTACCACTGACTAGCTGTGTGGCCTTGGACAAGTGACTTAGACTGTCCATCTCAGTTTCCTTATCTGCAAGACGGATATGATAATACCAGTCCCTACGTCATCAGGTTGTTGCAAGCATTCAATGATTCAGTAAACATAAAGCCTGCTGGCATAGAGTAAACATCATACATGTCTTGGCTGGGACTGTTAGCCAATGTGTACTTTCTTCTCCATCCATCCTAAAGCATTAGCCTGACTGTCCCACTCTGCTGCTTTATACCCCTCAGTGGCTCCCCATTACTTTTGGGTTAAAGTCCAAACTTCTGGTCCGGGTTCACAGCATCTCCAGTCCATCTTTCACATTCCCTTCTTCCTTCCCACTCATCTTACACTTTCACTGTGACCCCATGGAACCCTCAGCTTCCTGAATGTTCCTGTTCTTTCAACCTTCTGCCTTTGTGCCTGCTGTTCCTGCTGCTTGGACTGCCCTTCTCCCATTTGTTCACCTAACACCCACTCAGAGTCCAGCCTGAACTCTGCCCCCCACACCTCCAACGCTGGACCAGGCACCCCAATAGCCCTGATCACCCTGGAATATACTTCACAGCTCTCCCACGCAAGGGAGCCCACCCAGGCAAGACCCCAGTGGTCAGCAAAGGGCAGAAAAAAGACACCATCTCTTGGGATGTTTTGGATGGAAGCGTCGTGAACATGGCTTGACTTGGGCATTAGCACACTAGGATTCCATTCCACACTATTGTGTGACCTTGGGCCAGGCCCCGCCCCTCCCTCAACCTCAGTTTCTCCACCGTTGCAGCAAGCTCCATCTGGCCCAGTACCCATGTATGAATTCCTATCCCACAGAAGGATGGGTGGGGGGCCATTAGCTGCTGCCCCAACCCTGACGGGCACACGCCCCTCCCCTAGATCATAGCCTTTGACGAGCTGCGGACCGACTTCAAGAACCCCATCGATCAGGGGAACCCAGCGCGGGCAGTAAGTGATACATGTGCTGTGCCGAGGTGTGTCAGTCCGTCTGTCTTTCCGTCTGTCGCAGGCGAAGGGGGTGGGGGACGGGAAGGAGGGAGGTATGTGGTGGGACTGGCGACGGTGCCCCTTCCTGTCTGTCCCCACCCCAGGAAACACCTGGCGCGGGCTCAGGGCTCGGGTTTCTCCTGGCGGGGCGGCCGTTGCCAGGCTCTGGGCCGTTGCCGTGGAGACGCGGGTGAAGGTCCTTCCATGGTGACGGTTGCCATGGGGACGGCGCGGCTGCTTCCCTGCCGCAGAGTCTGCTCTGGCGCCCCCTGGCGGCCACGTGCAGGTTGACAGGGGACGTAGGGAGGGCGGCGGGGGCGCCCCCAATGCCCGCTCCTCCGCCTCCCCCATGGCGACCTTTTCCTCCCCCTACAGCGCGAGCGTTTAAAAAACATCGAACGCATCTGCTGCCTCCTGAGGAAGGTCAGTGTCAGGGCTAGTAGCAGGAGGCTCCTAGCCCAGCTCAGCCCTCCTCTGTGTGACCCGGAGCGGGGCCTTACCCCTCTGGGACCTGCTTCATCTGGTCTGCCACCGGGGGAGGGAGTGGGAGGCTAGAGGCCCCTTTAGTCCTCAGAGGTCACGGTGGGGGGCACCTCCCAAATCCCAGCTCCCCTCTGTGCCCTTGAAGCTGGGGTCTGTCCTGGCACCAGGCAGCTGACCTCTCACCCTCCCTTCCCCAGCTGGTGGTCCCAGAATACTCCATCCACGGCCTCTTCTGTCTGATGTTTCTGTGTGCAGCAGAGTGGGTGACCCTGGGCCTCAACATCCCCCTCCTCTTCTACCACCTCTGGAGGTGAGGGCCTCAGCATCCCCCTCCTCCACCACCTCTGGAAGCTGCCTTGGGGGGAGTGAGACGGAAGAGCAGGGGCGAGATGGGGGTGGGAGCTTTGACGTGGGCACTCAGGCCCCTCCCTCACCCCAGGTACTTCCATCGCCCGGCGGATGGCTCTGAGGTCATGTATGATGCGGTCTCCATCATGAATGCTGACATCCTCAACTACTGCCAGAAGGAGTCCTGGTGCAAACTCGCCTTCTACCTGCTCTCCTTCTTCTATTACCTGTACAGGTGAGGCCCTACCCATGGCAGTCAGAAGTCAGGGAAGGGATGTTCCAGGTACCATGCCTCCAATTCCAGGAATGGTTGGGCCCCAAGTTCCTGCCTTTTCCCCCTAAGGACTGAGGGCAACCCAGGGTATGACAGGGTGGGTGACCAGTAGCTGGGCCTACTCAGGACTCGGCTCACTGCCTCATCCTCCCACAGTATGGTTTATACGTTGGTGAGTTTCTAAGGGGGAAGCCGGCCAGGGAGCAAGCCCAGAATGGACCGGACGCCTGTGCACCCCCAGCCCTGCCCCTCGGCCGCAGAGGCCTCAGCCCTGGGGAGGGAGGGGGCACTGGTGCCCCCAGCCTCCTCTCCACCCCTCCACACTGCTGCTGCGGGGACCTCCCGCCTTCAGAGCCCCCTCCCCTTGGACCAGGGCTGGGCAGAGCTCTAAATAGGGGCAGGGGCTCCTCGGCCGGCCTGTAGGCATGGCAGTCAGTCTTGGAAGGGGCGGAATCTCCGGCCTTGTCCACTTGGAGGGGAGGACCATGGACCCTGCCAAGGGGCAGGGCGTGACCCTGGAAGTTCTGGGCCGCCCCCCTCCACCCCCACCCCGAGGCTCCCCCTGCAGGTGGGGGGGTACCCGCACCGGGAATGAGCAGGCTCAGCAGGGGGGCAGCCCCACCCCTAGTCTGCCCTCTCCCCTCCCCCAGGCTCTCTCTCTAGACCTCCCCCTCTCCCCCATTCCCCCTTGCCCCAATCCCAGACTGTCCTGTCTCTTGGACCTATTTTCTATGTTGCCTGGAGGAGTCCGGCACCCCCTCCCCGGCCATTTGTGACAAAATATGAATAAACTACTGCAAATACGTGGGCCCCAGTTCTGCTCCTGAAAGGCTTGAAGAGGACATGGGGGCAAAGAGACTGTATAGGGGGCAGCCCTCAGCTAAATCCCCAGTACAGCTAGGCCTCAAACCACTGGCCCACGGAACCCTCTAGGGAAACCCCTCAGATGGATCAGAGGCCTCTGAGGTCTCCTCGACAGCTGCTCCCCTCTATCCTTGCTTTCCTGGCCACAACGAAACAGCTGTTTATTCCTGCTGAAACCCCTCCATCTGCCTTTCAAAGCAGTATCAAGGCCACCAACTCCAGGAAGCCCTCCCCTGGGTCCCCTGAGCCTGATAAACCCTGGGCAATGGAGAGACCCCCACCCTAGGCCCCAGGAACAAGGGTCAAATACAATCAAGGAAATCCCAAATCTTCAATGTATGGCAAAATCAGTGCCAGTGGGGGTCAGGGGTCACCGGACCAGGTGGAAGGTCAGCCAATATATGATGAGGGGCTGGAAGGCTGCAGCTCCCAGGGTCAGGTAGAGCTGGAGACGCTGCCGGGGAGCTGGGCCCCCCACGTTGTCAGGAGCCAGGGCTGCTGTTCGCAAAGAGCGCACCTGGAAGAAAGGACAGAGCTGACGCTGGGCCGGGAGGAAGAGGCTCGTCCCCAGCTCCAACCCCAGGGGGAAAGGCGTGAGGGGCAGCCCCAGACTCACAATGAAGTACATGAGCGAAGATGAAGTCCAGGCCAGTGCCACATAGTAGCCATCACTGCCAAAGAGCAGCCCTGTGAGCACGCTGAGGATCATCCTGCAGGGGGTGTGGTGCGGGTAGGGGTGAGGGGGAGAGCAGAAAGAGAAGGCTGGCGATCTCCCAAGGGTCCGGGCTTCAAACTGGCCCCACCACCCAGCCTAGGCCCCACCCACCACCACTGGGGCCCTTTACGTCCAGTCTGTCTCCACAGGGTCCTAGACTCAAAATGAATTTGTAAGACCTAGGACTCAGTCCTAGGATGCCGATCGGAGACCCCCCTTTACTAACTCAGCACAAAAGCCCTTCTCCCCTGCGTTCCCAGGATGACTCTCCACACACTCCTGACCTGAACGATAATACACGGTTCCTGACGAGAATGCTAAGAACAGCTGGTTCCTCTAACAGAGAAGAGCTAGGGCCCTGAGAGGGGCAGAGGGGTGCCCAGGGTCATAATTCAAGACTACAGCTACACGGGCTAGGAACCCAGGGCGGCAGGCCCCTCTCCCAGGCCTGCCTCTGGCCTGGCCCATAGGTACTCACCCCACATATTTGTAGCCGCTGTAGGCTAGCAGGTGGAAGGTGCTCAGGTCACTGTGCACGGTGGCCAGATAGACGCCCAGGAGCAGGGCTAGCACTTCCATCACGACCCACGCCAGCGCCGTGCTTGCACACAGGCCCAGCACCTCTGGGGAGAACCTATGGCCGTGGGGGGGAGGGGGCGCATTCAGAAACCAGCCGTCCTGTGGCAGGTGTGAAACTGAGGGCACGGCCCGGGCTTGGGACCTGCCACAGGTCCCCTAGGGAGGTGAGGAGAGCAGTCAGGAGGGGGAGCTGGTGGGAATGGGGGAGGGCGTTGATACTAACCTTTTCTGAATGCCCAGTGCCATCCCAGCCAACAGCACATAGGTAATGAAGGCCATTGCTGCCAAGAACCAGAAAGATGCCATCAGCCTGGTTTCCTCAATCAGAGCCCCCTGGCTAGGTATTTGAGGCCATTTACACTCCCTACCTTCTCCCCATACTTCCTTCCCTGCATATCCCCACATGCCAACCTCCATAGTCAGCTCCTAATACCCTGCTTGGGATGCCTGTCCCTGCTCAGCCCTCTCTCCCCATGAAATGCTACCTGACCCCCAGGACCACCAAGCCACCTCCTTCCCTGTCCCTGTGCTAGGACACTCACCAAAGTTTCCTGCTGTGGCTCACACCATATCAGGGGCCAAGGCCATTGCTAATCCTAGACCAACAGGCAGGGGCCAGACTGATCTCCCACAACACTACAGGACTAAAAGACAGGCTTGAAGACAACCCAGGCTCCCCCCAGAGTCCGGCCCATGGGGATAACGTCACCTCAGCCAGTAATTTTCAGTCTGGCCACAGGCGCTGGCTTTGGCGCTGGCCATCCCACCAACGGAGAGGGCTCCTGGTTTGCCTCTGCTGTTTACACAAAAGCTCAGAGCCAGGGGGAACTGGGCTTTCACACCAACTGTAACTTCTCGGCCCTGTTCTCTGCCCCCCTTGAAGCACCAGAATTAATGTTCCCACCAGAGAGCACGGGGTCTGGTCAGGAAACCAGCTCTACCACCTACACATAAGCTATGTGGCTTCAGAGACAGTCATCTCTCTTGAGCCTTGGCTTCGACACGTAAAATGGGGATGGCAGTTCCTGCTTTACAAGGTGGCTCTGAGAGAAAATGGAATGAAGGACAGAACCGGTGGCCCTCCCGGAGCAACTGGCCTGACTGGCTGCCCTGGCAACCCGTCTGAGGGCTGCCTGGGCACACTCACCCCTCCTCCAGGGTGTCCACCGCGGGCTTCGCCTTGTGCAGGCCCCAGGACAGAGAGGAGTGAGGTGCACTCCAAGGTGAGCAGCCTGACCCCATGCCATGTGGATGGGCAGCTATGGGAACCCAGAGGGGAGCGACCGCTTCCTCGGAGGAGGGATGTTGGTGCAGGACTTGGGGGACAAGTAATGGCTCTGGCAGTAACTATTATTTACAGTGTGCTTCCTGCTGAGCGCACATCACCTCACTGAATCTCCACAGCGATCCCTTATGGTAGAGACTGTTGTCATTCCTGGTTTACACAAGAGTAAAAGTAGCCAGCCTGAGGTCCCGTGACCGGAAGTTGCAGGACCAGGTCTAAACCCTGGGCTCCAGGGGAGGGACATGGGCCCAGTTAAGAGGCAAGAAGGTCTCAAAAAGGAGTTCCCTGAGGGCACACCCAGGAAGCCCCTTAGCGGTCCCCCTGCTCCGCCTCCTGGGTGTCTAGCAACCACCACACACAAGAGCACCGAGAGCAGATGCTGAATCAATGCGCCAGCCTCTCCCTCCTCGTTGGTGCCTCCAGGCACAAGCCCCCCCCCCCCCCCCAGCCCCGGTCAAAGAAAGACTCACTGGGGATGTAGAGGTCAGGGGCGTTGAGATCCTGCCGCGGCGGCAGAGGCACGTCGCGGCTGGACTGCACCTCCCAGTTCTGGCGGTAGTAGCAGCAGCCAGGCCAGGAGAAAAAGATACAAAGAAAAGAAAGAAGGCGGTTGAGATCCGGGGGTCAAACTCTGGGACAGGCCGAGGGAGGCACAGGGCCCCGCCAGCTCACCTGGTGTGTGTAGGGGAAGACCAGTAGCCCCAGCTTCTTGGCCACATAGGCTGTGTCCACAGCAAAAAAATACTTGAGTTTGTTCACAGACACAAAACGGTGCAGCTGGGAGAGGAGAGAGGAGGCTGTGGACAAGCTGCACACCAAACCTCAGGGTGCTCCTCTGTGTGCTCCTTCCCTGAGGGCTGCTGTGAGAATTAGGCGGGATCCCGTGATGCCCCATCCCTGGCCAGAAATCTTGCCACCCTTGCCCTGGGGGTGGGCCACACCTCCTTGTGCACCATGTCCTTCCCGTGGGATGCGATGGAGCTGCCATAGGCCATAGCCACGTTGGCCACTGGGTCCCCAAGCAAGTGGTTGACACTGAAGGCCACATCGGCTCCTGGGGCTGGGTATGCCCCTGGCTGGCTGGAGTAAGCACCGCTTGTGTCATCGAAGAGGGGAGGGGGATCTGGAGCTGCCCGGGCCCTGTGCTTGGAGCCTGTGGGTTTGTAGGTACTAGAGTAGGTGACAGGAATATCAAACATGAGCCCAAACCACCACCCCTTTCCCCAGGTTGGACAGCCCTGTATGGGTGCTGGGGCCACCAATCAGTGAAACCCGGGCTGGATAAGGGTAGGCAACCCAGAAAGAACTTTGACGAGGGATCCTTTTCCAGAGGTGCTAAATGTAGGCAAAGAAACAGCTGAGGCAGCGCCTGGAAGTGGTTGCCCACCTGGGGGTTTCTGGGGGCCCTGTCGAGGGAAGCGATCTCTGAACTGAGCCTTGGAAGAGTGAGAAGTTTCCTAGGTGAATATAACTAACTGGGAGGGCATCCCGCATGAACAAGGATGGGAAAGGCGACAGCTGGGTACCCAAAGGCCCTGGTCTGTGGTGAGGGCCCCTACCAGGGTTATGACAGGTAAAGGAAGTTCTGAAGGCAGACCCCGTTCGTGCCCGGGTCTGACATGGGAATCCCAGCTATGCTGTCACCGCCCGATCTCAGGGTTGGGCCGAGAGGACGAAGTCCGGGACCTGTTGTGGAGTCACGCAGGGCGGAAACCCGAAAGACACCCGGCGCCCTGCGGAGCGGTCACGGCTGCCCCTCTCCCTCAGGGTGAGCGGGCAGCGCCGCCGACCCTCAATCCGGCCGGTCGGGCCGCGCGTCCCGCCCGCCCCTCGCCCCACGCACCGTGGGCTCCGTAGCCTGAGTGATAAGCCATGGCCGCGATGCTGGCGCTCCCCAAGGGCCCGCTGCGCCGCCTCGTGGGTACGAATACTAATAACGCAGCTGCTCCGCTTCTTGGGCACCGACCCGGGTTATGGAGCGGCCCGACACGTCCGCGAGCTCTTCGACCACGGCCGCCATGTCCTCAGCGTTATCCTCCGTCGCCTGCCATTGGCTCGTCGGCGGCGCTAGTTCACCCCTCCTCTCTCCCAATTGGTTGCTGGCTCGGCCTCGCCGAATTGGATTCGGCAGTAGTCAACTTCCGGGAGGGGGGATAGGCGGAGCAATCCGAGGCGCTCTCGAATTGGATGCTGGGTTTGTTAGTTCGGGGCCAGAACAGCCAATAGATGGGTTAAGGTAGGAGGAGGTTGAGAATTATTTCCGCGCCTGCGCAGTGGAGCACTTGCCGCTTGTCCTGCCACGACTACACCAGGTGAAGACCTGGTGGAGGCGGGAGTACGGGAACGGAGTTTCATCGGGGGACGTATCCCAGGAGGGAATGGGTCCGTGGGGCTCTACCAAGTCCCGCCCCTTGGGTCTCCTGCTCCTCCCTCTCAATGCTAGCTTTCCTTTCCCGTCCTCCATACTACCCACTCCGCCAGTTCTGGCACGGAGCCCAGGTAGCCGCCGAGGTGTTAGAGGAGGCCGGGCGGGGCAGTGACAGCGCGGCCCGGCGAGCCCCGGAAGCTGACTCCTCCTCCCGCTTCCCACCCTTCCTTCCGGCGAGGGTGCTGTCCGTTGTGCGGTGCTGAAATGCCCTACAGCCACTGCCGCTGTCCTGCAGAACCTGGGGGCCTGCTGCTGGGAGGAGGGTTTGGCCTCTTGAGACAGACAGAAAGACACACACACACTCTCTCTCTCTCTCTCTCTCTCTCTCTCGACAGACCGAAAGACACACACACACACATACCCATTACACATATTGAAAACTCCAGAAGATGTGAAGTCCCAGAGAGTGGGTGGTATAGTCGGGACAGGATCCTGCACCAGGCCTGGCCCGTCAGCTCTCCCGTGGTCCAACCGATTTGGGGGTGGAGGTGTGCTGATCCACCTCCTGAAGTTGCATTTGAAACTCCTGAGTCATTGCTGGCCCTGCAATCCATCTGAAAGTGAGACATGCCCCCCCACCCCCGCAAGCCTCACTCCTGAGGCCCGGTGTGTTCCTTTCTCTCTGCCCAGTTTGTGACCACTCTCACCCTCTTCAGAGGTAGAAGGGGCCTCCTCTCTCACACCTTTAGTCACCACGTTCTAGAGAGCAAAATCAGGTCCTCTGCAACCTGCTTCTAGCTACCCAGTGTCCAGTTACACCAGGTGACTTTCCTACTTTCTAAACACAGCGCACGTGATCTAATCGTGCCTTTGCTCAGAAGTCCCCTCCACCTGGGATGCCCTTCCCCCTCATATCCATTTGTCCAAAGCCTAGTTATTCTTTAAGAATCAGTTTAACTTGTGCCTCTCAGACAAAGGGAACAGAGGACTGACCTGGCTGGGGATTGAGGCCAGAAGCTGGGTTCCAGGCTCCTTCTGGGTACACCAGTTTGCCCTGGTTATGAATTCTATTAGGACCAGGCCAGTGTCATTCTCCACTCCTACCCTTGTCTTCACAGTGCCAAACACAATACTTGGATGTAGAAGATACCCAATAAACATCTGTGTCCAATAAATAAATAATAAACGGATGAAACCCTGGGTCACTCCTTTACTCTATCACTTCAATCACCTCATCTTTAAATGGGTAGGGATATTGAACTGAATGGTTTTTGAGTTTCTCTTTGGGGGAAAAAAAAGCGGCAAAGCAACCCCAAACTCACCTAGCATTGCAGCTCCCTATGTCCCACGAACTAATTGTCTACTTTGAGGGCTAGCCCAGACCCAGGGGCAGGTGTGAAGGTCTGAGGCCCCCTGAGGGCCAGGGAGCAGCAGTGCGGCCACCAGTCCTTGGGAGGGCATCCTCCCATGAAGGACAGATCCCATTCCCCTGTACCTCATGATGAATGCTTGTGCACCTTTCTATTCCCATTTCTCAGGTGGGAAAACTGAGGTTGGGGTGGAGAGTGCAGGCCCAAGGTCACGAAGCCTAGGACCCTGGGTGTTCTGGCCCCCAACCTGCCTGGGCTCTTAAGTGGAGCCCAACTCCTCTGTCCAGCCAATGAGGCATATCACACCTTTCTGGGTTGTAACTGCTCTTCTCCCTACAAGCAAGGCTTCCAGGGTGGGGTCTGGGTGGGCTTAGGCCTGGGCCTACTCCTCAGAGACAGGACGCGGGGGGCATTACCCACCGTTGAGATCCATCCCCCCTCGTTTTACAGCAGGAGAAACAGGCCCCAAGAGCAAGGACTCGGCCAAGGTCGCAAGCGCAAGCGCGGCGGGAGGGGAACCCAAGCTTAGGTCGGCCAGCCTGGGGTTCTCGGGGGCGGGGGCAGCGCCCGCGGTACCAGGCGCTGCCGGCGGCGCCGCGGGTGCCGCGGGGGCGGGGTCAGCGGAGGGCGGGGCGCCGGGCACCGTGGCCGCCAACGCCGCCGCCGCCGCCGCCGCCGCCGCCTCCGCCGCGCTCGGCCTCGAGCTCGGCGCACTCCCTGCGCGGCCGCCGAGCCGAGCGGACGCCCTCGGGGCCGCGCCGCAGCCCTCTGCGCTCCCCCCTATCATGCCCCGGGCCCGGGCTCGGGCCGCCCCAGCAGCCAGGACACCATGCCCGAGGGCGGCGGAGGCGACAGCGGGGAGGTGCCCGCGTTTATCCCGGACGGCGAGCCGCTGCGGGAGGAGGTACCGGCGCTGTGTGTCGGGGGGCCGGAGCCAGGGATGGAGCGGGGATGCGGGGGACGACGGAAGGGGCAAACCCCGGGACAGGGGCTGAGGGGGGAAGTCTCAAAACCCCAGTTGCCAATGACGTCATTTGGGTAGCCGGCGTCTGGCGAGCCGAGGGGCTCTCGTGGGGGTCGAGGTGGGGGGGCTGGGAAGGGAGGAGGGGGCGACTCCCGCCGCGGGAGCCCCTTCATCCCTCCTCGCCCTCCTGTGACGTCAGCGCCTGGCCCCTGCGCGCCCTCATTCTGCAGAGCTGCCCGTCACCCCCGAGGCCCCGGGGGTCAGGCCCCCCGCCCAGCCCAGCCCAGCCCAGCGGCTCACGAGGTGCCCGGGCGGCGCCTGCAATGCAGCAGCAGTAGTGGGGACTTGGGGGAGGGAGCGCAGGGAGGAGGGGAAAGAGGAAAGGAGGCGGCATCTGGTACCCCTTCTCCCTCTCCCGGCGGTGGGCCCGAGGGCCCACCCTGCTGGCTGGGACCCCCAGACTGGCCTCTCCTCAACCCTAGCCAAGAAAAGGATCTGCAGAGGTGTGGGGCCCTGTGTGGGGTGTTGGGGTGATAGGTGGTGAGTGGGTCTGTGTATGTGTTTGGATGGATGTAGTGTGCTTGTGGGTGTGTGAATGCTAGTGCGTGCTCCCCACATCTCGGGTGAGCTAGAGTCAGGTGATGGTCTGGTGGGTGCTTGGCTTGGCGGATGTGGCGATGTGTGAACGTGTTCTGTCGTGGGTGGGTCTCTCCTGTAGAGTCTAGGGTGTCATTTCAGGTTGCAGTAGGGGTGGGCTTGGGGGATGTGCACTGTGGTCAGGTGAGGGTCTGGTGTGGACCTGGGCTTCAGTGAATGTGTAACCGGTATATGCATGTGTGTGTCCTGTGCTGGGTGGGTCTGTGTGAGGTGTGTGCGTGTGGGTGAGTGCGTGCACCTGTGCACCCTGTGACGGTTGGGAGCGGTTGTGCCTTGGGCACTGGTGAGGGTCCGGGGTCTGGGATGAGCAGGCCGTGTGCACATCTGTGGTTGGTGGGTCTGTGATAAACATGGGGTGTGGGGTGGATGTGTGGGTGTGTGCATCTGACTGGCCCTGCAGGTCCTGGTGATGATGTGTACGTGTGGCGGGTGACTACAGGGGAGGGCAGGCTGTCCTGGGCTGGGCTGGGGGCATTTCCTCCCCTCTCGGGTCTCTCAAGACCCAGTGTTGCCAGGGTTGGAGAGGTGGCCCCTTACCTACACCTCTGCTGCTTCACCAGGCCACCTCTTTCTTCCTTCTCCTTCTTTTCCCCACTCCCTCCCCCCTCCCCCACTTCTCTCTCCATAGGCACCTTAGAGGTGAGGTGGGCACCAGGCTGGGAGCCCTGCCCGGGAGGATAGGCCAAACCCTCCAGGGCCAAGGAGTGGCCCTCCTGCCCAGCAGCTGTGTCCCACCCCCTCCCTCGCAGCACAGATGGGGAGTGGAGGACAACGCTCCATCTGCCCCCCCCCCAGACTCACACCTCCTCCGTTCCCAGCGCTTCCTCTTCTCTTACTTAAAAGCTTCTCCCAAGTCTCTAAGTGGAACCAAGGGACCCGACGGAGTCTCATAGTAACAGTAATAATACTTATTGCCATGGCCAGACCCCATGCTGAGAAGGCGACACATAAGATCTTGTTGAAACCTCACAAAAGCCCCCGTTTACAGATGAGGAGACTGAGGTCCAGAGAGGTTGAGGGACCTGTCCAAGTCAACCAGTAAGTCATGGAGCCAACACTGAATCCTGGGCCATGGAGCCCATGCTCTTCACCCTTAGGACCCCATGCCAAAAGGCCCAGCAGGTCCAGGAAGCAAGGCCCAGGGAGGGCAGGAATATGGCCAAGACCACACAGCAAATTAGCGGCAGAGCTGGGACCAGAGATCAGTCTTCTAAACGGCCAGTCAGGGGGCCCTTCCCTCTCTTGGCAGAGATGGGTCTGTTTTGTCCTAGGTGCCCTCGACTGAGAGATGATGGGGCACCTCTACTAAGACAGGCTGGGGGGCTCAGAGAGGCCCCAGTTTGAATCCCTGCTGCTCTACTGTGAGAGCCAGAAGGGTGAGGTCTGGAGCAAGGTGCTCAATCCCTCAGAGCCTCAGTTTCTTCCTCTGTGGAGTGGGGGGCAGAGCCCCAGCTCCTCCCAAGGGCTTAGGCAGAGGGGCAGGTCCAACCGGTGGCCTATCCTGACCCCCGCCTCTCCCCCTCTCTGCCCACCCTGCAGCAGCGGCCCTTGAAACAATCCCTGGGAAGCTCCCTGTGCCGAGAGTCGCACTGGAAGTGCCTGCTCCTCACGCTGCTCATCCATGCCTGTGGCGCCGTGGTGGCCTGGTGTCGCCTGGCCACAGTGCCACGGCTGGTCCTGGGGCCTGAGGCAGCCCTGGCCCGTGGGGCCGGGGGCCCACCACCCACCTACCCAGCCAGCCCCTGCTCTGATGGCTACCTATACATCCCGCTGGCCTTTGTCTCCCTCCTCTACCTCCTCTACCTGGCCGAGTGCTGGCACTGCCACGTGCGGTCGTGCCAGGCGCCGCGCACAGACGCCAACACCGTGCTTGCGCTGATCCACCGGCTGCAGCAGGCGCCGCCCTGTGTCTGGTGGAAGGCCACCAGCTACCACTACGTGCGCCGCACCCGCCAGATCACCCGCTACCGGAACGGCGACGCCTACACCACCACGCAGGTCTACCACGAGAGGGCTGACAGCCGCACGGCTCGCGGCGAGTTTGACTACTCCGCCCACGGCGTCCGCGATGTCTCCAAGGAGCTCGTGGGCCTGGCTGACCACGCGGCCACGCGGCTGCGCTTCACCAAGTGCTTCAGCTTCGGCAGCGCCGAGGCCGAGGCCTCGTACCTCACCCAGAGGGCCCGCTTCTTCAGTGCCAACGAGGGCCTGGACGACTACCTGGAGGCCCGCGAGGGCATGCACCTGAAGGACGTGGACTTCCGCGAGTCCCTCATGGTCTTCGCGGACCCCCGCAGCCCGCCCTGGTACGCGCGCGCCTGGGTCTTCTGGCTGGTGTCGGCGGCCACGCTGTCCTGGCCACTGCGCGTCGTGGCGGCCTACGGCACGGCCCACGTGCACTACCAGGTGGAGAAGCTCTTCGGCGCCAGCTCGCCGCCCCCCGGGGCGGTGCCCAGCGGGCCCCCGCTCTCCCGCGTGGCCACGGTGGACTTCACCGAGCTGGAGTGGCACATCTGCTCCAACCGGCAGCTGGTGCCCAGCTACTCGGAGGCTGTGGTCATGGGCGCCAGCTCCGGCGCCTTCCTCCGGGGCTGCCCGCGCTGCCGTCGCTCCCTCAGCAGCAGCTCGCTGCCCCCCGCCCGGCCCAGCGGGCCCCGCCTGCCTTTCAGCCGCAGCCGCCTCTCCCTGGGAGCTGGGGGCCGGGCCACGCCGGGGGTCTTCCGGAGCCTGAGCGGGGGGCCGCTGGGGCGCCGTGGGGAGGACACAGAGCCCCTGGAAAGCCCACCATGCTACGAGGACGCCCTTTACTTCCCGGTGCTCATTGTCCATGGTGACAGCGGTTGCCAGGGGGACGGGCAGGGTGCACTCTGAGACCCCCGTGGTCCCCGGAGTGGCCTCCTCCCCACCAACCCGCCGTGGGCTTCGATGCCTGAGTAGTTGTCCCAGACAGGAAGGGGAAAACAGACCAGCACACGAGGGGTGGGGGTGGGGTAGAGTCCTTAGACTGTAGCGCAGCGACCCAGGGTCATTTTGGGGGTGAATGAACACCACTGAAGTGGAGTCTGTGAACTGTCCCAGCATGACCCCCCCCCACCACCACCACGTTCCACCCTGTGCAGCGGCTGGTGATCCAGCTTAGGGCCCTCTCCGGTTGGGCGGGGTCGGGGGAGGGATGTTTTCAGAAAGCCTGGGATGGGGGAGGAGTCCTGCGGACAGCTGTTGCGTGCAGCTGAGGGCTGCCTCTGGGCTCTTCCCTGCACGGCCGAGGCCACATTGGGAGCCCTCGAGCAACCCAGAAGCACAAATTGGTGGTTTGGGGCCATGCCTGGTCGGTCGGGCTGGCCTCCGCGAAGCTGAGGAGCTGGATGTGGCAGCTCCACAGCCTTGGCCCCGCTACCAGCCCCAAGTCCCACCCTCCTCCCCTGACCTGCCCCTCCCTGCCTGCCCTCTGGTCTCTGCTCAGGGTCGTCCCCGATCAGACTCTGTGGCACAGCCCCTGTACTGGGAGCCCGGTTCTTGAGCACAGCCTTGTCCCCCGTGGCCCCCTGATTTTCCCTGGTGTACCCTCCCCCACATCCAGCTCCCCTATGACCTGGGATTCCTTTTCAGGGCCCCGCCTGGATCCTGCATCTCCTGGTCTCTGCTCCTGTCCCCCCAAAGTCCACCTCTGCCTCTGTCAGCCACGCACACACACCCAGGCTTTGCCCTCTCATTGCTCCCCCAGACTTCTCTGCTCTTCACCTTCCTGATGACCCACGGGGCCCAGGGCCGCAGGGCATCCGAGGGACCTCGGCCTTGGCCACAGCCTCTTGGACGATGCACCCACTCCGCCATGGAGGCCCCTGCTTCTCCCATTGGTGGGGCCTGGCCTGGGGACACCATCCCTCCTCCAGGGAGGAGAGAGTGGTCCCTTTCCAACTGGGGTTTCCACCACCTCTCAGGGGCCAGTGGGGGAGGGAGGAAGCAGAGAAGATGCGGATAAAATAAACGGTATGAAATGGAAGGTCTTCTCACGTGGATTCCTAAGTGGTGGGTCCAAGGCCACTACAAGAACAATGGGTCACCTGGGGTCAGCGATTCAATGCTCCGTTCTGGAAGGGGATGCCAGGTTGGGCTCCAGTGTTCCCAGGAACAGGGTAAGCTGAAAGGGAGCCCCCCTGTCCAGCTGAGGGCCCGAGACTCAGGTTTGAATTGCTCTGAGCAGCTGATTCCAACCAACTGGTATTTGGGTCGCTTCTAACGCATTGTCCAAGTGGTCCGTCTTCCAGCCCAGTGGGGGTTTTAATTCCACAGCTGGGCAGGCTGAGGACTAAGAGACCAAAGTGGAAGGAAAGAGCTATGGTCTGTGGTGCAAGTTCAGTGCGCCTGATGGCTACTGGTGTTTGGGGGAGTGGATGTTGAGCATGTCAGAGGATACAGGGTGGGAAACAGCCAGCCCCACATCAGCCCATGAGATCTGAAGACCGAGAACAAGGGCAAAGGAAGGGCCTCACTCACTCCTGGCAGTGGCATCTTCCCATGTACGGCCGTGCAGGGTGTTCACTGTGCCAGGGCACTGGGCTGAAGGACAAGTGTGGGTGGAGGCCAGCCTGTGGGCTACCCCTCAAGCCCCTGCATGGAGCTGCACCCACCTGCACAAAGGCCCCAGAAGGACTAGTGGTGGCTCTAGAAGGTGCTGGGAACAGATGGGATTCCCCCCGGGGAAGAGACAGGGCAGAGGGTGTTCTGGGCCATGGGAGCTGCCCGCACAAAGGCCTGGATGCAGGGCATGAAGCAAGGCATGAGGAGGAGGGAGAAGCAAAGAGCTGTGAAACAGTTTGCTGAGGCCTTCGATAGCAAACCCAGAATTTGTCCGTAAGACCGGGCAAACCAGAACCATGAACGTGGCTGAGCAGGTAAGTGACAAGGTCAGAGCCACATGCTAGAATTGTAAGTGAAGTCCAACTGTCTCCTGGCCATGGGGGAAGGTGGTGTTAGACCAAAGCTTTCCCTGGGCATCACTGCCTCGCTTCTTTGGGAGTGAAGTCAGTTCTTTGTTCAGAAGCAACTTGAAAAAACTATGGTATCCAAGCATTTAAGGAAACTGCATGGACATTGTGTGGGGGGAGTGGGGGGGGGAGGTTTCCTGGTTCCAGCTCCTGCCCATGAAGAAGATTTCCTTCTTCCATTTTCCTGCTCTAACACCACAGTCACGAACTACCTGCTAGCTATGATCCACTATCCTCTCCTTCTCAACAACAGAACCCCAGTTTTACTTCAGATGGCAATGAGCCCAGCTAAAAGGCAACATTTCTAGCCTCCCTTGCACATATAGTGTGATGCTGTGACTTAATTTTAGGATATGAGATATAAGCAGAAGGTGTTGGAAAGGATTTTTAAGAATGCCCCTCGAGATAGAAATAGTATCTGTGAAGGCTAGTTCCGTTCTCTTGTTTCATCCTGCATTCAGCCTGGAATGCAGATGTGATGGTTGGAACTCCAGCAGCAATGTTGGATCAGGATGTGACCTTGAGAATTGTGCTCATGTGCTGAGGCTAGCAGAACAACAAGATAAAAGGCCCTGGGCTTCTGATGACACCATAGGAGCTTCCATATTATCTTTGGGTTGCCTACTTCCAGATTCTCAATAAGAAGGAGAAATAAACTTCTAGTTTGTTTTAAGCTACTGTTTTTTTTTCCTTGTTTCTATTACTGGCATCCTATGTTAATTATCTACTGCTACATAACAAATTACCCCAAAACTTAGTGGCTTAAAACATCAATAATCATTATTATCTCTCCTGGTTTCTGTGGGTCAAGAATTCATACAGAGCAAACAGGGATGGTTTATCTCTGCTCTGGGACATCTGGAACCTCTGCTGGAAGATTCTAAAGCCAGGGGCGGAATCATCAGAAGGCTCATTAATTCATACGTTGAGCAGTTGGCGCTGGCTGATGGCTGAGGGCCTAACTAGGTCTATTGACTGGGACACCCAAAGAAGTCCTCTCCATGCAGCTCGGGCTCCCTCGTAACATGGTGGCTGCTTCCAAGGACAAGTGTATCAAGAGAGTAAAAGCTGTTATTGCCCTTTATGATCTAGCCTCAGAAGTCACGCATGCCACTTCTACCCCTTCTATTGGTAAAGGTTATTAAGAAGATCCACCCAGTTTCTAGGGGAGGAAATATAAGACCCCACCTCTCAATGGAAGCTTGTCAACATCACATTGTAAGATTGGCATGTGGGAAAGGAGATATCCTAGTGACTATCTTCAAAAATGCAATCAGCCACTGAGCCAAATGCCGTACTTAACTGATAGACGTCTACAGAGTGGTCTGCAAAATGAACACCAACCTTTTTATGGTGCTGGTTTGAGGGAAGAAGGTGGTGACGTGACAGATGTGGGCCAATTGGGGGCAGAACAATCTGCTCAGGTCATTTATTGGGGCCCTCTGACCCACGATATCTTAAATATGGCCACAAATTCTTCACAGCTTCCCCCTCAAGAGGTGGAATCTATTTCCCTGCTCTTTAAATCTGGGCCAGCCTTGTGACTTGCTTTGACCAATAGAATGTGGTGGATGTGATGTTTGCACCTGGAGAGGTTGGGTCTTGAGAGGCCTTGCAACTTCTACCTGTGGTGTCTTGGAGCCCTGAGACCACCATGCTGTGAAGACACTCAGCCTCGCCTCCTGACAGATGACAGGTTGTGTGCAGGAAGACTAAGGTCCCTAGTCAAGAGCTAGCTAGCATCAGCTTCCAGATATGGGAATGAGGCCATCTTGGGTATGCGAGACCCAATCAAATCACTGATGACCATAGATAGCCACAGGAATGACCCTGGGTGTAACTAGCAGAAGAATCCCCAGGCTGCTCCCAGCCCAAATTGCTGACCTACAGGTTGGTGAGAAATAAGAAATCCTTGTTGTTTCATGACACTAAGTTTTGAGGTGGTTTTTTGCGTGTGATGGATAGTTGATAGACCCTGGACCCACTTCTACTTCAACGATAGGGGATCACTGGGCCTGC
Organism: Callorhinus ursinus; assembly: GCF_003265705.2. Classification (NCBI taxonomy): domain Eukaryota; kingdom Metazoa; phylum Chordata; class Mammalia; order Carnivora; family Otariidae; genus Callorhinus; species Callorhinus ursinus. The sequence goes on along the minus strand of NW_027397113.1, from coordinate 4,958,246 downwards.
ACAACCAGGTAGAGAAGAGGCTCACGAACCCCAGTGTCTTCTGGACAGCTCCCATCTCCTGGTCTCCTACTGTCTCATGTTCACGTGTTCAGTCTCTGTTACAGCCAACATCAAGTCAGGAGAATTCTTAAAAGGAGAATGATGTCTGAGGAAGGGGACAGAGCCTTGTTCCAAAATCCCAGAGGCCTCTGCCTTTACTCTCTAACTGAAGCCTGGCACAGCATGGCCAAAACAGAGCATTCGACTTCCAACCTGCACCCAATTCTGCCCCTCTGTGTCTTTTCCATCTCAGGAAACAGTGCCACCATTCACCCCGTTGCTTAAGCCAGACATTTGTGTAGCAGTCCTCTCCTTCTCCTTCTTAACTTTCTGTTATGTAACATTTCAGGCATCACAAAAATGGAGAGACGGGTGCAGTGAGGCCCAGCTCTACAGCCATCACCCATCATGACCACTCTCACATCACCCACACACACACACCCCTCTCCTCCCCGCTCCACCTGGGATATTTTGAAGAAGACCCACAAGCTGTAGCGTTTCATCCATGAACACCTCCTTCCCCCCACCCACGTGAGATCTACCACCTGGATTCCTACCTACAGCAGCTCCCTGAGCAGTCCCCAGATCCTCTCCATCCCAAGCCACCACCTGGCTTCGGGTGCCCAGGGGCCCTCCTCCAATGACTACACAGACTCCACGAGCCTCCCTTTCACTCATCTCCTTCAGCCCATGGAGCATCATCTTCACATGTGAATCAGATCACATCTCCACCTGATTCAACATACACTGGTGGGGCGCCTGGGTGGCTCAGATGGTTAAGCGTCTGCCTTCGGCTCAGGTCGTGATCCCAGGGTCCTGGGATCGAGTCCCGCATCAGGTTCCCTGCTCCTTGGGAGCCTGCTTCTCCCTCTGCCTCTCTCTCTCTCTCTCTCTTTCATGAATAAATAAATAAAATCTTTAAAAAAAAAAAAACATACACTGGTGCCCCCTACCAAACATCAAATATAGTCCAGGCTCCTGCCCCGGCCCTCAGATCCCTGTGGACTCTGGCAGATGTCCATAGGCTTACCCCCCCTTTCCTTACAAAACACCAGCCACAGGGGCCTGCTGCTTGATCCTAGAACAAGCCAAGCTCCTTGCGGCCTCGGGGTCTTGGCACACACTGTCCCACCTCCTGGAGCTCTCTTCCTTCCCCTAGCTCTTCCCTTGCTCCCTTCACCACTCAGGGCTCGGCTTGTGTGCGAGTCCTGATGGTCTAAATCCATCCCCTACCAGCCCCACTGCTATCCTTGCAATAATTTCTATGTAAGTGTGTACAAGTTTATTATTTGTTCTTCTGTTAGAACTAAAGCTATGGGAGGCAGATGGTCGCAGATATAGATCTTGGAGTTGGACAAAGCCTGCCACTATGGCATGGGCAAGTCACTTACCCTCTCTCTCAGTCTTCTCAGACCAAATGGGGGATAATAATAGAACCTACTGACTTCAGAGGGTTGTCATAAGGATTGAATAAAATCATATGGTACCATGCTTAAAACAGGGCCCCAATATTGTAAATGCTCACTAAATTCAGCTATAATCATCATTAGTACTATTATGATTATTAATTATGAACAGACACTCCATATGACACAGACACATGCTTCACCAGCAGCTAGCACAGAATTAAGGCACAGTGCCTGCCTCACCATAAATGTCCAGTCAGTATGTGCTAAGTGAATGATTCCTGAGCCCCTACGGACACCTCCCACATCCGGGGTTACTGTGCCCTGAGGATGGAGTCTTGCAGCCACTTAGCCCAGGGCTCAGACCAGCCACAGGAGCTCTGCCTCACTTGGCCTCACTTGAGGTGGAGCTTTATGATCCCCAGAAAGTGAATGGGCCCAAGAAGGGCACCCAGGGAAATGTAAGCTGCCTCCCCAGCCACGGCAAACCACGCAGTCTTCTGTCTCCTCCATAGATCTAGGCCCAGGACCCAAGGCCCCTTCGAGAGCGTCCCCCAGGTGGCTGGCCCCTGCCTTTTCCACGAGTTTCATCTTCTCCCTTATGTCACCCACGCTACCATCTATTCTCCGGAGCTCCCGAGGAAAGTCATCGCTGAGGTGGCCAGGGTGTATCTGGAAAGGGTAAGGAGGATCAGGTGTCCAGCCAAAAATTGGACGCATCCCTGAGTCAGTGTGGGCAAGGAGTGCTGTGGCCCTGCTACGTGAAGGCAAACAGATCCTAGAAGTCAGATTCCACAGAAGGAAAGAAAAACAGACTGGCCAAATTGATAAATGCACATCACGGGCCTGAGGCTCTATGTACTACGTCTGCTCCGAAGAGGAGTTTCTGTCCAGAATGTCAGCTCAGACCCAAATCAACTGGTTTTCAGTAACCTGGGGTCCTACTCCAAAAGACAGGCATATTTTTCTTCTCTTTGACTGCTATTTTTGAAACTTGTAAAATGAAAGAGACCAAAATAAAAATACTGAATTCTTTCAGTAGAAGAATTTCAAAGATTTTTTTTTTTTTAATTTGACAGAGAAAGAGAGAGAGAGAGCACAAGCCGGCGGAGCAGCAGGCACAGGGAGAGGGAGAAGCAGGCTCCCCACTGAGCAGGGAGCCCAACTGGGGCTCGATCCCAGGACCCTGGGATCATGACTTCAGCTGGAGGCAGACAGATGCTCAACCGACTGAGCCAGCCAGGCGCCCCTCAGTAAAAGAATTTCAATGTATGTGTTATAAAAGCACATGTCAGGGCGCCTGGGTGGCTCAGTTGGTCCAAAGCCGGAAATGTCTCCTGATGCAGCTATGGTAGCACACTGTCCCCCTCTGGCCACACAGCCACATGGCCAGGAATGACTGTTAGGGGGTCACAGGCAGCAAGGGCCCCTCCCAGCTGTCTGGACTGCAGCATAAAGTGGCTGGAAGCTCTCAGGTGGCAGTTTCTCTCTCTCATAAACAAGCCAACAACAAAAAGTGGGCTTTCTCTTCTGTCGGACTTACTGGATGCTCCACTGCAGGACCTGTTCCCCGTGGCCAGTGGGATCTCACACCAACCTAGAATGATCTTCCTGGTCTCCAAGTGTGGTAAGCAGAATGGTGGCCCCAAATGTGTCCACTCTCTAGTCTCTGGCACCTGTGAACATGTTACCCTGCATGGAAAAAGGGACTTGCAGCTGTGATTAAAGTTAAGAACCTTAGGGCCGCCTGGGTGGCTCAGTTGGTTGGGCATCTGCCTTCGGCTCAGGCCGTGATCCCGGGAGTCCCAAGATGGAGCCCCACGTCCATCCAGCTCCCCGCTCAGCCAGGAGTCTGCTTCTCCCTCTGCCCTTCCCCCTGCTCATGCTCACTCTCTCTCTCACTCTCAAATAAATAAAATCTTTAAAAAAATAAAGTTGGGCACCCAGGTGGCTCAGTCGGTTGGGCATCTGCCTTCAGCTCAGGTAGTGATCCCAGGGTCCTGGGATCGAGCCCTGTGTTGGGCTCCCTGCTTGGCAGAGAGCCTGTTTCTCCCTCTCCCTCTGCAGCTCCCCCTGCTTGTGCTCTCTCTCTCTGTCAAATAAATACATAAAATCTTTTTTTAAAAAAATAATAAATAATAAAGTTAAGAACCTTGAAGTGGGGAAATTATTGTGAAATATCCAGGTGCAGCACCCATTTCAACCAGCCCTTTGGGGGCTTCTTTGACCAGCCTATTTTCAGTGGCCACAGAGAATGGAGAATCACTGGGGCCTGGTGAAGCATCAGTCTGTGGACTGGGCAGCTAATGGTTGGGATAGACTGACTCTACCATTCCTTTCTCCCCAAGTCTTGCAATTCTTCTCTCCGTAAGTATTCCAAAGGAAGTCTGACTCTTCGTGGTGTGGGCCAATGCTAGGTCCAGGCTGGAGCGAACCCTCTGGAAAAAGCTGCCACCAGATGTCTGTGTTAGAGCAAGAAAATCAACCTTTCCCTGAGCACCCCCCAAGACAATCCATGTGTCAAGACCCAAAGAGTTCCTTTCTCCTGCCTGGTAGCACACCCCCAAATTCCAGGTTTGCATGCTCTTCGCTGACTTCCATCATTCATCCTGGATGTGACATTGTCTTCCCAATCTGACTTTTGCACGGCACCCACAGGCCCATTTTGGTTTCCGTTTCTACCCTATCACCAGCCACCCCGGGCCAACCTGGCAGGAGAGTAGAGAAAGGGGGGAAGGGGTGTAGGCATCCCCAATCCCGAACCTTCCTCCCGGCTCTCCAAGTGTCCTCCATGAGGATACAGCTGTCAACAAGACCTTTCCATTGATGTAGGGCCTGCCACACTGCAGCAAACTCACAGGAAGTCATAAAATATTATAAAACTTTGAGAGAAACACAGAAATACCCGACATCTGTCAGACAACTGGCAGACTGCTAGCTTGAGGCAGTTCACAGTTTCAACACTGGATTGCACTACGTGCCTTTTGATGACATAATATCTCTGTGAATCTGGGTTTTTGGCAGCTGCCGTGATCAAAAGCAAGTACTATTGGGAAAGTCAGTGTGTAACAGGAAATGAAAGTGGCGACGTCCAATCTGATTCCAAGTTTTGAAAAGTTGTGCAGTGCCTAACAGGCACACATATCCTCCTAGCAAGTGATTGTGATTACTGAAGAATAAACATATGCTTCCATCTTTCAATGTATGTGTATTATTCTTTCAAATGACTACTGAGGTATTAAAATACAAATACCTCTTGGGGGTGCCTGGGTGGCTCAGTCTGTTAAGCATTGGACTCTTGACTTTGGCTCAGGTCCTGATCTCAGGGTTGTGAGATCGAGCCCCACGTCAGGCTCCACACTCAGCATGGAGTCTGTTTGTCCCTCTCCCTATGCTCTTCCTTCCAATCCCTCCCTCTTTCTCTCTCTCTCAAATAAATAAATGAAATCTTTTTTTTAAAGTCAGAATTTTCCTTTTTTTTAAGATTTTATTTATTCATTCGAGACACAGAGATACAGAGAGAGAGCACGAGCAGGGAGAGAGGCAGAGGCAGAAGGAGAAGCAGGCTCCCCGCTGAGCCAGGAGCCTGATGTGGGGCTCGATCCCAGGACACTGGGATCATGACCTGAGCCGAAGGCAGATGCTTAACCATCTGAGCCACCCAGGCGCCCCAATAAATAAAATCTTTTTAAAAAATACAAGTACTTCTCATATTTATTAAATGGAACTGTGAGGCATGTTTCTGGCCCAGGAGCGCCATGAAAAACCCACTGAGGTACTCAGGATATGGAGGCTACCACGAACCAAGGGAGACTGAGAACCTCTGCTATAGGGATTTGGTGGGTTTGGGACTTCATCTTGTGCTGATTCAGCTCTCCCATGATCAGGTGTTTTGTTTTGTTTTGTTTTTTTCTTTTTTTAAAGATTTTATTTATTTACTTGAACGAGAGAGCACAAGCAGGGGAAGCAGCAGAGGGAGAGGGAGAACCAGCCTCCCCGCTGAGCGGGGAACCCAACGGAGGGATTGATCCCAGGCCCCTGGGGTCCTGACTTGAGCTGAAGGCAGACACTTAACCGACTGAGCCACCCAGGCGCCCCCGCCCACGATCAGTTTCTGGACTCTGTCTTCAGGGCTCTCCCGAGCCAGCTAAAGCAGACAGCACTTCTTGTAGAAGTCTGGGCAGTCACCCTGAAGTTTTTTACTGGCCTCCAGCAGCAAACCTTGACTCTCCTCCTAATGAGTCCTTTCTTCTCTCAGACAGATTATTGTGGCTAGAGTGGCTACTCTAGTATGCCCATTTTCGTAGGAGGAGACAAACAGAGAGCAATTAGAGGACCTGCCTAAGGCTCCCCAGCCCTCGAGATGTGGAGCTGGAATCAAAGCAAGGCTGTCTGGTGCAGAATGCCTGCTCTCAGCCACGACTAGTTGCCTCCCAGAGAGAAATCCCTTAACTCACCAAAACCATGCTAAAGCCTGGCCACTGCCAGATGCCCTAAAACTGCGCCTGGACTGGACCCCTCGTCTGGATTCCACATGGTCACAGGTAATGCCTTGTCTGCCAGTATCATCAAAGCCTGATCAGCCCAGGAGTGTACACCTTGCAGTCTCCTTGGTAAAAGCAAGCTCCCCCTGTTGAGTTCGTCCCAGTGGGGCTTTCTCTGTAGACCTACATCACTGGAAATGCCTCATAGAGTAGATGTGTGGTTTCCTTAATTCACAGAACTACATGTTAAATCTGTGGGAAAGAACTACAAGACATCTATCTGCTAAAGCTGTGCGAAAGGCCTAACAGTCAAGCATTTTATTTTATTTTTAAAATTTTTATTTATTTAAGAGAGAGCATGCACGCACGAGTAGGGGGAGGGGCAGAGGGAGAGAATCTTCCAGCAGACTCCCAGAGGAGCCCAGAGCTGGCACAGGCGGGGCGGGGGGGCAGGGGGGCTCCTGTCATGATCCCACGACTCATGAGACTCTGACTCTGAGCCAGAACCAAGAGCCCGATACTTAACCGACTGAGCCACCCAGGTGCCCTGCAGTGAAATATTTTAAGTTTTAGGTATTGACGTATCCCAACAATCTGTACAATTCTAGGGTGTGATCGTTCAGGGGTGAATATGATTTGAACTTATTCATGTTTAGAGAGTGCCTGAAATTGAGAACCAGAAAGATCCATCTACTCTTCCCCTAAATGTGGCCCTAAAGTAAAGAAATTGGATTCCAAAGATTATAGGTGGGGAATTTCTGAAGTATGTCCATATCCAAGTGGAGATCAAAGAAGCCGATCGTGGAGAATTGTGAACTGACAGTGACAACTGTGGATTGAACAAAAGTTCTTTTTAAAAGGGCTATTTTGAAGATTATGACTCTGACTTGGGAGGAACTACGATGATTGGCAGTGGAAAGAATCACGTAAAATTCCTTAAATAAAAATGTATTGACTTAAAAAAAAAAGGCAAGTTTCCTGGGAGGTGGGCATTTTCTAATCAGAGACATGGCTATCATAATGGACTGGCTCCTCTAGGATTGGGGATCACAGAATCTATCTGGGTTCAAACCTCCACTTACTAACTTGGTCAAATAGGGTGAATGGCCTGACGCAAGGCACTTGGGCAAGTGGCCTCAGCTTCCTCATCTGCAAATCATGGTGAGAGTGGCACTCACTGCATGGGGGTTCTGGTCCTCAAGTGGGTAAAGACATGTAAAGCCCGTAGAATAGGATGAGGCAGACAATCGCTGCTGCCAGCATTCTAAGTATTATTTTCATTATTATTTGGCACCAAACCCTACTCCCATTCATAGTGGCCAGGGCGCCAGAACTGGGATCCCATCTGGAAAGCATCTTATTCCCCAGACTTTGAGTTGCTTGGGAGCAATGCCTGATGCAGGAAGTGAAGGGTGTCCAGCTGGGTGCTGGTACCTACCGGAACTCAGTAGATGTTAGTGCTGCCCCCTTCACCAAAGCCACAAGCCTTGTCTGTCCCAGTAATGTTTGAAAAACATTACATTGAGCCCCTGGTACCGAACTGCAGAGTGTCCTGGACTCCTGGAGCCCCAGTCTAGTGTGGGAGTGAGCAGGCGAATATTGGCAAATGTAGTGATGAGCGCTGATAAAGAGGTCTGCCCTGAGATCAATCCTGCTCCCAAACCTGTGACTCTCAGCTTCTACATGAGGGTCTGTGAGCCCAAACTCACTCCCTCCTGCCAAAGGCACACCTCTAAGGAAGGTGTCCACACTTTGGAGCACTAGTTGGGGACGGGGAGGACCCAGCCCTAAGGATTCAGGTGAGAGTCCGTGCTTTCGCCCCTGGGAAACGGGGTTCGTGGGCAAGGTGCAGCAAAAGTCCCAGCAGGCGCTGTAAAGACTGGCGGGGGCCTCTTCAGCTAACAAAGACCCCCTTGGGGTCTTCCAAATACGACAGAGGACCCATGCGAGTGGATCTGCTGTTTTGCTGGGGGGCAAATATTTGCCGAAGCGGCCAATATCTGAATAACACGAACATTTAATAAATTAAGCAAGTATTTATTGGGCCTTAAGGTGCTTTGGGAGAGGGGCAGGTTCGCGGTGCCTGCAAGCCCAGGCGCCGAAGGCAGGTGGCGCCAAAGGCCCATTCATCCACGCCTCCCGTCGGGCTCTCGAACTCATCTCAGAGCTCCCTCCAGAGAACCTGCAATCTAGGCGACCAGAAACCGTGAGTAGGGAAGGAGACGGGGTGCCAGGGCCGGGTTCGCGGCATCCTGGTCAGGGACACGGAGTTCGGATCCACACTAGTCTGAGCATATTCAGAAGGCGGTGAGCGACTTTGGGAGTCCCGGGCCCCAGATTCCCGCGAAAGTGGAACCTATAGATGGGCGTGGCTATGCATTCACAGTAGGTGGAGCCTGAGAGAAGAGATTGGGTTACGCTCTCTGCGTGGGCAGATTCTTTTGCAAGATGCCGCCGGCAAGAGGAGCTCTGGGTGGGCGGGACTTAAGGGATCGTCAGGGTGGAGTTTGTGAGTATCCTTAGTGGGCGGACCCGAGGACTCTGTAGGTGGGCCATTACCTCAGTGTGCAGGGAAAGTGTTAGCCAGACGTGGGCGGAGCTCTTTTCCCAGCAAGGGGCCCCGCCCCTGCGATTTGAACCGCTGTGAATGGGCGGGACTTGTAACTGGGGGCGGAGCCTGAAGAGGAGCTTAAGGGGAACCTGTAACCTCCTGGAAGGCGGGATTTGCAGCTGTTCCGGACCGAGAAAGGGTCTCTGCGGGATTCCCTGCACTCGTGAACCGGGTCTCCGGCTCCGAGGAGGGGTGGAGCTTGTGGTTCTGTTATGCGGGGCACGCAACGCGGCGTGAGGAGAAAGTGTAAACTCTGGGCGGAGTTTATACTTCCGGGAAGCGGGGTCTAATAACTGCCAGTTTGCGCGAGCCGCCCTGAGGAGGCGGGGCTTATAGCCTTGGTGGGCGGAGCCACTGTTACTGCCTCGGCCGGGGCGGAGCTGATAGAGCAGAGGGGCGGGGCAATGGTTCTGCGAGAATCTCTGAGCTGGCAGGGGGCGAGGCTTGTGGCTTTGGTGGGCGGGGCTTCTGCAGAGCTCCCGAGGGGCACTTTGACAGTAGTGGGTGGGCGTGGCTCGTAGCTAGGCGGGATCTGTCTGATAGTGAGGGCATCCGCCTGCTGGCGAGGTTCGCGCTTGGATGAGAAGGGGTCGGAGAGTCGATGGGCGGAGCCTAAGACACAGCTCCGGGTCTGGGCGGAGCCCAGGCTGGGCGCAGGCGGGGGTTCTGGCCTGGGAAGCAGTCTGTTTAGGCCCGCACGCAGCTCCGCATCTGTTGCTCATTACGGGATGACAAAGAGCCGGCTCTGGGCCCCCTTCCCCACTCCCATCCCCTCCCTCCGACAGCAGTGCATTTAACTCCTTCCTGCCCTGAGGGTGCTCTGGATCCCCTGCCCAGGGTCTCAGGAGGGAGCTCCAGTCTGTCTCATCCTGGCAGGCTTTGTCACCCCCCAGGCTGCGCCCAGACCTCCTTCTCAGACCCAGGCCTCCAGGCTACCCCGCGACTCCACTCTCATGCATTGAATCTCTCCAGCGGCGTCTCCGAGGTTAAACACTTGGGCAGGATCTGGCGGGGGCGTCTGGTTTGAGTTAGGGGAACATGAGAGCGGGGACCGGGGGCGGTGCATAGCGTTCCCTCCACCGCCTCCACGGCCCCCGGTTCGTCCCCAGTTCTGGCCCCTCCTCTACCGGTCCCCTGGGGCCCGGCTCAGGCCCAGGCCCTGGGGCCAGAGGGTGGTATAGGGCACCCCTCCTCTCCTGTCTGGGTGGTCGTGGTGGTTCTGCTCCGTCCTAATTAGAGGCTCCTTAGAGACTGCAACTGAAAAATTACAGAGGCATTGGGAACCGGAGCCTCCCCAGCCCAGGTCCCGCCTTTCCTGGTCCCCAAGGCAGTGAGCCCAGGATGAAGGAGTTTGCCAGGTTCCCGCAGACTGTGATATTTGACCATCCCCTCTGGATTCATGGGACACCTCAGCACTGAGCAACTTGCTCAAGCTCTGATCTGGGTTTTCTCTGACCCAGCACCACCCACATGGAGAAGGGCAAAATGTGGCCCAGGCCTTGCTCAGAAGCTGGCCAAGGGAGCTGGAGATGGGATAGCTCTCCCAGGTTCCGTGCTCTCCCCATCCCAGCCTGCTAGGCAGTGATTCCCACCTCCTCCCCAGAGCAGGGAGGAGGGGCACCTTCAGAGCACCTATAACCCAGAGGAGTGGCAGCAACCTTGAGTGACCCTGGGCCCCAGCTGCCAACTTCTGGGCAGCCTGTGGGGATGGGATGGCAAGTACCAGAAGACAGAAGCTCACCCACTAGATACCCTTCACTCCCCAAAATCACCAGACCCAGAGCTTAACTTTGACTCCTAAATCCCAATATGGCTCCTGTTGAGCAGAAGCCCTCATTCTAGAACACTCCCCCATTTTCAGCCCCACTTTCTTGGGAGTTTTGGTAAAAAGAGGAACAAATATTGGGGCGCCTGGGTGGCTCAGTCAGTTGAGCGGCTGCCTTCAGCTCAGATCATGATCCGGATCGAGCCCCGCATCAGGCTCCCTGCTCCGCGGGGAGCCTGCTTCTCTGCCTGCCACTCTGCCTGCTTATGCTCTCTCTCTCTGTCAAATAAATAAATAAAATCTTTTTTTTAAGATTTTATTTTTATTTATTTGACAGAGACACAGCGAGAGAGGGAACACAAGCAGAGGGGGTGGGAGAGGAAGAAGCAAGCCTCCCGCCGAGCAGGGAGCCCGATGTGGGGCTCGATCCCAGGACCCTGGGATCCTGACCTGAGCCAAAGGCAGACGCTTAATGACTGGGCCACCCAGGCGCCCCAATAAATAAAATCTTAGAAAAAAAAAAAGAGGAACAAATATGAAACTCCATGCCAAACCTCCCACTCCTGGGCTCGCTGTGTGACCTTGGGCAAGGCTCTGCCCTCTCTGGGCTCCTGTTTACCCAAGAATCTCTGAAGCATACCCTCCCTTAAAGGGTCTTACCTTATTTCCTTGGGGCCCAGACAAGCTGAAGGAAGTTCCCCTCTTTTTTGCTGAGTCCTCCCAGACCCTCCCCTCAGACATCAATGGGGGTCAGGAACTTTGGGTGAGGTTGGCACCCCGTTTATTGGAGAAGACCCCAGCACCCACCCCCTGAGGTCCTGGGGGCCTCGGTGTCTCCTCTGTCGTGAGTGCTGGGCCGGGGAGCAGAGTTCCCAAGAGTCAAGTCTGGTAGTTGACTGAGAAAGGAGCCTGGCTGGGCCCGGGGGGGGAGCAGGAAGCCCTCTGTCCAGCTGGGCAGCCCCCATGGGTCCCTGGTGCAGCCTGAGCCATGTGTCCAACGCACGCCCCTTCCCCCCACCCTGCAGAGGGGGGGCTGCGCCCCATCACACGCTGGTTCTGCAGGTCTGCACCCCTGTGAGGCTGCCCCGGTGGGGCATCGGTTCTGTTGGGCCCTTGCTCCCAGCGTGGGTGACCCAGCGATAGCAGTCGGTAACTCGCTTGTTGGGTGCGTGGGGGCCACAGCGGGTGCAGTACACGATGCCCAGTGCAAGTAGGACCACCAAGAAAACACATGTGGGCACTAGGAGTGCCACCAGCAGCCACCGGTCATCCCTCCGGCTGTGGCCTGCTGGACTGGCCTCCCCCCCCCAGGGCTGTTGGGCCTGCTGTGGGCACTGCTGAGGGCATCCAGGGGGCCACCTTGACATCACGGGCACCTTCCCTTGGGACTTGTGGGGGTTTGGAATGGGGGTGTGTAGGGCTGGTGAATGAGGTCTGGTTAGTGGGGCTCTGAGGGGGCTCTGAGGTGAGGGTAGTGTCGGGGGCTGGGGGCTGGGTGGCAGAAGACCCAGGAACTTGATGGGCAGGGAGCACAGGGGATCTGGAGGTAGTGGTCAGGGGAGGCTGGACAGTCGAGGTAATGGGAAGGTGGGTGGCCTGGGCTTGGTGGGCTGGGACATCTGGGGTGACGAGGGGTTGATGGGCACTGAAAGTGTTACCCAGAGGAGTATGGTTAGCAGGGATTTGGGGCACATGAGCGGTGGTCTGGGTATCAGTGACCTGGGTGTCTGGAAACACACGGGACAGTTCAGGATATTTGGCTGAGATAATCGGGGGCTGGTGAGCAGGGGGCCGTGCTGGGCGGGTGGCAGAGATAATCGGGGGCTGGTAGGCAGAGGGCAGATCTGGATGGTTGGCTGAGATCATGGGGAACTGGTGGTCAGGAGGCAAAGCTGGGTGCCTGGCAGGGACCATGGGGGGCTCGGGGGCAGGGGCCCGGGGTGGGCGTGTGGCAGAGATGATAGGGGGTCGGTGGGCAGAAGGCAGCGTGGGGCGTGTGGCAGAGACCACCAGGGGTCGGGTGACAGAAATCACTGAGGAGTGGTAGGGGACCCTGGGGGCACTAAGTGGGGGTGGCCAGGTGGGGTCCAGGTAGGGCATCCGATGCTCTCCCTCCTCTGGGAAACTAGGTCTATAGGCCAGGCCAAAGTCAGGCGGCTGCGTGGCCTCCATCCATGGGATCCCAGGCACCTCCGTCCAGCTACCATCAAAGGTCTCCCAGGCCTCATGTTCAGCTTCTTCATCCCCTTCATCTTCCCCGTCATCCAGCAACTCGTCCCCTAGGTCCTGGGAAGCCCGGGAACCCATGGCCCCAGCGGGGCTGCAGCTGATGCCATCAGCCTCAAGCTCATGGCCCTCCCTGCAGTAGCACTCGAAGCCGCCGACGTAGTTGACACACATCTGCTGGCACACGCCGGCGATCTGGCACTCATCCGTGTCCACGCAGCGGTGCGGCTCATCCTCGGCCGGCCAGAAACCCAGGCGACAATGGCAGCTGTAGCCCTGTGGCCCGCCAGGCTCACACTGTTGCTCACACGGGGCATGGGCACATGGGTCCTCGCAGCTTTGCCCGTCCGCCGCCAGCCGGAAGCCTTCAGTGCAACGACAGGACACGCGACCGTCCACCTCCTCCACGCACTCGTGGTCGCAGCCCCCGTTGTCCGGGCCGCAGCCGGCAGCCGGGCACAAGGGCCCGGCCCGAGACCAGCCCACGCCACCCTCAGGCTGCTTCACGCAGAGCAGGGAGGCTTCTCTGCCAGCCTGGCACGGCACGGCAGCCACGGAGCCGAAGGGCAGCCACTCAAACTCGGTGGAGACCAGGTGGAAGGGCGTGGTGTAGACCGCCGGGCCTGCCTGGCCCGCCTCGTCCGGCAGCGCCGGGCAGGAGCCCTCGAAGCCGAACTGGCACAGGTAGCCATCGACGGCCAGCGTGCACGAGCCCTCGAGCCAGCGATGCTCGCCGCTCGCCTCAAGGGCGGCGCAGCGCTGGGCCGGGCAGGGGCCCCCTGTGGCCGGCTGGGCCCAGTTGGTGAAGGCCGTGTCCTGGTCTCCTGTGGTCCACGTGAAGCCGCGCAGCGGGCGCTGGGGTTGGCATTGCCGGGCCTGCCGCTGCAGGCCGATCCACAGCAGCCGGCTGGCCGGGCCGGAGCCCACCAGGCTGTCCACACGCTGGGCCTCCTCGGGGGTCCGCGGCGTGGCCAGGTCGCCCCCCAACTCGCGGCAGGCCCGCCAGGCCTCCAAGAAGGTGCGGCGCCGAGGGAAGAGCGCGTAGCAGCTGCCGGGGCCGCAGATGGCCCGGGGCTCGGCTGCCCAGGGGGCCTGGCCCAGCGTGGGCACCGCGGCCGCCCAGGCCAGCAGCAGGCGCAGCAGCATCGCGATGCCCCCCGACTGGCCCAGGGCCGGCTCGCGGCCGCTCTTGACAGGGGGAGGGACCGGGGCCTCTGGCAGGCGGGCCGGGGGGCGGGCCTGGGCCGGGCTCAGGCCTTGTAAGGAGTGGGCCGGGGCCGCTGCCAGCTCGCGGCTCCCGCTCCCCCGGGGCCGCTGGAGCAGGAAGCGGTGGGGCGGGGGGCAGAGGTGGGGGGGGGGCTGGAGGGTGGGAGTGGGGGGGGTGGGGAGGCGCAGCTAGCTGACTGGGAGTCGAGAAGAGGGGGGACACGCCTGCCCAGGAGGCTGGAAGACCCTCAGAAAAATTCCGGCAGTCTGGGGCTCTTGGCGGTGGGGTGAGGTCCCTTCCCACAGACTTGCCCGAGATCCAGTCTGGACACAGCGATTTCATCGCACTTGTGAACTGTCTCAGGGCCCACCTGCTCGTCATACATGTGGAAACATGCTCTGACTCATGCCCTTCACATGACACATGTGTGTGTGTGTGCTCCTCTCCCCACACAGGAGCGCTCTCCTGACACACTGTCCCATCATCCCAGACTGGTACATGCTCTGACACGCTAACCCCCTCGGACGCACATACGTGAGTGGTGCGGCACTCTACCTGCCCTTACACAAGACACCCCTCACGTTCACGTGCAGCCCCTGAATGGAATCCACCTTGAGCACGCAGGCATCAGGCATGGGTATCATCAAACCCTCATTTATGAACTAAACTCCTGCCTCAACCTCCCCCCACCCCCAAGCTTCCTGGCTCCAGCTGGACCGGGTGTGTGGGGGGAAGGAGGAGGGGCAGGGGGCTGCCCTCCCTTCACCTCTGCTCAGCCTGGGGCCCTGGGAACCTGGGCTTAGAGGGGGAGGAGGCAGCCCCCAAACAGGAAATGCTTCTCTGGGCTCCTGCTGCAAAAGGGCAGGGTGCATGAGGGCGGGGGTGGGGGTGGGGGTGGGAGGGTGGGGGCAGGCAGGGGCTAGGCTGCAGGCAGGGTGAGCAGGGCTGGCTGGGAGGGGACAGGCTGGGGAGAGGCCATGTATGGGCATGAAGCTCACAATGACACATACATGTGTATGTGACACAGGCGTCACATGTGTGGAGCCTCCCCTGCCCCCAGAGGCTGCTGTGTGGGCCTGGCCAGGGTCCTCTGCCCGCCCCTCTTGGAGGCCTCTGGAGGCATGTGCACTGAGCCCATCATCCAGGATGGTCCCTGGGGAGCTGGCTGTCAGATTAACCCATGAACACCCACTGCACTCTTAGCAGAAGTTTGAGCCGGGGGGGGGGGGGGGGGGACGTGGAGGAGAGGCTCTGTCCCTCAGTGCTCTGCCACTGATGTGCTGTGTGACCGCCGGGAAGTCACTAACCTTCTCTGGGTCTCCGTTTTTCTTATCTACAAAATGGGGTTATGTGTCAGGGCCTTTCAGCTCAGCAGGGCTATTGTGTCACAGCTCTCCGCGTTGGTAAATACGCTTTGTCAGCTGCAAAGTATGAGGCAAATGTTCCTTAGTCTTCTGAGCAAATCTTCTGGGTCGGGGGTGGAGACCAGAGCAGCTTTGCTAATCACCTTACCGTACCAGGGCTGGCCCAGCCCACCCGGACAGTCCGCCTGAGAATGAGGGCTTTTGAAGCGCTTGCTATATGCCTGGAAGGTCGTTCTTTTAAGGTCTACATCTGTGAAATGTATAGAATGATCCCCCTTCTCATGAGAGGAAAGTCAATATGGGGCAGTGCGTCCTTCCCTTGGCTCAAGCCCAAAGCCTTGAGATCATCCTTGACCCCTCTTTCTCCCACACCCCACTTCCAATCTCTCAGCAAATCCTGTTGACTTCACCTTCAGGATAGATCCACAATCTGACTGCTTCTCGCCACCTTCTTTGTCACCCACCTCTGGCCCTTGCCACTGTCCCCTTCCATCCAGATTCTTGCAACGGCCTCTCCTCTGGTCTCTGTCTTGCCTTCTCCATCCTGCCAGAGGGATCCCTTTAAAACCCAAG
The DNA here is from genome assembly GCF_003265705.2 of Callorhinus ursinus. Taxonomy (NCBI): domain Eukaryota; kingdom Metazoa; phylum Chordata; class Mammalia; order Carnivora; family Otariidae; genus Callorhinus; species Callorhinus ursinus. The sequence continues at coordinate 4,942,571 of NW_027397113.1, read as the reverse complement.
ACAGATCTGGTCACTCCCCTGCTCAGAACCCTCTGGGCCCCCATCTCACTCAGAAGATGGGCTAACATCTTGGCCATGGCCTCCAGGCTGATGTGGTCTGCCCCCAAACTTCTTACCGCACTCCCACTCACTCCTCTGCTCCAAGTACTCTGGCTTCAGCTGTATGTGAAACTTACCAGGTCCGCATCTACCTCTTGTACAGACTGCGTTGTGCATTTTAAGATGTTTACAAGTATGCCTGGCTTCTACCTAGAGGCCAGTAGCATCCCTCCAGTTGGGACAATCAAAAACGTCTCCAGACACTGCTGAATGTTATGCCCCCCCCCCCCCAAAAAACTCTTGCCCTAGGAGACTATGGGCTCCATGAGGGCAGCGTCATTGTCTTGTTCCCTACTGTATCTCCAGACCCTGGAATGTTCCTGGCCCATCGATGCTGCTCAGTAGGGTCTGTCAAATGAATGAATGAATAAGACTCAGATAAATGAAGAACCTGGCCCAGGGCCATGCTGGGGGAATCCAGGATGCTATCTGGAGCCAAAGCCCACCTGCTCCTCACACCTGCCCAGCCTTCCCCAGAAGTCAGACCATTTCAGCACTGGGAGATCCCTGGAAATCAGCAAACCTTTTTGCAGGTAGGGACGCTGAGGCCCAGGGAGTCTCCGAGCTAGTCTGTGGCAGGGCTGGGACTAGAATCAAGGCTGCCTGACTTCCGTTCCAATTCTCTTTTTGCTGTGGTGCCCTGAGGAGCCGTCCAGCCCTGTCTGAGACCTGGGCATGGCCTCAGGAAGTGAGGATGGGGGGAGGCGTGGCAGCAAGAAAGCACAGCCTGGACAGAGCACTGAGGTGGGGGGCTCAAGATGCCTTTGGAGAGTACAAAGGACTCCACTGGAGTGAGGGACGTCTGGAGAGGCCGTAAATAGTGAAGAGGGAATGTCAGAAAGGGCGTAGGGGCCTGGCTTGGAAGGTAAACTACCCCTAAAAGACTGGCCTCCATCGCGGGGGCCCTGGAGAAGAGGTATGATGGGAGTTCCCTGTGGCTGGTGTGTGGTGGGTGGAGGGGGGACTGGAGGTTGTTGCAATAGTCTGGGAGAGGGGAGGGAGCTGGCTGGAGAGCCGGGCAGCAGGGCGGGCCGGGCTGGGGGAGGCAGCCTCTGGAGGCTCCTTAGGGGCTGGCCAGAGCCTGATCCAAGGGTGTGGCGGGCCCAGTCATGATTCGGGCAATGGCCCGTGCTGGGGCGTCTGAGGGGAGGCTGCAAGCCGTCTGGCGAGTAGGCAGGTCAGATCAGAGGTCAGGACTCCAGACTCAGTTGGAGTGAGGGGTTGGGGGGCAGGCAAGAGAAGCAGGAGGAAGAGGGTCAAAGGCCAAATTCCAGATGGTCTGGCTGGGCTGACTTGCAAGTAGAGGGACTGCTGAGCCAGGAGGGGGTGGGGGTAGAGATGAGCGGGGGCACCTCTGACCCCAACAAAACTAAGGATTTTGTGGGTGGAGAATGCGGCTTGGAGCTGCACCTGGGTGCCTAGCATTCCCCTGCTTCCATCCAGGTTGGGAGAGATGGAGTCGAGGTAGCCTAGGAACTTCCTACCCTAGTCAGGATGGGGAAGCAGTGGCACAGCATCAGGGATCTGGGGGTGAGGGGACAGAGAGGGGCTGGTTGCGGTCTTACTCTTTCTGCCAGTCCCATTCAGCCTGACTCATCTTGCTTCCCCCTTAGCGCAGAGAAGATGCTAAAGAATGCAGTAAATGCTTGGATGATGGGTGGGTGGATGGATAGATGGGTGAACGCATGAATGTGCACGTGGGTGGAAGGGCGGTGAGGTAGGAGAATGGGTGGATGCAGGGGATAATGGATGGATGGAGGAAGGAGTAAGTAGATGGATGGATAGATGGCTAAGTGTACGGTGTGCGGACGAGAGAAGATGTTGAGAGGCATGGCTGGCCACAGGGATTCAGGCAGAAGTGCTAATTCATAATGCGCCACACCACGATGGATGGTGGGCTCAGGATGCGACTCGGGATCGGTAGGAGTGTGGTCCAGGAGGGCAGGACCGCTCGGACTACCACTAGCAGGGATCATGTGTGATGCTTCCTTGGTACCCCAATCTGTCTTCTTGGTTGGGACCCGAGGCCATGGTGTCTTCCTAGCAGGGCTGGAGACAGCTTGGGACACCAAGCTCTGCTCCCAGTGTGGGTTAGGAGGCTGGAGTTCTCTGCTCTGACCGTGGCCCTTATGGTGAGAGTTCACCTCAAGACGGGCTTGAGAACGGAAGCCCACTTTCCCAGAAGGAGCCTTGTCTTCCAGCTACTGGGACAGGCCAGACAGTGGTTTTGGATGCAATGTGTGGGCCCGTGGGGGTGGGGGTGAATGCGGCCTGCAGAGGGGTTGGCCTGAAGAGAGCCCAGTGTAACAGCCAGGATGGGGGGGTTGAGTATGATTGGGGGGCGCCCCCTGGGCAGGCGTCCTAGAGCCTTGCCACAGCCTCCTGCTGAGCCAGCACATTGCTTTGTGTACAAATCACCTCCTTCCCTCCTTTGTCTTTTGTCCCCATCCCCCCACCTCCCTCCATTTCTAAATCCTTCCCAAACCACCCCAGCCTTCAGGCTCTTCAGGAGGAAGGGCCAACTGGTGGGCAGGAGGCGCCTGGTCTTGGGTGGGAGCTGCAGGAGGGGACGTGGGAGAGGTCCCAGGGCCGAAGTGGGGAGGGCAGCCATTTTGGCCTCCTTCCCCTCCCCACGTGCTGGTGCCGCACCCTGTGTGCTTCTGGATGGGAGAGACCGCAGGAAGGGGGGGGTGCTGGGGACTGGACAGGGTGGGAGGAGGAGAGCCTTGGGGGGAGGTGGGGCCCGGGAAGGAGGGGTGTGTCCAGGCCTGGTCCCTGGGGGTAAGGGATTCTGACAGCTGGAGGGGGCTGGGGGGTGGCGTCCATGCGGAGAGAGACGGGGTGTGCTGGTGGGTGTACCTGGGTGTCTGTACACGCCCGTGTGCACGTGAGTGTGTGTGCTTGCCCGGGGCTGGCATTGCTGAGGGTCCACGCAGCTGGGTGATGCGTGTGTGTCCCCACAGGCCCACACCTGCGCCCACAGCTGTGAGGGGAGAAACATAGGGCTCCCCTGGATCGCCCAGCCTGGGCACAGCTGGGGGCCCAGTCCCTCTCCTGGCAGATGCCTGGCCTGAACATCTGGCCACATCTGCCCACAAGGATGGCCGTCCTGGAGCCCACCGCAGACCTAGAAGGGCCCAGCCCTGCCGCTCTGCTCAGTGTCCTCTCAGCTCAGAGAGGGACAAGGCTTTGCCCCGGGTCACAGAGTGGAGGCAGAGCAGGGACTACCTGAGTCTGGGGATCCCAGGAGGGGACAGCTGGGACCTTTGCTGTTCCTGTCCTTCCTCTGCTGCTCTTTGGCTGTGAGGGTGGGGACTCTGTGGTCCCTGAGGCATCTGCCAGAAGCCTGCCAGCGAGGGTGACCAACTTGTCCCAGTTTGCTGGGGACTCTCCTGGTCTCAGCACTGCAAATCCTGTTATGCTGGGAACCCCGTTAGCCCCTGTGTCCTTCCCTCTGCTACCCCAGTGTCAGCAGCCCCGTCTCCACCTGCACCCTGGAACTTTCCCTTCTTTTCCTGCCCCCTCGCTGCCCCAGGGACCTCTGGGGTCTCACTGTCCCTCGCACTGTTTCTCGGCCTCTCTCTTCCCTCTCTGCTGTCAGGCGTCTCCAGCGCTCCTGTCACTCTCTGGGGGGTCTCTGTCTCCTCTCCTGTCCTCAGGATTGTCACCTTCTTGGTTTTTCAGGTCTGTCTCTCTGTTCTCTGCCCACTTCCATATCTTCCCTGTCCGCCTCTGGTGTCTGCCCCCTGTCTCCCCATTCCTGTTCCAGCATCTCTGGCTCACCCCCTTCCCTGGGTGGTCCAGGTCTCCCTCCTCTCCCCCGGCACACACCCCCAGGGCTGGCTGTGGTGGGAGCCAGGTCTGGGGGCTGTGACCAGGCCAGGAAGGGGAACCCAAGCAGACATATTTATGTTAGGACTTCAAAGTGGAGCAGAGCCTGAGGCAGGCTTGGTGGGGGCCAGTGGGGGTAGGAGAGGGGAGGGGGGTGGTGAGCCAAAGCCTGATTAAGGTTAGCTCAGGCCCCTCCCTGGTGAGGGTCTCCTTGGTGACACTTATCGCCCCCATGGGACACTGAGACCTAGAGTGGGGACAGAACAGGCTATTTTGGTGCAGAGTTCCAAGAAAGGCACTTCCTGCAACCCCCGTCCTGCCTCCAGCCCCATCCTTTCTTCCTGTCACCCTGCAGGAGCAGCCGGGTCCTCTGAGCATCAGCCCAAGCCAGGGAGGCAGGGGGCTCAGGAGGTGGCAGGAGCAGAGGGCTCCATCTCAGCAGGAAAACATCCCTGGCGCTGGGACAGCCGTGTGTTCTTGGCTCTCTGGAAGAGGCCTCGCCTGGCAGGGCAGCCAGGGTCTGTAACCCTGTCAGCCCTGACTGGGCCAGCCGGGTCCAGTCCTTCAGGGCCTCTGGGGTCCACTCCGGCTGCCGGCCTGAGGGCCCAAGGGGCCAAGATGGCCGTGAAGGTCACCCCACCCCTGCCCCCCACCCTTGGCCTAACCCGTGCTAAAGACACCCAGCTGTTGGGGCTGGGAAGGCGTGGGGTCAGGGGCCCAGGCCCCGGGTGGGGAGGGCGGGAGGGGCCGATTGTCTCATCCTGTGGGCTCAGCTCCTGTCCTAAGGCCCTCCCAGGGGCCAGACCCAGCAGACGCCCCTCAGGCTGGGCCACCCTTCAGGAAGCCCCCTCCCAGACTAGAGGCTTGCTCCGGACCCAAGATCCTTTCTAGTGGGAAGCCCACCCAGGCCCCCAAAGCCCCAGCCCCTGGGTCATTACCCCCACCCTCCCAGATCCTCCCCAGGCTCTTCCCGTGAATCACTCAGGCTGGAATCTGATGAGCTCAGGCCTCCCCGCCCAGTACTGCCGGACTCTGCCTCCTTCCTGGCTACTGGGGTTACCACACCCCCCACGGGGGTCTTCTCAGCAACTTCCAGCCCCCACCAGGGTCCACCATGGCCTGGAATGGCTGAGTGTGGCTGGGATAGGCTGGGGCTGGAGTGAGATAAGTCGGGATCAGGGCTGGGACCTCTTCTACATGATCAGAAGTATGAAAGTATGTGCGTGTATGCGCACGTGTGCGTGTGCGCCTGTGCCTGTGTGTGCGCCTGTGTGTGCGTGTGCGCGTGTGTATACTTCCTATGCCTGTGCAGCGTGAGAAGCAAGCCCACATACCGTGTCTGAGGGGGGGACTTGGCGGTGCTACCCGGGTAGGTGTATGTCGCCGAATCCCTGTGTAGCACTCACCACGTCTCTGTGTCAGCCTGTCCCCACGGATGTGTGTCACCGAGTCACACTCTGAACCCGAGAGGCAGGGAGGGTGTTGAGGGAACGTCTGTGAGCTTGCAGATCTGGGGATGTCTGTCAGAGTGTGGCTCAGAGGAGGGGCCCGTGTGTGTGTCACCGTGTCCCATCCCGCAGGGCATGAGGGACTAACAGTCTCCAGGTGTTCCCAACACTCTGAGTGTTCCTGTTAATGCTGGGGCTGCCCAGGTGTTCCGCACATGACCGGAGCCTACCGGATGTCACAAATTCTGTGTGCAAACAGGAGTCCAGATGTTTCTGTGTGTTAAACTGGAGGGGGGCGAACATGGGTCACAAGACCATGGCAGAGTGTTAAATGCTCTGTGTTGGCGGTGAGTGAAGGTGGTGGTGTGGGTCTCAACGACTGCCTTTCTCCCCACCCCTCCCAGGGCCCCTCTCGCGCCACTCCACAGGCCCTGGCTCCCGGCTCTCCTTCCCAACCTCTGTTGGCAGGACTCCTGTTCGCAGGACGAGCCCAGGGCCCCACTGCGGGGATGCTTCCGCACCCTGGCACCTGGCCGGGTGTAGGAGCTCCGAGTGCCCGGGGTTCCTGGGTGGCCTCCTGCAAGAAGGGGGCCGGGCATGTGCCTGGGAACGGGCATGCTCGCCCCCTGGCGGCAGCGATGGAGAATGCGCCGCCCCAGCCCCAGGAACTCGGAGGAACTGTTTAGGCTGCGTCTTCCCGAATCAGTCATTCCACATCCATCTACTAAGTGCCAGTTCCGGGCCACGCATTGTTCTAGGCCCCGGAGATTTACAGGCGAACAAGGCTGACTTGGCTCTGGCCCAGTGGGGAAGACAGACCATAAACTCACACAGGGAGCTGTGGCGCCTCTAGGGGTGAGGGGCAACAAAGAGCAACATTTCCAAGCGTGGAAGGGACCTCGCTGCGGCTTGCGAGCCGAACGCCGGCCTTCCAGTCCTGCTCGTCAGCCTTGCGTGCTGGGCAAGGTGCGGCACCTCTCGCGTGACTTCCTCTTCCAGAAGGCCAAAGGTGGGAGGCAGCGTGAGGGAGGGGCAGCGGCGAATCCCGACGCATGCACAGGGCGCGCTGTTCTTGCCAGATTACGCCTGTTTCCCTCTGGCTGGGGCTGGGGCTGCTTGGTCCTTGGTCCGTTCGGACACAGTCGATAATTCCTGAGAGGATGAGTAAATGAGCGCTTCTGTTTTGGAGGATGGCAGAATCCCGAAGCTCCACAGAACCCGGTGTCCCAGCTCCTTGCCCTGTACTAAGCCACTTTCCCTGGGCAAGCCTGTTTGCTCATCTGTAAAATGGGGATGAGATCAGACTTAGATGGGCCTATCATTGCCTGCCCTGCTCGGAGTCCCCACCCCCGGATGGTGACCCTCAATCCTGCTGAGTTACCTGGCCTTGGCCCCTGACCAAGCACAATGTCTTGAGAAGAAAAACCAAAAGGCTCAGTAGCAGGCAGGGCCCAGCAGTGCTCTGAGAAGCCACTGCTGGGGGGGTGCTAAATTCCCAGAGCCTGGAACTGGGACTGAGCACAGCAAGGGGTTAGGAGAGGCTTGCAGAGGCCCCCAGGAAGGGGCTCAAAAGCCTCTGCCTGTCCCGGTTCCCGTGAGACCAGCTCCACATCCGGGGTTCTCTGAGCACCCCTGGCAACCGTTCTAGGTTTTCCTCTGGAACTGAACTTGAGACATCCTGTGTTTGGTTCCCAGAACCCAGGCCCCCACTTAACCTCCCAGCTCCCCACCTCACTGCCCTTCACTCTTATTTATCAAACTCCAATCAGGGGACAGCATTTATTGAGTGCCTATGCAGTGCCCAGTGCTGGGCAAGGCCCTGGGGGGTGGGGGTGGGATAGGGAGGAAAGACATACAGAAGGGGAGACTGCCTACCAGCAAGAAGCGTGGAGCTGGGGGTGGAAGTGGGGAGGTCAGAGCTGCTGGTGGTCCTAGAGAAACATTTGGGAGCCCTGCCCCCAAATTTGGTGGTATCTGTCTCTGGACTGTCAGAAATCCCAGTGTCCAGGATTTCTACCTTCCAGTTGTCATGTCTGTCTCACATGTGGGCTGATGTCCCTTTGTGCTCAGCACCTGAGGGAGTGCCCCAGAGACTGGCTGGGGTTCTCCTTCCATCAGGGGACAGTTCCTTCCCAGGGAGTGATACCCCTGGAGTTTGCTTCACCCAGGTCCCCGACTCCAAGGGAGCTGAGGGCCGGCGGTGCTGGCCCCTGCACTGACCCCGGGTTGCCCGGCGGCTGCAAGAGCACGGGGCCTCTGACCATCTGCCTCACGGCCGACCTGCAGACGCCCACGCCCCTCGGAATTACCCACTGGCCACTTCCTGGGCCACGCGCACCCCCTTGTGGTCATTATTGGCATTTTCTTCCCTCCATTGGATCCCCGCTCTAGGCCCTGCCTTGGGGCTGAAGGGCCCTTAGGGTTAATCTATCGGTGGTTTAGAATAAAGGGCGCTTAGTTGGAGCCTGACACCTGGTTTGGGCCGGGAACCTGTAATGGCCGGCTGTGCGATTCATATCTTAGGAGTCACTTTCCCAAACCTCGGTGTGTAATAAGCCATGCCCAGCCTGCCGAGAAGCTCTTGTGAGGTCCAGAAGACTTCAGTGCAGAGAAACCAGGGGACTTGTGGGAGAAGGCAGGGCAGAACTGCACCCTCTCTTTCCAGAACACTGAAGTCTGGAGCTGCCAGTCCTCCAGCTGGGCTACGGCTGGCCTGGGCTCTGAGTCGTTGTTGGCTCCCTGAATCCTCCCGACACCCAGGAGCAGGTGAAGCCTTTCAGAGCCTTGAAGACCCCAGCCGGGAGGGGCTGCCAGAGGCTGGGCTCCTGTTGGGGTTGTCCCCTGCTGGGCACACTCAGCACTGAAGGCTGGCTGGCCTCTAGCAGGGAGGGAAGGGAGAGAGGCAAAGGGCCTGAGCCCATGGTTGGGGTCCCTCAAACCCCCTCAACTTGATTCCAGTGTTCCAGATGCAGCCAGGCCAGTCACCACCCCAGCAGGTGTGATCACAAGGGCTAAGTGTCAGACGGAGGTGATGGCAGACGCAGGAGTGGCCTGGGGTGGGGAAGCCTGCGAGGGGTGGGGCTGACAGCTCTGAAAGGCCTTCCCAGCAGGCTCAGAGTTTTCTGTCCCAAATGACCCTTCTGACCACTTCCTGCTACTCCTCTGCTGCCCGGCTTCCCTCAGCCTCTGGCCCCCCTGGCTGAGCGGGGGCCCCCCTGGCCCTCTCCGCAATGGTCTCAGACTCTCCCCTGCTGTCCCCAGGACCAGCTTTGACCTCGATGTCCCCATCTCCCCCGTGCCCCTTCTCCTCCTCCCTGCCCCCTGCCTCTAGCTCCCCGCTGCTGTCCTCTGGTGAGGCCACAGGTGAGGCCCCCTGGGTCTCAGGCCGCTCCGCCCTGCGATAGACAAGGTAGCCAGTTGCAGGGAGCCTGTGGACCAGGGCTCCAAGGGGCAGGCGGTGGTAGCCCTGCTCCTTGTACAGGAAGAGGCCAAATGTGTCAGCCTGGGTCACTCGGAATTTGGTGGCACAGAGCTGGTTCAGGGTGGCAATCGAGGCCCCTGGGGGCACAGCCAGGGTCTTGGAGGTGCAGCCACTGCTGGGGTCCTGGTAGGCTACTCGGAGGAGGTGCTGTGTAGGAGGAGAAGCAAAGCAAGAGCTCAATCCTGCCTGGTCTATATCTGGCTGCAAAGCTTGAAGTCCCAGGGTAGGCTTTGCAGGGACAGGGTGCAGTGGTATAAATCCAGGGGTACAGCCAAGAGACGAAAGCTTTTTGGACAAGTGGAGCTGCAAGTGGGGCTCTGAGGGAAGGAGAGATCTGCCTTGGCTAGTGAGTCAGAGCTGCAGGCTGGCAGGAAGGGCGGCCCCAGCAGCTCTCTGGAGCCTGACAACCCGCCTCGGAACCTTCCCCCGTGCCCTAAGCACTTGTCCTGCATTCACTCATTTCATCCACACATTGACCCCAGGAGATAAGTCCTGTTGCCTCATTTTATAGATGAGGACATCGAGGCACAAAGAGGTTACGTGACTTGCCCAAGCTCCTGGAAATAGAAAGGAGCAGAGCGAGCATTTAAAGCCAGCATCTGGCTACAGGGTCTAAACTCTTAACCAAGGCTAGGAAGGGTCCCCTGACTGGATGGAGAGGAGGGTGAGGGGAGCACAGGCTGGGAGCCTCACTCCAGGGGAGGGCAGAGCCCCAGTTGGGGGCCAGAAGCCAGGATTTGGGGCTGGAGCTTGCCACCCATGTCCCTTTCCCCCTCCATGTCATGTCTCCGTTTCCTCCTCTGTAAAATGGGATAATAATGGTCCCAATTCCGAGTTTCTATCAAGCTGCAGGGCTGAGCCCCTAGAGCACATGGATCCCTCTCAAGAAAAGCTAGGCTTGGACGTCCACACAGGGTGCTGCTTCTGTGACAGGGTGATGTAGGACTAGCCTCTCCCCTGCCAGGTCTCACTAGGAAAAGGAGGGGACTATGCAGGATGGTGCCAGAACCCCGCCACCCCCACCGCGCCCCAGGGGTTGGGCGGTTCAGGGTGGCTGGCGTGGAGGCCCTGTTACCTGGGAGCTGTGGGTGGCAGGCAGGCGGCGCTGCTCCCAGAGGCTGAGGGAGCGCTGTAGTTCCTGTGAGGGGCTCAGGGGGAGGGTGCGGGCCTGGTCTAGGCCACTCAGCAGGGCCAGACTGGCCGAGAGGCTGGTCAGGTAGTAACCGCCTGGGACACAAGGGGAAGAATGCAGCTCAGGCTGGGGGTAGGGGACACTTGGCCACCCTCCCACCACTTCCTGGGGGCCATGCAGCCCCTAAGCACCCCAGTCCCACACAGACAGGGAGGTGGCACGTGGAGGAGCTCCCTCACCCTCTCCCGTGAGCAGGCTGGGCTCCAGCAGCTCCGACATGTACTCAGCCTCCAGCAGCAGCTCGGGAAGGTCGCACTGGGCCAGGACAAGGCTTAGCAGTGGGAGGAACTCATCTGCCCCTGCGCCCTCCCCTGGGGGGTGGTAGAGGAGGAAACTTCAGACTCCTCTGGGGCTCCAGGGTCGGGTGTCCACTCCGTGTCTCAGACACTGACCCTCCCTGCCACCTGCTGGGCCTGGAGTGATGTGGTCTCTATGGCAACCACAGACAGGGGCTGGGGAGAGGATGCTCCAGTCTCTGGGCCTCGGTTGCACCATCTCTGAGATGGGAGTGTTGGACCCATCCCCCTCCTGCTGTGCCATTCTGGAATCTCTGGGGGGCCTGCCTCTGACTGGGCAGGGGGGCAGGAGGGGGCGTACCTGCGTGGGTCCTCAGGGCTGTGTAGAGCAGCTTGCAAGCCTGCAGGAGCCGCTTGACCTGGGCGCTGGGAGAGTAGGCCCGGAGCAGCTGCAGCAGCTTCTGGCGCACCTGCTCCATCTCCACCGGGGAGGGCAGGCTCACGTGGGACCCGAAGGCTCCAGGGCCCTGGGCCCGGGCCAGGCGGAGGCCTTTGGCCAGGCGGCCCAGGGAGCCATTGGCGGAAAGCCGGCGCCGCAGGCGGGCCGCCAGGATGGGCCGGAGAGGCTTGAGCACGGAGCGATGCAGCGACTTCTCCAAGATGTGTTCTGCAGAGGAGAGGTGGGCAGGGTCAGGGGAACCTGGGGCGCGAATAGGGGCCCCCGGGACGGGGTCAGGGAGAGAGAGGGACGAAGAGGAGGAGGAATCTCGGTGAGACAGGAGAAGAGGGGGAGAGGCGGGGAACGGGAAGAGCTGGAGTTAACAGGGGAGGGGAGAGGCGAGCTGAGCCTGTGGAGCCCAGGCCTGGGGTCTCACCCAGTCTCTCGGGCGGCAGCAGCTTCTCAGGGCCCAGCTCTGCACTCAGCATGGCCCGGGCCCGGCTCAGCGCCTCTCGGACCCCCTGCAGCTCCCGGGGCTCAGGGCCAGCCCGCACCTGGGTCAGTAGGTCCTGCACCAGCTGGCCCACGGCTGTGTGTCGGTCCTGTGTCAGCGCCGCAGCTGCCCGGCCCACCTTCCGCTCGGGCGCCAGCAGGGAGCAGAAGGCAGCGCTCATGGACCGAAGCAGGGGCCGCCGGCGGCCCAGGCAGGGGGAGGTCGCTGGGCTTCCCCGGGACCCCGGCACCCCCTCCTCTTCCGAGCTGCTGGGGGAGCCGCAGTCTACCTCCTGGAGGGAGGGCAGCGGGGGGAGGCTGGGCCTGGCGCCCCCTGGCACACGGTACCCCACTGAGCTCTCCCTTCGCAGAAGCTGGCGAGGGGGTAAGCTTTCTGTCTGGTTGGGGGTTGCAGCTGGCAGCACGGGGACTGGGGGAGGTGGCACGGCAGGTGGTGACAGAGGACTGGAGGTCTCCGTGGACACACGCACTTTGAAGCTCCTCTTGAATTTCTCCCGCTTGGTGGGGCCCAGGTCCCCGGGGAAGAGGGGATTGAAGAAGCACAGGGCGGCTCCTGTGCCCTGGTCCAGCTCTTGCGGGGACCGGGGCTTCAGCCGGGGCAGCAGTTGGCCTTCAGACGGGCCCAGCTGAGCCTTGGTGTTGAGGGAGGAGCTCCAGAACTCTAGGGAAACCAATTGGGGCCTCAGGGAGGTTTGGGGAGGGTGCCATGTGCCCGCGTGCCTTCCCTTTCCTTCTTGGCCTCAGCTTGTCCATCTGTGCAATGGGTAGCAAAAGAGCCCTTACCAATGCCCAGATGGGAGATGGCTTCGAGTTCCTTGTGGGTGGCTGCCTGGCAGATGGCTCTGGGGAGCTGGAGTGGGAGGAGAAGGATGTCCCTGAGGCCAGAGAGGGAAACAGAAAGCCAGGGGTGTGAGGGATGCTCAGGGCTCTGGGGGCTGACAGGACCTGCAGGGGTTGGGAGGACACACTGTCCCAGGGAGCTGGGACCAACGGACACCAGCCACCCTGTGGCCAGGCTCACCGGGTATGGCAGTAGGCGCAGATGAGCTGGATCAGGTCTGGGAACATGAGCTCTGAGCCCTCCAAGGAGACACCTGAGGGATGAGAAGTGCGGTCGTTCTCTAGGAAACACCCCTGCGCCTGGCCCTGACGGCTTCCAGCCCCCCCCCCCCCAACCAGGCCAGTCCCGCTCACCCCCAGGGCTCTCCTGGATGTAGTGGCTGGAGACAAAGGAGGGGCCGCTGGCCTCGGGCAGCCGCACGCACAGGGCTTGGCACCCGCGAGTGTTAGATTTCCGCACCAGGAACGTCTGCAAAGGACAGGGGTCGGAGCCTCGGCACCTCCGTGTCCGGCCTCTCTCCCCCCACCGCCCCCCGCCGGCCAGTGCCGGGGTCAGGGGCACGACTCACCCCCGGGGGCTCAGTCCTCAGCACGTGCAGTGCGGCCGCGGCGTTGGCCCGCAGCTGCAGCCACACGGGCCGCGTGAGCAGCAAGCGCTCCCGCAGGCTCACCGTGCGCCCAGGCCGCTGGGGCCCGCCCGCCTGCCGCCCACTGGCCCCGGGCACGTCGTACGGCGGGTCCTCGGCTGGCCTGCGGGCGGGCGGCCGACTTGAGCAAGGGATCAGGGGGTGGGACCCTTCCTTCACCCTCTCCCCCTCCTCTGCCCTGGGACGGACCCTGCTCTGCCACCTCTCCCGCCCCACCAGGCTGCCCTTCCAACTTCACTAACTTTCCTCTCTCCGGGCGCCCAGGTGCAGAGTTGGACAGGCTGGGGGCTCCGAGGGGTCCAGCTCCCGGCTCCCCAGGGGTTTCCATGGCTGGGAGCTCCTTTGGTTTCTCCTGGTTTCTCCCGGTTTCTCCCAGGACTCAGGAAGGGAATCCAGCCCCCGAGGCAAGAGCGCTCACATTCCCGGCGGTGAGTAACACTTCCTGAGGGCGGTTCGCCCTGTCACGCCCCACCAGTTAACTCTTGTGTGTCCACTCAGCCCGGGCCGAGCCCGCTTCCTCTCTGTCCTGGGCCCAGCGTCAGGGGGCAGGGGTTCTGTCCGTGCAAGCGCCCCTCCGAGAGCCCCAGCTGTGGGGCCGCCACCTCCACACGGTGCATCCCGGAGCCTTACCGGCCTCCTCAAACCACACAAGCAGGCGGGAAGGGGTTAAGCAGGGCCCATCTGGGTCCCCCAGGCCCCAGTTTGGCCCTCGGGGTACCTTTAAGTCTGCGGTCAATGGCTCATCTGTGCGTGGCCCTGGGGTCAGCCCGGTGGGAGAGCACCCCCTACTGGTCACAGATGACTCAGTCCTGAGCCTAACTTGGGTTTTGGGATTTCAGGTTGCCATGGAGAAAGGATGCTGTTGTCTCCATGGAAACTAACCCCTTTGCTTAACTGAGGTTCTGGGGGTGGTTCCAACACGCAGCGCTAAACGGGGCGGGGGGGGGGGTTGGTTGTGAGGTCGTCAGCACACGGGGTGCTGCCAGCTGCCTCCTACGCATGCAGGCCCTGCCAGCCTGCCTTACCAATCCGCCAAGGGACTGGGGCAGGTGCAGACGTGACCCAGTCTCCCAGCCTGGAGCACACAGCTGCCTTCCCCACCCCAGGACACATGGTCTGCCTGTGCCACGTGTTGCTTCAGACTTGGCTCAGGAGCCCTTGGTCAGCCAGGGCTCACTCCCCCACCTCTGGGAGGTGTGGTGGGCGAGTCCCCCCTGCCCCTCCCGATACCCCAACTCAGAGTAGGTTGGCTCCTGCCGGGTAGTGAGGGGAGGTACCAGGGACTCCAGGAGAGCCTGCCTGACTCAGGCACTCCCCGTGGGAGCCCTGATTCTCTTGCAAGGTAAATCAGACACACACAGGTCACGCCGGAGTCCCAGGAGAGATTTTAATTCCAGTCCCTGCAATCTGGGAGACACCAAGAACCTCCTTGAGAAGACCCGGGGAGCCTGCCTTCTCACCTCCAACAAAAGCCAGGAGAGACAGGCCCCCAAAATATAATGTCTGGCTCAGAGTTCCCACAGAGTGGGGCCCAGCTCACTGGCTCAGCAACTGGTACACGGTCAGCAGGAAGGATGTTGCTTTGGCTTAAGACGAGCCACATCTTCTTTGTCTAGGAGGGCACCAAGGAGGCTGCCCTTTGGGAGGGGGAGGTGGTGCGCTCACTAGGGACGGAGGAGACAGTCTTGCCTGGCTAGGGCAGCTCTGGGCCACAGCTGTGCAGGCCCCCGAGGAGGGCAGAGGGGTCCGGACCAGCAATGGCTGGAGGGGAAGGTCCAGCAGCAGCACCGGGGAGCTGGCTGGACAGACCCCGAGGGGCTTGTCAGTCTGCCTTCCCACAGCAGGAAAATGCGAGTCCTGGCTTTGCTGACAGCTGCCCCGAGGGGCCCCTTGGCTCTGAACAGCACGGTCATGGTCCTAAGGAAGAAGCACTGCAGGTGAAAAGCTGAACCCGGAGGGGAACACCACTGCCTATGGGGGACTGAGAGGAACAGCCTGAGGCTGGCCCAGGGCAGCTCTATGGCCTGCACCCATGGGCCCGGCATTCCAGCCCTCCCTGACCAGTCCCAGGTGCGGGGAGCTTCATCCCCCAGCCCCATCGACCTAGAGCTTCCCTACCCCACCCCGGCGGATCCCGCTCCCCAAACCGATCTGCTCCCCAAACCGTTCTAACTGGGGCCACTGATCTGACATAACCACTGCCTCTTTCTGGGCTCTTTTCCAGGACTCTGGACTGGGGGAGGGGGTGGCAGGAGGCCGAACAACTCCTGTGGTTCTTACCATCTGCTTTTCTCTTCTGAGGGGACACAGCTGCCCTGGCCTGGGTGGGTAAGAAGAAAAGCCCCCCTTGAGAGCCTGCCTCCAGCTTGGCAAGTACCCTCCTCCACATCAGTTTCTCTGGGGTGGGGGCGCTGCTGGGTCAGTGCAGCATGGAGATGCGGGGGGGGGGGGGGGCATAAGACCCTTTCTAAGCAAAGCTCTGATGTGGTCCCCTGACAGACACCAGGCCAGTCCAGCCCAGAACAGCTGCCTTCCCTCCCTCCCATCCTATCAAAACCTGCCCTGGAAGGAGGAAGGGGCTGACACAGATTAAAAGGACCCTCCTGCAGGGAAGCCTCAGGCCAGCGCCTAGGTGGCTCAGTAGGTTAAGCATCTGACTCTTGATTTCTGCTCAGGTCAAGATCTCAGGGTCATGAGATCGAGCCCCACATCAGGCTCTGTGCTAGGAGTGACCCCTACTTGGGATTCTCTCTCTCCCTCTGCACCCACCCTCCCCTGCACCACTTGCACATGCAAACACATTCTCCTCCTCTCTCTCTAAAAAAAGGGCAATGCCAGGGAACCCTGGGCTAAAGGCAGAAGGTGCTGAGGGCTTAGCAGAGCTCCCAGGCCCTCAGGAAGCCCAGGCGTGGTGAGCCCACAGAGACCAAAGCTGGGGTCAGGGATGGGGACCTGCATGAGGGAAACAGGGGCCCTGGCCCCACCTTTTTGATAGCCGTCCAGTCCTCCAGGATGTCGATCTCCTGCAGCATGTACACGATGTAAGGACCTGCAATGGGGGTCAAGGAAACAGGAAGCCCAGTGGAGGGGACAGGTGTCACAGTGGGGAGGGGGCTGAGGACCCAGGTTAGAGCTCAGGTTCTGTCTCCTCCCTCTTGGCTCCCAGGTTCTCGGGGCAGGGCCTGTGGCCTCTTCACGAGTCTGGGGGGGGGTACTGAGCCTCACCCCTACCTCCCCTCAGCTCCCCCTCCCCCCCTCCAGTGTAAAGGTCAGGAGTTGAAAACCCAGCCCACCCACTCAGGGACCTTGCTCCCTCTACTCCCTCCCTGTCCCCTTCCTGTCCCTTCATCTGGCCCCTTCTACACACAGATTTCAGTCTCTTCCATTCGGGAGACAACCCTCCTTTGGTCTCCCACTCCCCTCCGGGGACCATCTGCTCTGTCCTCCTGGGCTCTGTACCTGATGTCTCCCATTCACCCCTCAAGTCCTCGCTGCCCAGACATCTCCCTCCCTGCCTGACCCGACTGCCATCACTAGGTGGCCCGTGTCCTGAGAGTCTGATGGCCGCAGAGTACCCGGGGGTGGAGGGCGTGCGGATTCCATTCCAGTCTGTGCTGGGCGCTGCCAGGAGGGATGAGGGCTCAGAAGGCCCTGAGCTGAAGGGGCTCACGCCTAAGGTGGGGCAGGGGGCAACTACAGTATGGGATGTGGGTGCCCCAGTTTAGGCCACAGGGGTGCAGAGTAGAGAGAAGGCATTGCCACTGGGGAGAAACCAGGAGAGGCTTCACAGAGGACGTAACATGTGAGACAAGCCCTGACCAGGCAGAGATAGGCAGCAAAGCTTTCCAAGAAGAGGGTGGAAAGTGAGAGCAGGCGGAGAAGGGGGTGGTGGTGGGAAAGTCTGGGACCTGTCGGGGATGTTGTGGGAAAACCAGAAGAGCCTCGAAGAAGACTTCACTCAGCAAGTTAGGGGGAGTCACTGAGTGGACACTTCTGTTTCTCTATGGTCCACACGGCCCAGCAGAGACCCAGGGCCTCACAGAAAATTCCCGACAGTTGGATTTGCCTATGTGTCTAGCGTGACTCCGCCTTCCAAGTCCCTCTCCACCCCCGCCTCCCTTAACCCTGACATCCTGCCCGGTTCGGGCTGCCCTGGGTGGAAGGATACCAGAAACGAGAGGGGCCTTCTTCCTCTTGCTGGCTGGCAGGGAGTCCCAGGTCTTTGCGCTGCTTCTGGCGTGCAGTTTGTCATCCCACCACTCTGTGCCCCCAGAGCCAGAGTCAGGATCAAGGTGCTGGCCCTCCCAGGACAGCCCGCCCTTGCAGCTGTGTCCCTCACAGGAGCCAGGCCAGCCCTTCCCCTCCTCTCCCTCCCAGGGCGGTGGAGAGCACCCGGGGGCCGGGGGCGTGGAAGCTGAGGTCAGGGCCGGATGGCATGGTTGTGCGAGCCTGGGGGAGGGGTCCTTGTACTTTTGTCAGCCCGGTTTCTTCATCTGTTTAGTGACCAGTGGGCCAATGACCATTCCGGCCTCCCTAGGACCCCTTATGAACACAGGCGCTGCGGACATGGAGGGGACTGTGGCTGTTGTAGGTGTGGGGGTGTGAGAATGGCACCTTCTGTTCTGGAAAGAGAGCAGGGGCCGAGGAGGGCAGGGGGACCCATTCTTGCTGAGCCTCCACTGTGCGCCAGGCCCTGGGCTGGGTCCTTTCTGTGCCTGGTTCTGTTTGGGCCCCACAGTGACCCCATGAAGCAGGCTCCCCGACATGCTCCCAGGGCAGGCAGAGCAGCAGACGGGATGCACAAGGACAGAGCAGCACCTAGGGCAGCCTCACCAGAGCTGATGTCCAGGCTCTGGCGGTCCTCCTCCAGCCTCTGGATCCGCTCCTGCAGCTCCCCCTGCAGGGTGTCGTAGAGCAGCAGCTTCTCACTCTGGAGGGGGCGGAGCCACTCAGCGGGGCGGCGGGGACAAGCCACTTCCGCGGACCGCGCCCCTCCCGCCCCAGCACCCAGTCACATTCACCTCCAGGTGCTGTTTGGCTCCCTGCAGCTCACACTCGTACTTGTTCCGGATCACGTCCAGACAGAAGCCCTTGTAGATTCCTACAGTGATGGGGGGGAGGAGGAGAGATGGGAAGCCCTGCTTGGCTAGGGACCCGGGTGTCCAAAAGGGGGAGCCAGGAGCAGGGCCGGTCAGGGGAGGGATGAGAAAAGCAGGGAGCAGAGAGCCAGGGGCTCTGGCAGACGAAGAGGGAGGTGGCCTGGGGGCTGCCCCAGAGCACAGGACAGCCCACAGACCTGCCACCTGAATGCGGATCTTGAGGCTCCGCTGCAGCCCCCCCAGAGGCTCTGTGTACTCAGGTGCCCTCTCGGCCCCCACTTCCTCCAGCCGCACCCTCAGCTGACTCAGCCGTTCCCTGAACAACCTGGGAGGGAAAAGGCGTGTGTCTATCAAACACGTGGCCGAGCGCCCGGCGCTCCCCAGCCAGGCCCGCGCAGCAGGCCCTTGGCCACCCCTGCCCCGCGCCAGGCCGGCCGCCTCCTCACCCCGGGTGCCGGGGGACCCAGCCCTGGACGCCCCACGCTCACTTCTCCTTTAGCTCCGAGAACTGCTTCTCCAGGTCCAGCATCTCGCTGACGCACTCGCTGCGACGCCGCTCGTAGTCCTCCTCATCCATCTCTGGGACAAGACGCCAGTCAGCGCTGGCTGAGGGGGAGCGGCCGGGCGCCCGCGTGCGCGCGTCAGGGGCTCACCCGAGCTCTCCTCCTCCGACTCAGTCTGGCTGCCGCTCCGCTCCTCCTCACTCTCTTCCTCCTCCCCATTCATCTCGGCAGCCGAATCGCCCTCTGCTTCCATCTCTTCTGTGTCTTTGCTCGGAGGCTGGACGGGCATCTGGGCTCTGGGAGAAGGAGGGGAACCATCACTTACCATTGTCCTCAGTTCCGAGCAGGAAAGTGGCCATGCGGGGAGTCAAACCAGGCCCTGTCTGCGCATCTCCCAGAGGCCGGAAATGCTCCCGTCCTGGGACATTGCTGGTGATCCCCATCTGGGGAATGCTGGCCAAGGTGATGGTCGGTAAGATGGGGAACAGCAAGGATGGGCTCCCCCACTGCCTCTGGGACTGTGCCCCCACTTGTGAATGGGGCATTTAAGGCCCTGCGCGGGCTGAAGTACTGGGCCAGTGGCTTCACCCCACCATCTAACAGTCAGTCCTTAAGTACTGTTCTCTCCACCCCTCCTGTTGATCCTTCCACCTGGAAGGCCCTCCACTTCTCTTCCTGAGAACACTTGGCAATCCCCCCGTTGCCTCACTGTGCTCCGGGTCAACGCCCGTGTCCTTCTGCTTTCTCTGGAGCCTCATGCTACCAGTACCCCCTTCTCCACTGTTTCTCCAACCCTCCCTCTTGACAGCTCCTGCCCAGGAAACTTCAAATGTGTTCAGGTACTGTCCCCCATTTAGAAACAGCAGAAACACAGAACCTCACCCTATTCCACTTAAGCACTCCCCATTTCCCACCTCACAGCGACACTTTTCAAAGCTCTGGCTGTTCCTATTCTTTCACCTCCCAGGTGTTCCATTCCATTTCTGATTGCCCTGGGCTGACATGAATCATGTGGCGTTAGACGACCTCCTGGTGCCCAATGCCAGTATTCTTTAGTACTTCTCTTAGTTGACTTCTCAGCAACAATAAACACTATTAGTCATTCCTTCTTTTATTTACTCAACTAAAATTTATTGAAGACCTAATAGATGCCAGGTACCATCAGACACTACAGTAGATCCTGGGCACGATGGGGCAGATAGTCTCTGACCTCAAGGAGTTTACAGCTTCCTGGGAGAGAGAGGCAGAGAAGCAGACTGTGGTGTGAGAAGGGTTAAGAAGGGTTGGGGGGGGCATATGGGAGAGGCATCTGACTGGAAACCGGAGCTTGCTCCAACAGTGAGGGCTTACAGAAAAAGATCCTTGCTACAGCAGCAGCATGGAGGGCTCAGACAGATGAGCTGAGGTGGCCAGGGAGGGAACATTCCAAGCAGAGTGAATCGCATGGGCACACACTCCAAAATGAGAGAAGGAGCAGGGGTGGGGGCACATGAGTCTAAGCCTCAGAGAGAAATCTGGGCTGCAGAGATCTGGCCATCGTCATACAGAGTTCTTCAAACCTTAGGAGAGGGCGCAACGAGCAAGGCAGTATGTGTGGAGTGAGAAGAGGTCCACGATGGAACTCCCAGGGCCACCAAAGGGGCAGGTGATGAAAGCCCTGAAAAGGAGAAGGAAATTAGCAAGAGGCAGAGGAAGAGAAACTCAGTCATGGGGAGAAAAAATTTCAGAAGGAAAGATGGTGACAGTGCCAAATGCTGCCAAGAGATCAATTAAGAGGAAGACTAAACGGTCCTCCCAACAGTTAATCTTTCCGCCTCCCGGAGGCTTCGATTTCACTCTGATGTTCTTCCAACTTCTCTGGGCACGGTTCTGCAGTCCTTTAGATCAGTGTAGACACCACTCTCTCCAAGAAGCCCTATTGTTTACATCTCCTATTTGCCCATCTTCACATCTGTCTGTCCAACCAGGCTGTAAGCCTCCCCAGGGCAGGGATGCACTTGTACCTCACTCACCCAGCACAGTACTTAACTTCACGACTCGTGGATGTGCAAATACAAACTAAACAAAGAACACTTTTTCAGGCAGGCTTTTACTTCTTGGTACCTTCCAGGGTACCCCAGGACCCTGTAGTGGTTGCAAATCCAAAGTATTCTGTTAACTTTCCTTGACACAATTCGAGTTGTGTAAAATAACTGGCTCACGGCACAGCTTAGTCGCATTCCTCAAGGATTTCATAAATGATCTGAATCTGACCTGAAAACCTCAGTTCTCCAAACCAGCTTCATCTTTCCCATTCTCAAGCCCGAGTTCCTGCAGTTCCCAAAATTTGCAATTCCTCTTCATTGTTAAATATATATATATATATATTTTTTTTACTTTTGTCTCCAGCTGTCTCTGATTCTACTGAGTGAGCAAAATTAAATCACAACCTCCCCTCCTTACCCCGGGCGCAAAATGAGGATAACCACCGCTACTCTGAGTGTTGTAAAGATCGCAAGGCGTAAAGGATGGAAAAGGATATTGTTAAGGCGCTGTACACAAGTAATTTATATTTTTAGAAAGTCAGCATTTCGAGGGCAGACCTCTACGGAAGACCGATTCTTCTCCCTCGAGAAAGCCAATCCAGACCCCTGCGCAGCGCGACGCGCCAGGACCCTCCCGCCCCGTTCCATTCGCGTCTGCGCCGGCGCCGCGGGCGGGGGGAGTCACCGGCTCTTCGGCGGCCAACAGGGGCCCCGAGGCGCCACACGCGTCCGGCCGGTTAAGTCTCCGCTTCGGCCCTCACTGGGCCAGCTCCGACCGACTGGCCAGAGACGCCGAACCAGGTGCCCTGAGGAGCGTTACGCACCGCGGGGAAGGGGGCCTCCGAGTTGACGTCTGAAACTCCCTGAGAGGTGCCCGCGTCTGCCGGACTCCCGGAAACGTCGCGCCAGTCCCTCTACTCCGGGAGGCGGGGCCCGCCGCACTTCCGCACACGTTATCAGGAGGCGCCCGTGGTGGAGAGCACAATTGGACAGTTGGGGCGAGGCATGCTGGGATACCGCGGGGTCGGTCTCCATAGCAACCGGCCGAAATTCACGCAGGCCTTCAGCTGGCGGAAAAGACCCTCGTGGTTTCCTTGCTTTGCGGTCGTCTCCCTTTGGGCCGCAGCTACCTCCTTCCCTCCGTCCCCCCGTCCCTCGTGTTCAAGGGAAGAAGCCACGACCCCACCCCCTGCCCGCCAGGTTCAGGAGAGTCATGGAGCCAGCTGTAGGTGTGAACACTCATTTATTTACACATGGTCGTTGGTAGGCAAATAACCCAGCCCAACCTATTTGAGGACACAGATCTGGCAGAGAATCTGCAGACCCTTCCTTTCTCCAAAGCTCCCGAGGGCGGAGGCCTGGAAGAACCAGGAAGTTTAGGCTTCTGCCCAAAAGCTAAGAACTAAATTCAACGCCTTCACCCGATTTCTTTCCAAAAAGTCCCATTATGTTAAGTACTCCCGACTTCTCAGTTCTGCCCCATTCATACTTTTCGCTCTCCTACTGCCCACCCACCCCAGACTGTTAATAATAATAACAATAATACTGTAATAATATTAATAATACTTCACATTTGTACGAAGCTTACAGAATGTTTTCACATATAGCATCTCATCTGAGCCTCCCAACAGTTCTGTGAGGTAGGTTTTTTCACCTCCCTTTTACAGACGGGATAACTGAGGCTCAGAGAGGAAATGGGATTTGCTCAAGGCCACACAGCTAGTTAGTGGTAAAGCTAGGACTTGATCCCAGCACCCCATATTCAAGTCCAGTGTTCCAACACCACAGCTACCACTGTAAAGTGGAGTGACATTTCTTACCCCTGTCAGGCCTGAGGGATGGCCTAAGGAGGGAAGAGGCTGAGACTTCTCTGACTAGGAGAGGGAAGGGCTCAGCAGTGACGAGGGGAGTCGGGGTACTTGGCCTTCAACTCCTGTTTGAACTGGCGGTAAAGGATCTTATTGTGCTGATTTTCGGCCTCCTTTTGGGGATGGAACTTCAAAGCTTCCTTGAAGCCCTTATGAACCAGGAAACCTTCGTTCAGCACCTCGAAATCAAATCCTGCCACGTGCAGCTCACAGGCCTGTTGGAGGAGAGACAGGTCAGTGAAGCTGGGTGAGACCGCTAGGGCCGAGACTGACATCCCTAAAGCCTCTCTCCAGCATCCCCACTCCTCTGGAAGCACCCTGGATCTTCCACACCATCCAACCACTTCGTGAACTATGACTGTCCTGCCTCATTGCCTCCTTTCCATCCAGGACCACTCATAGCTCCCAGAGCCCACCACTCCTCCTGCCCCATTTCCCATGCCCTCTCCCTGGGCACCTGGCTGATGCGATTGAAGCCGTACTGGCGAAAGCGCTCGTCGAAAGTGGGCACCTTGCCTCCGGCCACGTAGAATGGTTCCCAGGGGTCCTGCCAGGGCACCACATAGGCAGGCCTCAGCAAGCTCTCTTCTGGCAGGTTGACCCAGCGGGAGTAGTTGGTGGGCGCCTGGCAGGGCGTGCACAGCCCATAATAGAAGGGCCGCACCTCGCCCACTTGGTAGAGCTGCAACAGCTCGTTCTTGTTCGTGGGCATACGGCGGGCTCGGCGGATCTCAAAGGCAGGCACCACCAGTGCTGTGCCTGCCCACTGCTTGCTCTGATCCAGCATTTCCCGCAGGCCCCTCCACAGCCCCTCGCTGGGCACCATGTCCACGTCGATTACCAGGGCATAGTTGGCCCCCTCACGAGCTAGATTCCTCAGCAGATTATTGGGATAGGAGACGTTGGTGCCCAGAGCATAATTGATCCCGGGCTGGGCCACCCTGGCTAGCTTGTCAAAGACCTCCTGGCAGGACCGCAGCAGGGCAAACTCCCCCGGCTCCCGGGGATCGGGCACAGCGGCCTCATAGCGCGAGGGGCACACAAGGTGCATGGCGACCCTGGCGCGCATATCGGGGCAGTGGCTGCTCAGCGCGTAGGTCAGCACCGTGGCTAGCTGCGCCTCCTCCTTGGTGGCCGCGAATACCGACACGGATAGCGGGCCCTCCCAGCGCTCCAACAGGCCCGACAGGTGCAGCAGGTTGTCCACGCTGGCGTGCGTGGCCAGGATCACGTCATTGGGGTCCATGGTGGTCTTCAGTAGGCCCCTGTAGACGCGGTAGTCGCCACTGGCGTCCAGGACGCCTCCAGAGGCCAGAGCAGTGCGGAGCTGCGCCTTGACCTGGTCCACGGACCGCGGGGACGGGGGAAAGAACTCGAAATACTGGTCTTGCTCCTCCTGCCCGTGTAGCCCGGACAGCAGCGACAGGTAGAGCAGCTGCAGCATAGCCACCAGCATTAGCGCGGCCAGAAGCAGCTGGTAGAAGGCGCACCGGATGGCGTAGGACATCTGCATGGCTCTCGGGGCTCCGAGCGCGCAGCAGGGACCACCGGGCCGCAGCCTTTGCCAGCCGCCGCAAGCCCGGATTTACCGCAGCCTGCCGAGCGCAGCCGAAGCGAGCCGAGGCGAGCCGAGCCCCGCGCAGCTTCCCCGCCCGAGCTGGCCTTGGGGCGCGCCAGCTCGCCCCCTGCGCGCGAGGAGGAGCTACTGCATGCGCCGCCGTCCCGCGCTGTGCAAACCCTGAAAGTGCCCGCGGCCGCGCCTGCCGTGTTCCCAGGGATACACGCGCCCCTCCCTCCCGATCGGTGTGCGACCCCCTGGACCAGGCGCGTTCTGAAACACCCGCGCGCTCGCCCCCGTCTTAGGGAGGGGAAACCGTGGCAGAACTCTGGTTGCAGCTTGGTGAAGGATGGCGCGGGTTCGCGGCTGCGGCGGGCGGGAAGGAACACAAAAAGTCCCTTTCTTTCCGCTGTCTCTCCCTCCGTCAGGTCCTGTGAAAGCCACACTGAAGAATGGATGGGGGCGGGGGGAAGCAGAAGGTGCGGAGATGAGAGATAAGGGCATATGGAAAAGAGCGCTTTACGTGGGACGAGGTGGCCGAGTGGTTAAGGCGATGGACTGCTAATCCATTGTGCTTTGCACGCGTGGGTTCGAATCCCATCCTCGTCGGTCGTGTTTTACACGAGGTGACGGGGGTGTACTTTTCTGACTCCCTAGGAAGAGAGCCCAGGGCTCAGTGGCACGTAGAAGACCCGAATTGGAATTCTGGCTGATGCCAAATGGGGAGCCAATATATTACCTGCGGTAATTAGAGAAGCCCCCTCAGGAAGTGGTGGAATTTGGTAGTGCTGTGGTGTTTGATCACTGAAATCATCACCCTGTTCAGCCCACTGATTCCCCTCCCCCTAGCAGTTCTCCCAGGGGGAGATCTTCTGTCCACCCCCCCACCCCCTACCCCCCAACATACACACATACACGTTTAAGCAGGAGGTCTAGAATATACTAACACCAGCCAACGTATACAGAAAGCGCTTAATAAGTGCTTGTGGAATAATTGATCCATGGGCACTTTAGAAGAAGAGAGGCTGTGGGGGAAGGGCAGCTACTTCGACAGCTAAATCAGTTATATGGGATAACTATTTGAGCTCTGTGAATCTTGGGAAGGTGGTTTGGGGCAGACTGGGAAGAGCTTCCAATTGCCAGGACAAGTTTTGCCCTCATCTTCATAGGCTGTAGGAAGCCAAGGTTGTTCTGCTTGTTTGTTTGTTTTAAAGCAGTTTTTTGTTTTGTTTTGTTTTTTTAAGAGAGAGAGAGAGCACAAGGAGGGGGGAGGGACAGAGGGAGAAGCAGACTCCCCACTGAGCAGGGAGCCCAAGGAGGGGCTCAGTCCCAGGTCACTGGGATCATGACCTGAACCAAAGGCAGATGCTTAAGCGACTGAGCCACCCAGGTGCCCCAGAAAGTCCAGGTTGTTGAAATGAAGAGAAACCAGGGGACCTATATTCTGCAGCCCCAGCAATACCACATACTGAGCACTGCTCTGCGCTAGGGGCTGTGTTAGGCACCGGGGATGAAGCCTTGCAGGAGACTTGACAGGTACTATCCTTGAAGGTTTTCACTGGTGACCTGTGCTGGGTGAGAGGAGAAAAGTATGTGAAAACCCTTTTAGCACAGTCCTGGCAAACTGGAGGTGCAGACGTCAGATTTGGTGCTATTAGGGTCATCTTTGACTTGCTCAGTGTTGCAAATAACAATTTTTTTAAAGATTTTATTTCTTTGACAGAGAGAGACACAGCGAGAGAGGGAACACAAGCAGGGGGAGTGGGAGAGGGAGAAGCAGATTTCCTGCTGAGCAGAGAGCCGATGCGGGGCTCGATCCCAGGACCCTGAGATCGTGACCTGAGCTGAAGGCAGACGCTTAACGACTGAGCCACCCAGACGCCCGAAAATAACAATTTTGAATCACGTTAGTTGTTGGCTTTGGTGAATCAGAAGATTTCACATAAAATCCACATTTCCAACTTTTAAATTCTGAGAGATCTGGCAATGCCAGGCCTGCTTTTCCACAGGGTGACAATTGGCCGGAACATAAAGAGTAGTTCACCCTTTGCAAACAGTTGTCTCTTGGCCAAGGTTTCAACACTACCCCTTCCCTGTTCCGCCTGGCCCCTGGGCATCTGAGTCTTATCTGCAGCACTCACACGATACCTCCCTTGGTCTGCCCAGGCACCTGCTCGCAGTGTCTTCTGCCTCCCACACACTACAGTGCTAGCCACATAGCCAGCATCAGTGTGTGTTTGTTGATGAGTGAATAAGAAGCTTCCGAAGTGTCCCCAGTGGTCGTAGCTTGAGGGGAGACTGGAAAGTAGTGATGGCCTCACTGAGGTGTCAAGATCAAGGAAAGCTACATGGAAGGTCCTGCCTGCTATTTGTGCAGAAGGGCCTGGCTGGGGAGCGACACTGGCTGGAATGGAGTGGAGCATAAGAGATTCAAAGACCAGAGTTGTGGGCACTTGGGTGGCTCATTTAGTTAAGCATCTGCCTTTGGGTCATGATCCCGGGGTCCTGGGATCAAGCACCACATCAGGCTCCCTGCTCGGCAGAGAGCCTTCTTCTCCCTCTCCCTCTGCCTGCCGTTCCCCCTGGTTGTGCCCACTCTCTCTCTCTCTCTCTCTCTCTCTCTCTCTCTCTCTCTCTCTGTCAAATAAATAAATAAATAAATAAAAATAAAAATAAAAAAAAGACCAGAGTTGAGGGCGCCTGGGTGGCTCAGATGATGGTTAAGCGTCTGCCTTCGGCTCAGGTCATGATCCCAGAGTCCTGGGATTGAGTCCCACATCGGACTCCCTGCTCTTTGGGAGCCTACTTCTCCCTCTGCTTCTCTCTCTCTCTCTCCTCTCTGTCTCTCATGAATAAATAAATAAAATCTTAAAAAAAAAGACCAGAGTTGAAAACCATTAGCAAGCGGTCTGCTTTCCACATACCTTACCCTCTGCATCTCTTCCATCTGGCCTTTCCTGATTTATATCTTTTTGTACTAAATCTGTAAGCCAGCAAGTAAAATCATTCCCTGAGTGCTGTGATTTGCTATCGCAAATTAATCAAATCCAGTGAGGGGGCTGCTGAACCTCTGATGTATAGCTAGTCAGTCAGGAGCACAGATGTCTGAAGCGGGGGCCATCTTGTGGGACTGAGCCAGGAAGATGTGGGACCTGATGCTGTCTCCAGGTAGATGGTGTCGGAATTGTGTCACGTTGGAGGACACTCCGGTGGTGTCAGAGGGTTGCCTGGTGTGGGGGAAAAACCCACACATCAGAATTGGTGTCAGAATTTTGTGTATAGAAATACAACTGAATTTTGTATGTTGATCTTGAATCCTCCAATTTTGCTGAATTTGCTTATTAGCTCTAAGTGTGTGTGTGTGTGTGTGTTCTTTAGGATTTGTTTTTCTGTATGTGTATGTATTATATCATCTGTGAATATGGATGGTTTTTCTTCTTCCTTTCCAATTTGGATGCCTTTTATTTCTTTCTTGCCAAATTGCTATAGTTACGACTTGCAGTGCAAAGTTAAGCAGATGAAATGGTAAAAGCGGGCCTTTTCCTGATCTCAGGGAGAGGCTGTCAGTCTTTCATCATCCAATATGACATTAGTCGTGGATTTTTCATAAATGTACGTCATCAGGTTGAGGAAGTTCCCATCGATTCCTTGCTTGTTGGGTGTTTTTATCTTGAAATGGTGCTGGGTTTTGTCAGATGTTTTTTCTGCATCGGTGAGGATGACCATGTGGCTTTTCCCTTTCATTCTATTAATGTGGTGTATTACATTAATTGTTTTCTGTATGTTGAACCACTGCATTCTAGAGTAGATCCCGCTTGGTCATGGTATATAATCCCTTTAATGAGCTGCTGGGTTCCGTTTGCTAGCATTTTGTTGAGATTTTTACATCTATATTCATAAGAGATATTGACTATTAAGTTTTCTTGTGATCTCTTTGTCTGGCTTTGGCATTAGGATAGTGTTGGTGTCATAGAATGAGTTAGGAAATGTTCCCCCTCTTGTATTTTTTGGAAGAGTTTGAAAGGACTGGTGTTCATTCTTCATTTTTTTTGAAGATTTTATTTATTTTTTGACAGAGAGAGACAGCGAAAGAGGGAACACAAGCAGGGGGAGTGGGAGAGGGAGAAGCAGGCTTCCCGCTGAGCAGGGAGCCTGATGCGGGGCTCGATCCCAGGACCCCGGGATCATGACCTGAGCCAAAGGCAGATGCTTGATGACTGAGCCACCCAGGCGCCCCTGTTCTTTATTATTATTTATTTTTTTTAAAGATTTTATTTACTCATTTTACTCATTTGACAGAGAGAGACACAGCGAGAGAGGGAACACAAGCAGGGCGAGTGGGAGAGGGAGAAGCAGGCTTCCTGCGCAGCAGGGAGCCTGATGCAGGGCTCCATCCCAGAGATCATGACCTGAAGCCGCAGGCAGACGCTTAACGACTGAGCCACCCAGGCGCCCCTATTATTATTTTTTAAAAGACTTTATTTGAGAGAGAGAGAGAACAAACAGGTGGAGGGAGAAGTAGACTCCCCACTGAGCAGGGAAACCTGACAGGAGACTCGATCCCAGGTCCTTGGGATCATAACTTAAGCCAAAGGCAGGTGCTTAACCAGCTGAGCCATCTAGGCACTCTGGTGTTCATTCTTTAAATGATTGGTAGAATTAGCCTGTGAAGTCACCTGGTCCTGGAATTTTTCTCTGTTGGGACATTTCTGATTATTGATTCAATCTTGTTATTTGTTCTAAGTATGTTCATACTTCCTATTTCTTCTTGAATCAGTTTTGGTAGTTTGTGTGTTTCTAGGATTTGTTAATTTCATCTAGGTTTCTCATTTGTTGGTGTACAACTGTTCATAGTATTCTCTTATAATCCTTTTTATTTCTGTATAATCAACAGTAATGGCCCCACCTTCGTTTTTGATTTTAATAATTTTAAGGTCCTCTCTCTCTTTTTCTTAGCCTAGTCAAAAATTTGTTAATTTTGTTGATTGTTTCAAATAACCAACTTTTAGTTTCATTGATTTTCTGTTTTCTGTTCTGCACTGTGTTTCCCTCCACCCTAATATTTATTTTATATTTCCTTCTGCTAGCTTTGGGCTTAATTTGCTCTTCTTTTTCTAATTGCTTGAGGTGTAAAGTTAGATTAGTTTGAGACCCTTCTTCCTTTTTTCTTTTCTTTTTTTTTTAAGTAATCTCTACCCAGTGGGGTTTGAACTCAAGACCCTGAGTTCAAGAGCTTCAGGCTCCATCGACTGAGCCAGCCAGGTGTCCCCTTTCTTCCTCTTTAATGTAGGCATTTACACCTACAGATTTCCTCTCAGCACTGCTCCAGCTGCATCCCATACATTTCAGTGTGTTGTGTTTTCATTTTCTTTTGTAACTCAGAGATTTTCTAATTTCTTTTTTGATTGATTGATTTCTTTCTTTTGAGGGGGGATTTTAAAGGTAGTTCTTTTATTTTTTTATAGCAAAATAACTGCAAATTAATCATAGAACATAGTATACGTTGTGTAGATTCTCTTGTTTTCCGTATTGAAGTATTGTACATTGTATACTGACATACAGTATATTAGTTTCAGGTGAACAACATAGTGATTCCACAGTAATCCAGTCACCACCTGTCACCACACAATGTTATAACAGTATTCTTTTTTTAAATTTTAAATATATTTTTAAAAGATTTTATTTATTCATTTGAGAGGAGAGAAAGAGAAAAAGAGAGCACAAGCGGCGGGGGGGGGGGGGGGGGGGGGGGGGGGGAGAAGGAGAAACAGACTCCCTGCTGAGCAGGGAACCCCATGCAGGGCTCGATCCCAAGACCCTGAGATCATGACCTGAGCCAAAGGCAGATGTTTAACCGACTGAGCCACCCAGGTGCCCCAATGCTATAACATATTCTCGACTGTATTCCCTATGCCATACTTTTCATCTCCATGATTTATTTGTTTTACAGGTGAACTTCATTCATCCCTCCATCCCCTTCTCCTCTTGCAGCCACCACTTTCTTCTCAGTATTAATGGATCTGTTTCTGCTTTTTGTTTCTTTGTTTTGTTTTGTTTTTCAGATTCCACATAGGAGTGAAATCGCACGGTATTTGTCTTTCTCTGTCTGACTTATTTCACTCAGCACAATACACTCTAGTTTCTTTCATGTTGTTGCAAATGACAAGATCTCATTCTTTTTCAATGGCTCATATTCCAGTGTGTGTGTGTGTGTGTGTGCGTGTGTGCGTGTGTGTGTGCACGCGCGCGCGCTTTCTCCATTCATCCATCAGTGGACACTTGGGCTGCTTCCATATCTTTTGACTTCTTTTTTAACCCATTAATTCAGAATGTGTTAATTGGTATATATTTGGGAAGTGTCCACTTTTTGTTATTGATTTCTAGTTTCATTCCATTGTGATTGGAAAAGATAGCTTGTAAGATTTTAATCTTTTAAAATGTAGTGCAGTTTTGTTTGGTGTCCTAATTGATGATCTATCTTGGGAGATGTTCCTTGGGCACTTGAGAAGGAGGTACATACCTTCCGCTGTTTGTAAGTGAGTGTTCTGTGTGTGTCTGCTTGGCCTCATTGGTTTATGGTGTGCTCAGGTCCTCTGTGTCCTTGCTGATCTTCTGTCTGGTTGTTCTCTCCTTCATTGAAAGTGGGGTATGGGGCGCCCGGGTGGCTCAGTCGTTGAGCGTCTGCCTTCGGCTCAGGTCATGATCCCGGGGTCCTGGGATCGAGCCCCGCATCGGGCTCCCTGCTCACCGGGAGGCCTGCTTCTCCCTCTCCCACTCCCCCTGCTTGTGTTCCCTCTCTCGCTGTGTCTCTGTCAAATAAATAAAATCTTTAAAAAAAAGTGGGGTATTGACGTGTCTAACTATTCTTGTAGAAATGTGTATTTCTCCTTCAAATTTGTCCATTTTTGCTTCATATTCTTTTTAGGATTGTGTTGTTAGGTATGCATATGTTTATAATTATTATATCCTTTTCTGAATATATAACCTCCTCCTTTGTCTCTTAAATAATTCTTGACGTGAAGTCTATTTTCTCTGATATTAGTATATTTACCCTGGCTGTCTTTTGGTTACTACGGGCATGGAGTACCTTTTCCCATTCTTTCATTTTCAGTTTGTTTGTGTTTTTTGCCCTAAAGTGAGTTTCTGGTAGACAGCATACGGTTGCACCACTTTCAGTCCACCTGACAACCTCTGCCTTTTAACTGGAAAGTTGAATCCATTCACAAACCAGGGGGCGTCCTCCTCATGAAAGGGTGAGGAATTCGAGGGCAAGGACTGGCCTTCAGGTGTTTGTGTCCCTCTTCCAGCTCTGTCTCAGCACTTGCCACATAGAGCCCTCTCCAGGTGTTTGCTGCTGGCAGCTGGCTGCTTCTGAGAGAAGCTGGGCCTGCCGGCACAGCTGTGTCAAGCTGGGGAGGTGGCAGGGGCTGGGGGACTGGGCATCAGGAGAGGAACGGACGGGTGCAGCCCATCAGCCACAGTATTTGTTTCTGGCATCGAAAGCCGGCTACAGAGTGATCTAATGGGCGGGTTGGGGCTGGGTCTACCAGGAAAGAGGATGGGAAGAAGGAACTGCAGGTTGTGGCATCATAAGGACATCTGAAGGGTGAGTGTCCTCTTTCTGGGCCCATCCTCCACCGCTCAGCCCAGTGCGGGCTTGCTCCAGGTGACTGCAGACCAGCACAGTGGGTTCCCTGGGACTGTTGCTTGGCCTGTGAGGGTGGGTCTGGCAGGTCTAGGGAGCTTTGGGTTCAACAGACAAGAGTCTGTGAACGTGGAGAAGGAGAAGGGGGCCCAGGAAGTGTGTGGTCCTGTCCTCACCAGTTCCAATCAAAAGGTCTGGCAAGGCCTCGTGGCCGGCACAAGATACCTCTAGGACTACAACCCCTGTTTAGGAGATGTCCCTCTGTACTCCAGCCCCCACCTCTCCCTAGGGCTCCACACATGGGCACGTCCCGATTCCCAGTGCTTATAAATGAAAGGACCTGGCTTTGAACCCAGAACGCTGGATCGGCTCACCTGCACTTAACCACTAAGTTAAAGGGCCTCTGAAGAGGCAACCGCGCTCTCCTCTCCCAGATCGCTCCTCCTCTGTCTAACCCCCTATTTACACCTCATCACTAAGGCCCTTCATCCTTTGTCCCCAACCCACTGCTCCAGCCTCATCCCCTCCCCCCTCCCTCTCTCACATCCTAGGGGCTCCCCAACCTCCCCCCCACCAGAAGTCCCCACTGTTCCCTGAATGTTCTGTGTCCATACCTTCCACCAGCCCTGCTTTCTCTGCCTGGGATGCCCCTCCCCCACCTCAGTGGGGGAAGGGACGGAGACTCGTTTTTTCGGTCCTCTGAGGCCCAGCTGGGGGGACGCTTCCTCAGAGGGGCCACCCTGACTTCCCACAGGGATCCACAGCATCCTTTTTTGGAATCTTACATTCCATACTTCTGCAGGTCCCTCACAGACCCCATCCCGTGTTACATTCTACTCCCTTGGCCTTGGGGCCTGCCCTGTGGCTTTATTTCAGCTCCCAAGGTCATATCTCACCTCTGAGCAGGGACCCTGTGCTGACTCAGGGTATATAATAGCTGTTCAGTGAATATTCTGGAAGGCAGGGGGTGGGGCATGTGGGCCCAAAGGCTGGTGCCTCTGATGACTTTGCTTTTCTCTGGGCTGGGCAGGGTAGTACAGGTGTGTGGTGAAGCAGGCCTTTTCTCCATCCCTCCAGAAAATTCACTGACTGCCTCCCTGAGGCTCCATTTTTGGAGAAGGGGTGGGGCTGGGGGGGCAGAGGTGGACGGGGAGAGCAATAGTTGTTCATGCAGCCAGGTGCTCTGCCCAGGAGCACAGACCACTGTGTGGTCAAGAGGGCCCAGCATAGGGATGCCCACGAATCCCTGCCCCTCCCAGGGCCTCAGTCATCCCATCTGTCAAATGGGTACAATCATCCCTACCCCACCCAGCTCATCAAAGCTGATAGAGCTGAAAGCACTTTGGAAATAAAGACTCAGTGAATTGATTATACAAACGAAGAAGGTTGTTATTAGACCCAGGAGCAAGGTTGGAGGGAGAAACAGCCAAAATGTGGAGTAAGTGCTTAGGACTCCGGCCTTGAGCCTCTTGAGGGAAAGAGAAGCAGGTAGTGGGCAGGAAGAACAGCACCTACAGGGAGGTGGGGGCTGGGTCGCGGCTCTGCCACGGACCAGTCATTTCCCCCTGAGACTTGGTTTCCTCACCTGCACAAAGGGAGAGCATAATCCCTGCCTGGCTCCCCCCAAGGGTCTCAGTGTGACTTGGGGATGGAAGAGCTTTGCACATTGTAAAGTGCAGCGCACCCATGGAGGCTCTGGGGAGTGGAGACAGTTAAGTCTTCGCACTGAAAACACTGTTTGGGCCCACAGGGTCCGTGAGTACCCTCAGATCCCTAATGTCTGTTCCTTTTCCCTGCTGCCCTCAGCTTCCCTGGCATCCTCTGCCCTGGGGTCTGAGAGATTTGATCCTGGGGTTACTGAGGCCTGGGGAGAAGAGGAGCCCCCCACTCCCACTCTCAACCTGAGGCTGGGCCACACCAGCCACACCATTGGCAAGACCCCACTGGTGGCCTCTGATCCCCACAGATTAGCAAGTGCATTTCTTGAGATTAACAAATATACTCATGATGGGGGGAAGGGTCATGGCCCTTGGCCCCCTTTTCCCTGATTGGCGCCCTTGGAATGAGGTCTTGTGTGCCTCTAAATAGTCTGTCTCTGTGCGTCAGCTCCATTCCTGGGTGAGGGTTAGAATGACTGCTGGTGAATTCTTCCTTGCAGCCCCCAAGCGGACACCAGCCGGGGAAGGAGAGCAGCACCCACTTCCTCCTGGCACCCCCAGACCAAGGGGCCCCCACCCAGCAGAGGCTTGAACCCAGCTCGCCACTCCCCCTGCGTTGGGGTCTCAGCTCCAAAGGGACAGCAAAAAGAGAGTTGTGGGCGAACTCTGGATGGAGCACTTCAGAGCAGAGCCTTAAACAGGAAGGAGAAGGCGGCTCCACAGGAGAGCCCCAGGGCCAGGAAGAAGGTCATGAGGGTGCCGGCCACCTC
Organism: Callorhinus ursinus; assembly: GCF_003265705.2. Classification (NCBI taxonomy): domain Eukaryota; kingdom Metazoa; phylum Chordata; class Mammalia; order Carnivora; family Otariidae; genus Callorhinus; species Callorhinus ursinus. The sequence continues at coordinate 4,908,720 of NW_027397113.1, read as the reverse complement.
CCTCTCATGTGGCAGCACCTGCCTAAAACACACAGGAGTAGGAGCTCTTAGGAAACATGGGGCCAAACCTGGACCCAGCCCCAGTGCCCTCTGCCCCCCATACAACAGGACACCTGAATTCTAGTCTGGGCTGACCCCACCTCTGGGTCACCATAATTAGGCCCTTCTCTCTGGACTTCAGTTTCCTGATCTATAAAGGGAGGCCACTGCCAAGGACATCTCTCGGGCCCTGCAGGCCCAGTATTAATAGGATTCTAGATTCCACTGCCTTCATGCTCCACAAAACATCCCAGCCTGGTCCTCCCTGTCACCTTTACTCTCTCTGGATTCTCAACTCCATTGTCCCTAGAGTAAATAGCCCATGAACCCCCACTTTGGATCAAGACTTTAGCTCCACCTTCAACTGAGAATTTTGGGAGGATCTGGGGCCTAAAGGAATGGTAGTCCGACCCATTTATTTCACAGATGGGGAAACAGGCCCAGAGGAGAGGCTCTAGAAGGAGTCCCTGGGCTACTTCGCTGGCAGGAATGCTCCCAGCTGAGGCTCCCTCTCCCAAGCTCCCGCACTTGGGCTGGCTCAGCAGGTAAGGCCTGACCTGACAGGGGAGCACCAGCGGGGCCTCGAGACAGCTAGCGCCGGGCTGGGCAGAAGCCGAATGGGCCCACTCTCGGCAGGCCCACCTCCCCGCCCTCAGGCCCTCCCTCCTGACCTCCAGACCTGGGCGCCAGGCACATGGTGAGGGACATCAGGTAACCGTTGGAAACAGCGAAGAGCAGCATGAAAGTGATGAAGTAGGCATCCTGTGGGAAGAGAATGGGCAGCCGGGACCTCTCGGGCACGTGGCACAGCATGAAGAGCGGCACGAAGAGGATGCGCAGGCAGACAAGCAGGGGCAGCAGCCGGCTGTCCTCATCTGGCTGTGGCAGAGGCTGGGCTGAGGGCCGTCCCTGGGAGCCCACCCCGCCTGGACTCTGTCTCTTCCCCTGGCCTCCTACTCCGTGTGAGCCAGTGAGGGCCCAGCACTGAGGCCTCTGGAGAGTGAGGGGTTGGGCCAAGACCACTCAGCAACCAAGGACTGGCCTGGGGCTAGCCTCCTCCACCCCTCCTGATCTCCAGCTTGCGCTCTCTGCATGGCGGAACTGGAGACCTTACACAGCCATCTTTGGCTTTCTAGCTGGGTTCCTCCAAGTACCCCATGGGGGTTCCACAGACCCCTTTGGGGCAGGCAGTGCTGCTGAATGGGATTGGAGGCTGGAGATCTAGGCCCCAGCCCAGCTGGGATCAGAGCAGGTCCTCTTTGGCCTGCTTCATTTGTTGCCTCTCCTTGGAAGATTTCATTTAGAGAAGCCGCACCTTGGCTAAAAGCAACCCAAACACTAGGAACCTTGTCCAGCCTCTCACATGGGACAGGAACCTCCATGTAAGGGTCTCTGGGCTGGGTACCGAGGGCCAGGTCCTGGGCTGGATGCTGGAGACCTAGGTCAATTGAACATGACTTCTGCTTTCAAAGAGTTCACAGTCCAAGCCCTGGCTTGCATACCTCCAGGGGTCAGGTGCTCACTACCACTTGGCCAGCTATTCTGTTGCCGGAACTAGAATGGTCCGACTTTGGGGAGATCACCTTTCTGAGCTCCTTCACACCCTCTGATCCTCAACTGCTTCCTGAAACCATCAGAGACCCCCCAGCCCAGGTGTGCTCACCCACAGGAAGTAGGAGGTCAGGCTCCGTCCCACCCAGTCCATGATGTTGAAGAGAAGGAAGCAGCAGATGGGGTTGAAGAACTGACCTGGGAGAGAAAAAGGGCTCGTCCTGGCCCCTCCTCCCTCCCCTTCCCCATCATTCCTCTTCCCTCCCTCTCCTCCTCCCCTGCCCTGCTCTCTTCTGCTTCCCAGCACTCACTCCACTTCCCAGGACTGGTGGAGCTGGTCACCATGGCCGTGATCGCAGGGAACACGGACAGAGTGACGGTGAAGACCAGCACAAGGCACAGCGCCGTCAGCCAGATCTGAGAGCCAGAGGCAGGGGTGTAAGCAGGCAGGGCCGACTAGGACCCAACACCCAGCCCCAACCTCCAAGCCCTGGCCCGGGGGCAGGACACCCGGGGCCTGGCCTCGCTGTGTTCCTGACCCACTATGACCCTGGCACCTTGAAGTGGACAAGGGGAGCACTAGGGCCCCACTCTATTCCAAGGGTCTTTAGAGAGGGCTGGAGAGAGCAGGTGGTTGGGGGCCATATCCAAGCCAAACCTTTTGGAAGACAATGAAAACTGAAGGTTTTCCTGGCTTCTGGGGCTCCTCTGGCTCCAGCTCTGGCTCCTTCTCAGCGTCCAGATCCAGAGTCAGGGCTACCTTCTGGGGGCTATTTGGGATACTGTTCTTCTCATCTGGGGCAAGAGGAGAGGGCAGCGTCATGTCTGTGACAGCCAGGCTCGATAGACGGCGATTCCCGGCAGTTGAAAACAAGTGACTCTCCTCCAGCCCGGGATGTAGGCAAAGAGAATTAACCATGGAAATATGCTAAGCTACTACCTCGGAAGCACATAGTGTGTCGGGCAGAGTTAAGCACCTGAGATGGATTATCTCACTGCTACTGCTTTCCACATAAAGAAACTGAGGCTCAGACAGTGGGAGCTGGATTAAGGCTCAGAGGGGTTAAGGCACTTGCCTGAGGTTACCCAGCTTGGACGTCGTGAGACCAGGATTCAAACAAATGCATTTGGACCCAGAACTAGTATGTTGGAGCTCTACTGTCCCCTCATTTTACACAGGAGAAAACCGAAGCTCTAAGCCAACGGCGACGACTTTCCTCCCACTGAATTTCTCCTGTGTCTGCTCACACAAGGCTACTAGGGGTGAGGACTCTAGATGGGGAGGCATCACAGAGGGGAAATGCTTCCCTGCGGAGGTAGCTTTAGCCTCCCCTGGGTCTTCCCTTCCCCAGCAGGGTCCTGAGCTCACCAGACTGGAGGAGCTCGGCTTTGGTCTCCAGCTCCTGACCTGGCGCCTGCGATGGTTTCTTGGATAGGTAGTAGCGGGCAAACTCCTGCAGAAGGAAAAGTGTTGGCCCTGCCTGGCCTGGCGAAGGTGTCTGGATCCCTCGCCACCCTGTCGACTTAGAGGCTGGAGGCCCCCAGTGGCTGACTCCTCTTGGGATCAGGTCCCTTCCTCCTCCTCCCCTGGCCGCTCTCAGGGCCTCAGACCCAGAGCTGTATCTGAGATGCTCTGAAGTGAGGCCTCGAGCCCAATACCAGGCTCACCAGGTGGGGCAGGCTCAGGTAGCACAGGATGGCCATGAAGGTGCCCACGCAGGGTGTGATGAAGTACCCCAGGGCGGAGGTCTGGGCATCCACGCCACCTGTGCAGAAACTTCAGCTGCAGAGTGGAGGCGGCTGGTTCCACTGGCTCCCACGGGGGCGGGGGGTGGGGTGGTGGTAACTCTTGTCCCACTTCCCATCATGTACTTCTCAGATTCACCTCCTGGCCTCTTCCGATCTGCTCACTGACAAACTCAGGAACCTGTGCAGGGCCCCAGCCCAGCCCTTTGCTTCTCTCATTCCTCCGTCCTTGTCATTTTTGTTGAGCACCTATTATGTGCTCATGTTTATTGCAGACTCCTTGCAGTCTGAGGACAGAGCTCTAGGAAGCATTCCAGTGGGGAAACTGACACAGGTGAAGTGACCTGTCCAGTGCCCCTGGCTGGGGAGGGGTGGAACCAGGATTCCAACCAAGTTTGCCCGAATCCTAAACCTGTCCCTCCTTCCCTGCACCCCAGGCTGCTGCCACTCCCCAGCATCAGCCTCAGGAATCCTGCCCCTGGCCCCAAGTTAACCCAGTCCTCACCTGATCACTCTCTCACTGGGCCTAAGAGCACCACTCCCTACCCCCAAACCCAACCCCCTGCTTCCCATCACCTCCATCTCTACCCAGAACCCAAGGCATCTCCCTCCTAGCACCCTCAGTCTGCTCCCCAGAATCTCAGAGGCCACCCCCGCCCTCCAGCCACCCAAGTCCACTCACTGGCCATGGACATGAGCATGGCCAGGGCAGCGAAGATCCCAGCCAGGCCCTGGCCGCTGAGGAAGAGGGTGCTGTAGGTGGAAGGCATGGTGCCCAGCTGCCCGAAGAGACTGCCCTGCAGAACTGCACAGAAGGCTGTGGAGGGAGAAGAGTGGGGGCTGCCACTCAACGAGGCAGGCCTTAGAGGCTCCCTGGAGGAGGCGGTGGCAGGGTGCACAGGAGACTCTGGACGAGGCTGGGCAGGCATGAGACTCTGGGCACCCCAGTGTAATAAGCCCCCTCCCCTTCTTCCTTCTTCTCAGGTGCAGCCATAGGTCTGAGGGGCTGGGGGCCAGGAGGCCTGATCTTAGGTCACGGTGGGTTTGGGACAAGTGACTTTTCTTCTCCCTCTGGGCCTTAATTTCTCTTTTTTTTTTTTTTTAAAGATTTTATTTATTTATTTGAGAGAGAGAATGAGATAGAGAGACAGCATGAGAGGGGAGAGGGTCAGAGGGAGAAGCAGACTCCCTGCCGAGCAGGGAGCCCGATGCGGGACCCGATCCCAGGACTCCAGGATCATGACCTGAGCCGAAGGCAGTCGCTTAACCAACTGAGCCACCCAGGCGCCCTGGGCCTTAATTTCTCATCAGGGGTAAGAGTGTTGCTGCTGCCGCTGTCTTTCCTTCTTGGATACGTTGGGCCCTTTCAGCTACAAGAGGAGGCTGGGCTGAAGCTCTGGGTGCGCAGGGTGGGGAGGTGGGGGAGGGCAGCAGTACTTACAGTTGATGAACCAAACAGAGGCCATGGTGATGGAGAAGAAGGGCCCAGGGCTCATGTCCACCTTGACCAACGCCGCCGTCAGGGCAAAGAGCAGCAGGATGACAAGCAGGCTGCCCAGAATCCGCACCATCTCAGGGATGCTGCTCATAAGTAGGGGCAGAGTGGGCAGCAGCTGGACTCCGGCCCGGCAGGGGGAGGTAGGCAAGAGATTGAGCCCAGGGGTGGACAGTGGGAGCTGGCGGGGTGGGGGGCATGCAGGGGGAGTGGAGGAAGGATGGGAGGTCTTCCCTGGGCCCAGATGGAGCTTCCTTAGCAGGGGTGGTGGAGGTACCACAGAGGGATGGCCCGCGGAGAGCCCGAGGGGCGGGGCCTCTCACCACTGGTACAAGAAGGAGTTGAGGAGTGTGAAGAGCAGCAGGGGCAGCTGGGACAGCAGCGTCACCCAGTTGTTGAAGTTGAAGGTGTCTGCAGGGCCTGTGTGGTTGGTGTCCAGAGTCCCGGTGGTGGTGTTGGCCCCTGCCAGCCGCCCCTGGAAGTACTGTCAGAATGCCGGGGGTGGGTGCACAGGGGGGGGTACAGGGTCACCCTCCAACCTACCCGGAGGAGCCTCCCAGCCTTTCCACTCTGTCTCCTCCCATGTTTGGGATTGCTCAGTTAAAGTCTGCAGGAGCTGTCTGTTTGTCCTTGCACTGATCCTAGCACCTGGCACACAGTCGGAGCTCGATGAATGTTCCCTGAATTGAGCAGCTGATGTCTGGGACAGAGCCCAAGCCCTAAGAACCCCCAACTTGGGCCTTGCTCTGTCTTTGAATCACCCTTCCTCTGCAGTGCCCTGGTTCAAGCCTCTACCCCCACTCCTGCTGCAGCTGAAGATTTATTGCGTGTCTCCTGTAAGCCAGGCCCTGGCCTAGGTCCTGACCAACTGCTTTCTCTCTGGAACACACATTCTTTAAGCCTCTGCTTAACTTCTTCCTCCCCACTGCCCACAATTCCCTGTTGCCTACAGGGCAAAGCCCCAAGATTTTGGAACATTGGGAGCCCTTCAGAACCAGATCCTGGCCTCCCTTTTGTGTTGCATCTCCTGCTCCGTCCCGCTAAGCTCTAGGTACCCCACGCTCTGGCTCCTTCTCTGAACAGTCTGGCATTCCCCTGCCTTGGTGCCTTTGCAAGGCTGTCATCTCCACCTGGAATTGGAATGCCTTCCCGCATTCCTCCCACTTCCCCCCAACCCCCACACACCAATGCTTTACCTACCCTTCTTCCAAGTTACAAATCACCTCTTCTATGGAGCAGAAGGAATTATTCCCTCCTCTGGGGACCCAAAGGACTTTGCTCCAAGCTTGGGGTGGCAGGTGCCATATTAAATTATTAATAGCTCTTTGGCACCCAGCTCCCTCTCAAGACCAGGGGTTGACTCATCTTTGGGTCTCCAGGGCCCAGCAGAGAGCCAGACACTGAAGAGACATCTGGAAAGTTGTTGCATTGAATATATATGAATAACCCAGTCCCAAAGAGAACACAAACCCCAGATTGCTGCCTTCCCTTGAGAGAATGTAAGCTCCGTGAGGGTGGAGGCTTCCTCTGTTGTGTTTCCTCCCATAGCCCCAGTGCCAAGAACAGGGCCTGGTTCACAGTAGATGCACATTATTGACTGTTTGTTGGATGAATTAATGTAATTTGTGCTATTTCAAGGAAAACCAAAGTCTTGGATAACCCACTTTGGGAGTGGATTAGCCCAGGAATGACTAGCCGGGGAATAATGACAAACAGGGGTGGGGGGTGAATAGTTCTTCGCTAGTTTCAACCCCATCCCCCATCCCCCTGCTGGTGGCCTTGCCCCTGTAGGATCTGGGCATCCCTGAAAGCTTGACCTTTCCTATCTGTGAGAGGGGCGCCTCCCCTCTCTGAGGCTCGGTGCTTCAGCGGACAAACGCACAAACTGGCATAATGAGGAGTCAAAGGCTGCACGTCCAAGGCTGATGGTGGTTGTGGCCATGAGGCGGGCACTCTAGCCGCGAGTCTCACCGGGATGGCCGTAATGAAGAAGTTCCAGGGAAGAAGCGTGCCCAGGCCCAGGATAAAGAAGCTGATCCCGACCAGGTGGTAGCTGTGGGGATCAGTCAGAAGGTCACCCTGAGGACGCAACGCCTCAGCCGCGCCCCCCCGCCTCCCAGGCCACCCCCTCCGCAGAGCGGACTACAACCCCCATCACTCCCGCTCAGGCATCCGAGGGATGCGGCTTATGGGAACTGTAGTTCCATCCAGTCTGCTTTGAGCCTTGGAGCGCCCGAAGGCAGCGGGGCTGCGTTGCCCACGGCCAGCCGGATCCCCGTCTGCACCCCACCGGGTCCCCAACTCGCCTGTCCTGTGGGGCGTCTCCTCGCGCCATGGCCGCCCAGCGGGATGCGCGGGGGTGGGAGGGAGGTGGCGTGCTGCACCTGCACCTACGCGGGGGCCCGAGGGCCGGAGGATCGCCGAGACTGGGTCTTGCGGGCAGTGGACAGAGGGAGGGGGGTCGGGTCTCCCCCGAAAGGGACGGGGGCGGGGGCGAGGCGGGAGGTGGGAAGGAAGGCCGGGACTGATTTCCAAGGGTGTCAGGCTCCACAGGCTCGGACCTCGCTCCGCCTCCGGGGCGGGGACAGAGGGTCGCACCACCCCTCCCCACCTCCTCCTGGCCCCGACTCTAGACTCTCGCGTTGGACCCTGCTCGACCTCGCGGTCCTCGGACCCACGACTACCCCTCGCGGTCCCGTGCGGCTTCGAGGCGGCTGACCCGAGAAGGTCCCCTGGGGCTCCGTGGGGCTCGGCGGGCGGGGTGGGGGAGGCAGTAGGTACCGCTCCCCTCCCCCGCCCGGGGCTGGCCAGCGGACCTGGTGCGGCTTCTTCCCCCCAAGCCAATTCGGAGGTGGTGTCAGAGCCGCGCAGCGCGGGGTAACGCGGGAGCCCTCTGAGGAGCCGGTTCGCCCAGGGGTAACCCGAGCGTCTGTCGCCAGCGGTCCTGGCTGGCTGCGCCGAGCTGGGCGCTTCGGGAGGCCAAGGAGAGGGCCAGGTGCCGGTGCTGTCGGAGCTCCCAGGCTGGTCTGGAGGACAGACGGACAGACGGGTTTTCCTCCTCCAAGCCGGTGCCTGGGGAAGCGCCGGGCCTTTGGGGCGCACTGCGGCGGCGTGGGCCCAGCTGGGGAGCCCAGGCGGGCTTCCTGGCGACAGTGTGGCTGAGCTGCATTCGGGGCAGCAAGGGGTTAAGCAAAGGCTCTGGAGGGAAGGGTGACCCGGAGATGCTCTTCCCAACCCTGCCGCTAAACAAACAACTTTCGGGCGGCCCCAGGTCACAGCACACCAAACCTATTAAGAGGCACGCACCTCCCACTTTTTTTTTTCTGTGAAAAACGTCGAAAAGATTATAGACCATTGCAATTTTGGAATTAATTTGCTCTAATTCATGCAATTTACAAGTGGGTCTGTTTGCTCTGCACTTACCGTGCATATGGGGGATGCTGGAGAAGTGAGAGGCTCTAAATCACAAATTATTTTCATAAGCAATGAAATTTTATGACCACACACCAGATTACCTGTGTGTTTCTCCAGTTGACTGTGAGTCTATGGGGCAAAGACTGTGCTTGTCTGGCTCAGTGTTTTATTATTGCAAACTTCTAGCGCTCCTGCCTGGTTGGTAGCAGGTGCTTGATAAATGCTTAGTAAATAAATGGATTGTAATAACATACAGCGATTTGAGGGAGAAAAGAGACAGCATTAAATTACACTGAAAGAGAAAGTTATTCTCTTTTCAATTTGCTTTCGAGCCTTTGGAATATGTGAAGAGGAAAGTCAACTTGGTGCTAACATGTTTCTAACACCTGTTGGTCTCTTTCCCTCTTTAACAGAGAGATGGCTTCAGGGCTTCTGCTGACAACTTTATCTAAACAGAGGTTATTAATGTTTATGTTCCTTTTCTATTTTTTAAAAAGATTTTATTTATTTGACAGAGAGAGAGAGAGAGAGAGAGAGAGAGCGCATGCGCAGGAGCACAAGCCGGGAGAGGGGCAGAGAGGGAGAAGCAGGCTCCCCACTGAGTGGGAAGCCCTATAAGGGACTGGATCCCAAGACCCTGAGATCTTGACCTGAGCTGAAGGCAGATGCTTAACCGATTGAGCCACCCAGTCTCCCCTCATTCTCTATTTTTATTGTTGCTTTATTTTTAGGGCTATTGACGCTAGCTTCGTATTTATGATAATGACATGCACTTTTCTTTGCAAAATAATATTATGTATACTATAATAAACGTTTATAAATTTATTAGAATTAAATAAAAATTAAATATTAATAAATTAAAACATAAGTTTGTTAAAATAATGAAAGATTAAATTTTTATAATTTTTTATTTTTTATAATTTATTTAATTTAGAAAGAAATGTGTTTATTTTACACCTGAAACTAATGTAACATTGTGTGTCAACTATACTTTAAGAAAAAGTATAAAAGATAAAAGATAAATTTGTTTATAATTTAATATAAACTCAAAATTAACTTCTGAAAAATGAGTCATTTAAAGACAATTAATTAGGGGTGCCCGGCTGGCTCAGTTGGGGCAGTGTGTGACCCTTGATCTCAGGCTTGTGAGTTTGAGCCCCACGTTGTGTGTAGAGATTACTTAAAAATAAAATCTTAAAAAAGCAATAAGGAAAATTAAGTAAAAGGGACTGCAGGTAGGGCACAGCTATGGCTCAGCTTTCAAAGGAAGGTCATGAGGAACTGAGCCTGGGGGACACTGCATTTGTTGAGAAGGTGGGTGAAGAAAATGAAGGCATTTCAGGGAGAGAACATCCTGTACCAAGACCAGGGACCTGGGAATGCTGGTACATTCTGAGACACACAAACAGATCCCTTTGGCAGGCCTGGGGCTGGGCGGGAGGGGGCAGGGGTGATCAGAGGGCTGAGTCTGCCGGTTAGGACAGGAGGAAAGAGTTTGGATATCAATTTAAAGGAGAGGTTCTCAACTCTCAGACTTAGTCAATCACAAATATAACAAATGTTTTGTTGCTATCCTGCAGTGAATTAATATGTAATAAAAGCTATCTCTACACCAAAAAAATGTCAATATAATGTCCTAATTGTACTACACAGGATAAGTAGAAGTATTTAATAATAAAATAGTGTGTGTTTGAATATGCAAATGCTCAGGCACAGTGGAGCAGTTGGGTGGGGCCCCTCTTCATAAAACCACGTGAATATTTTTATTTTTATTTTTTTTAATTTTTTAACCACAGTGAATCTAACGGCTGCCAGTGTGCGCACCGTGCGGGCAAGTGGTGGGCCGGCCACTCAAGGACCCTCTAGTTTGCTATTGGTGATGTGACTTTCTGAAGTGGTGACCGAGTCTTGGCAAGGCTCCAAACAAAACCAAGTGCAGCTGTCTCTCCACCTAGACAGTGGCTGTGTTACTGAAAGATGCTGTGTATTTTCAAACCTTACAAATAATACAGTGTGTCCATGCAGAAAATGGGCTTTGGGGCCAGGCTCGGAAAATCATTAGCTAAGTTTTCAAAATAAAGAGGAGATTTTATTTTTAGTGCCATTTTAGGTTTATAGAACAGTTGTAAATAGTACATAGAGTTCCATATACTCACCCTCCCATCCCGTTCCCCAGTTGCCGTAATTATTAACATCTTGCTTTATTGTGGTACATTTGTTACAATTGATGAACCCGTGTCAATACATCATTATTAAGTATAGCCCATAGTTTACACTAAGATTCACTCTGTGTTTATATGGATTTTGACAGATGCATCATGTCATGTATCCTCTATTATGGTGTTATACAGAATAATTTCACTGCCCTAAAAGTCCCTCATACGTCACCTATGCAACCCTTCCCTCAATCCCCTGAGTCCCCAGAAATTACTGATCTTTTTACTGTCAGAATAGTTTTGCCTTTTCTGAAACATCATGTAGTAGGAATCAGACAGACTGTAGCCTTTTCAGGCTGGATTCTTTCTTTCTTTCTTTCTTTGTTTTTTTTTAAGATTTTATTTATTCATCTGAGGGAGAGAGACAGAGAGAACACAAGCAGGGGGAGAGGGAGAGGGAGAAACAGACTCCCCACTGAGCAGGGAGACCCACGTGGGGTTCAATCCCAGGACCCCGGGATCATGACCTGAGCCAAAGGCAGGCGCTTAACCATCTGAGCCACCCAGGCGCCTGAGAATGGATTCTTTCACTCAGCAATATGCCTTTAAGTTTTCTCCATGTCTTTTTGTGGCTCAATAGCTCACTTTTTTTTTCTAATACTGAACAGTATTCCATTATACGGATTATTACAGTTTGTCAATCCACTTACCTAATGCAGGACATCTTGGCTGCTTCCAGTTTTGGGTGATCATGAATAAAGCTGCTGTAAACATTCATGTGCATGTGTTTGTGTGGACATACGTTTCCAACTCAATTGGGTAAATACCCAGGAGTATGACCGGTGGATCATGTGGTCAAACTATATTTAGTTTTCTAAGTAACTCTCAAACTTTCGAGTGCCTATACCATTTTGCGTTCTTACCAGCAATGAACGAGCATTCTGGTTGCTCCACATCGTCATCAGCATTTGGTATTGTCAGTGTTTTAGATTTTGTTCATTCCAATAGGTAGGTAATGGTATCCTCTTGTTTTCATTTGCAATTCCCTAATGATGTATTATGATGAGCATCTTTTCACACGCTTATTTGCCATCTGTGGATCTTCTTTTTTTTTTTTTTTTTTTTAAGATTTTATTTATTTATTTGAGAGAGAGAGAGAGAATGAGAGATAGAGAGCATGAGAGGGAAGAGGTTCAGAGGGAGAAGCAGACTCCCTGCTCAGCAGGGAGCCCGATGCGGGACTCGATCCAGGGACTCCAGGATCATGACCTGAGCCGAAGGCAGTCGCTTAACCAACTGAGCCACCCAGGCGCCCCATCTGTGGATCTTCTTTAGCAAAGTGTCTATTCAGATCTTTTGCCCACTTTTGAATTGTTTTGTTTTCTTATTGCTGAGTTTTAAGAATTCTTTGTGTATTTTGGATAGAAGTCCTTGATCAGATCTGTGTTTTGCAGGGCACCTGGGTGGCTCAGTCCATTAAGAATCGGACTCTTGATTTTGGCTCAGATCATGATCTCGGGGCTGTGAGATGGAGCCCTGCCTGGGAGTTTGCTTGTCTCTCTCCCTTTGCTTACGCCCCACCTCCTCTCATGCAAGCTCTCTTGTTCTCTCTCTCTCTCAAATAAATAAAATCTCTTTTAAAAAAGTTTCTAAGGTGTTTTTTTTTTTAAATACAGATATGTTTTTTTGCAAATATTTCCCGCCAGTCTGTGGCTTATCTCTTCATTCACTCAACAAATCCTTTCACAGAGCAGAAGGTTTTAATTTTAATGAGGTCCATCTTACCACTTTTTTCTCTTAAAGATGTTTTATTTATTTATTTGACAGAGAGAGAAAGACATCGAGAGAGGGAACACAAGCAGGGGCAGAGAGAGAGGGAGAAGCAGGCTTCCTGCCGAGCAGGGAGCCCGATGCAAGCAGGGAGCCCGATGCGGGGCTCGATCCCAGGACCCTGGGATCATGACCTGAGCCGAAGGCAGACGCTTAACGACTGAGCCACCCAGGCGCCCCACCACTTTTTTCTCTTTCATGGATCATTCTTTTGGTGTTGTATCTAAATGCTTATCACCTGGGGCGCCTGGGTGGCTCAGTCGTTGAGCGTCTGCCTTCGGCTCAGGTCACGATCCCAGGGTCCTGGGATCGAGCCCCACATCGGGCTCCTTGCTCAGCGGGAGTCTGCTTCTCCCTCTCCCTCTGCCTGTCGCTCTGCCTACTTGTGCTATCTCTCTGTCAAATAAATAAATAAATAAGATCTTTAAAAAAAATAAATAAATGCTTATCACCAAACCCAAGTTCACCTAGATTTTTTTTTTCCTATGTAATCTTCTAGAGGTCTTATTGCTTTGTGTTTTACATTTTGGTCTAAGATTCCTCTTGAGTTAATTTTTGTGAAAGTTTTTTTTGTTTTGTTTTGTTTTATTTTTAATCTATATGGATGTCCAAGGAGTCAGTTAAAAGTTGTTCAGGATGCAGGACAGGTTTTCCTCATGTGGGACTGTCTTGTGCATTTGGGGATAACTATTACCCTGACCTCAGCCACTAATTGCAATTACTGCCCTCTCCTCCCGTGATTGTGATTACCAAGACAAGATTCTCCAGGACCATGGGAGAAAATACTGTCCTTCTAAGGATCATTTCCCCTCCCGCCCCCTCATCAGACAGGGGAGAGGGATGCTCAAATAACATGTTGAAAGGTCACTGCACTTGCTGTGAGTTTTACCACAGCCTTCTGGATGCATCCATCCAAAACTGATTTTTGTTTAGCTCACTTGGTTTTGAACTTCATACAAATGCAACTTACTTCTTAAAAATTCAACACATTTTTGAGATTCATTCATGATGTATATGGTTCTTTTTCATTCACTATTCATGGCATTATTCGCTGCCACACGGTGTTTATCTTGTTGGATAAATGTTGCAGGCCTCTTTGGCTTGTTTCCACTTGTGTTCTAGTCTAAGAAATGCTGCTCTGGGGTGCCTGGGTGGCTCAGTTGGTTAAGCGACTGCCTTCGGCTCAGGTCATGATCCTGGAGTCCCGGGATCGAGTCCCACATCGGGCTCCCTGCTCAGCGGGGAGTCTGCTTCTCCCTCTGACCTTCTTCCCTCTCGTGCTCTCTATCTCTCATCTCTCTTTCTCTGAAATAAATAAATAAAATCTTTAAAAAAAAAAAAGAAATGCTGCTCTGAGTGGTACTGTACCCACTGCATATATCCTGTGGACATCTGTGCAGGAGTTTCTATGGATCAGGGTTTCTCAACCTCAGCCCTATAGACATTTTGCATTCGACTGTTTTTTTTTTTTAAGATTTTATTTATTTGAGAGAGAGAGAGAGAGAGCATGAGTGAGCAGGGGGAGGAGAAGAGGGAAAGGGAGAGGGAGAGAATCCCAAGCAGACTCCGCACTGAGCGTGGAGCCTGACGCAGGACTTGATCCCAGTAACCTAAGATCACAACCTCAGCTGAAACTAAGAGTTGGATGCTTGGGGCGCCTGGGTGCCTCAGTTGGTTAAGCAACTGCCTTCGGCTCAGGTCATGATCCCAGGGTCCTGGGATCGAGCCCCATGTCAGGCTCTCTGCTCAGCGGGGAGCCTGCTTCCCCCTCTCCCTCTGCCTGCTGCTCTGCCTACTCGTGCTCTCTCTCTATCTCTCTGTCAAATAAATAAATAAAATCTTAAAAAAAAAAAGAAAGAGTTGGATGTTTAACTGACTTTACCACCCAGGCGCCCCTAACATGCATTATTACTAACTAAAGTCCTCAGGTTCCTCTAGCCTGCACCTTTTTCTCAGCCTTTCCTTGTTCTTCGCGACTTTGACACTTTTGAGAAGTACTGTAAGGAATTCTATAGAATATTTCCCAACTTGGGTTTTTCTGTTTTTACTATGTCTAGACTTGTATTGGGTGGGCTGCGGGGGTGGAGGAAATACCCAAACAGTGACATGCCCTTCTACCAAGAGTATCTGATATCAACATGACATCACTGGCGATGTTAACTTCGATATCTTGCCACATTGCCAAGTTTATCCACTGTGAAACTACTATTTTCTCTTTCCATACTGAATGTATCCTTTGGGAAGCCCGTTGCCACATGTGCCCATAGTCAAAGGAGCTACATACACTATCTGGAATTCTTTGTAAGGAAGATTTGTCTCTTCTTTCCCATTTATTTATGTCACTGTGGACTCATGCATATATGTTTTACACTTTGAGTTATAATCTAGTACTGCATTATTTACCTTGCTGCTCAGATTTTTCCAGCCCTGGCCACTGGGAGTTCTTTCAAGTTGGTTTCTCTGTCCCTTTGACATGCCCCCATCCTTTTGTTGTTTTAAGTACTGCCTTGTTTTCTGCTACTACAAAACATGCCAGGTTCATCTTGACTTTTCCCTGCCCTAGCCCTGAATCAGCCTTTCTGCCAAGGAGCCCTGCTGCTTTTGTTGGAGAATGGTATTTAGAAACCAAAATCTGGGCACTGGGAGTCAAAGTGACCTTTTAAAAATGTGAAATGAAGGGGGGATGGGGGTGCCTGGGTGGCTCAGTTGGTTAAGCGGCTGACTCTTGGTTACGGCTCAGGTCACGATTTCAGGGTCCTGGGATCCAGCCCTGCGTAGGGCTCCACACTCAGTGGGGAGTCTGCTTGAGATTCTCTGTCCCTCACCCTCTGCCCCTGCCCCCACTCACGCACACTGTCTTTTCTCTCTCTCTCTCTCTCAAATAAATAAATCTTTAGGACACCTGGGAGGCTCAGTTGGTTAAGCGTCTGCCTTCAGCTCAGGTCATGATCCCAGGGTCCTGGGATAGAGCCCCACATCGGGCTCCCTGCTCAGCAGGAAGCCTGCTTCTCCCTCTGCCTCTCTCTCTTTCTCTCTCTGTCTCCCATGAATAAATAAATAAAATCTTTAAAAATAAATAAATCGGGCGCCTGGGTGGCTCAGTTGGTTAAGCGACTGCCTTCGGCTCAGGTCATGATCCTGGAGTCCCGGGATTGAGTCCCACATCGGGCTTCCTGCTCAGCAGGGAGTCTGCTTCTCCCTCTGACCCTCTTCCCTCTCGTGCTTTCTATCTCTCATTCTCTCTCTCTCTCTCAAATAAATAAATAAAATCTTTAAAAAGTAAAAATAAATAAATCTTTTTAAAAATTTAAAAAATAAAGATGAAAATTGGGGGCCCCAGGTGGCTAAGTCAGGCAGCCAACTCTTGGTTTCAGCTCATGTCATGATCTCAGGATCCTGAGATTGAGCCCTGATGGGGCTCACTGCTCAGCGTGGAGTCTGTTTGTCCCTTTCCCTCCCCATTTGCCCCTCCCCCTGCTCTCATGCTCTCTCTTCCCTCTCTCTCAAATAAATAAATAAATAAATAAATAAATAAATAAATCTTTTTTTAAAAATGAAAATTGCATTATATCAGCTCCCCGCATACACTTTTGGATAGATTCCCACTGTTCTCAGAGTTAGAGCTGAGTCTGTGCAAGGCCTGTAAGATTGAGCCGGGGTGGGCTCCTGACACCCCCTAGTCCCAGCTGGCTCTGCTCGCCTCAGCCCACCAGCCATGCCACCCTTTTGCTTCCCAGGATACTCCAAATTTTCTATTCTTGAGGACAATGTGAGCGTTTCATCCTCCAAGTAACTCTGACCCCTCCTGAAATGTCCCTTCCTGAGAGAGGTCCTGGCCGCTGACCTCCTCCTGCCCAGTCTCCAAATCCAATTAGGCTTTCCGTTGCAGGACCCAGTGCTTTTTCTTCTGTGGCAGAGACCACTTACTATCCACAAAAATCCTTTCTCTTCTTTGGTAGTAAGAGACTTTTCATGGGGCACGTGACACCATCTACACTTCATTTCGCAGGCTCCTTTGGAGTTGGGTTTGGCCATGTGCTCAATTTCTCTCATAGAATTTGACTGAAGTGACACGTGCCACTTTCTGGACTGGCCTGTAGAAACTTCCATGTGTGCCTCCATGCCTTTTCCCCATCCTGAGGGCTGGATTGGCCACCACCAGAGGTTCATGGGAGCTTTATGCAGAAGATGGCAGCTCCCATGTCAACCCAGTGCTTGAATCATGATGTCATGCCCACTGCTTGGGCAGAGCTCCCCACCAACCTGGACCTGCCACCTTAAACTGTTACGTGAGAGAGAATCAAACACTTCTGGGGCCTGTTTCAGCAGCTTAGCCTGCCCCCTTGCAAACGCTTTCTAATTCAGTTCAGATGCTTTCAGTGACAGACAGCAGACAGGCTGGAGAAATGAAGGCAGAGCTTCTGGTCTGAATGGAAGATCAGGCCAGTGCTGAATGTTTTCAACTACAATCCTTAAAGATGTGGAATGAAATATCTGATTCCACAAATGTGGTGCAAGGCCGAGCTTGTAAGAAGGAAAGGGAAATCGGGAATCCTCGAGTACTAGAAGCACAGAGGAACCTGAGTACCAGAGAAGCAGCCTGTGAGCTGAGAGGTGGGCAGTTGCAGGGGCTGGGAAGGGTTAGAAGTTTGGCATGGTCTTTGTTGTTTGTTTGCTTTTCTTGTATAGACTTAAAATTAGTGTATGTTGAGGACTTAGTACATGCCAGCCACTATTCTAAGCTCTTCACATGGGTCCACTCATTCATTCATCACAACCTTAGGGGGAGGTGTTGTTAATGCCCCCATTTTACCGATGAGGAAGCACAGAGACATTAAGTCACTTATCTGGTCTCACAAGTATAAAGGGGCAGAGTCAGGACTTGAAACCAGGCTGTGTTGCTTCTGCGTCTGCACTCTCAAGAAGGACATGCACTACAATATGCCACTGCAATAGGAGAAAGATTAATAAACACTCAGTTTAGGATTCAGTTTTACTTTGGGAGTGATAGTCCTGGCATGGCATCCATCAGAGCCCATGCATCATGCGGCCCCCAGAATCTAGGGAGGATGCATTGAGCCAGGAAACAGACCTCTGTTCCCGCAGTTTTCCAGGCTGTCTGCAGCCCTCCCAGACAAGTCTCTTTAAGGGTTGGGGCAAGGAGTCAAATTCTCTTTTATTCTCTATGCTCTTTCCTTTTGAAGAACCAGGTGCCATGAGATTGACCAACACGAGGCTCTGCCTAAGGAGACAGCGCTGCAGTCTTCCGTGTCCCGCAGACCACAGGAAGCCCTTCCGTTAACCAGCAGGGTGGTAGCTGTCAGTGGGGAGCAGCTACCTGGGCTGCTGTTGGCAATATGTCCAGGTCTCCCCTTCTTGTAGCTGTAGTTATGACCTAAGCAGAGAGGGATAGGAACGAGGAACATTACATTTTTCGCATCCTAGGGGTCCTCCCGACCCGAGTCACTCTCGTGTCATTGAGTATAAACGTATTCTCTCTTAAGCATAGGAAGGAGCTCTTTCAGATAATTATAGATAGCTCAATGGTGGGGCGGAGGTGTTAACCATTCTAATGGGTCCTATCTGCTGGGACCTAAAAGCCCATCTCAACCTTGTCTGGGGTTTCCACAAGGGGGCAACCTAACACTTGCTTACAGGCTCTCCAAGGGAGAAAGCTTGGTTTTTAACCTCGCTTAAGAACAAAAAATGAACCCTCAGGCTTTGAGATGTGATGAGTTTGAAATGGGACCTTTGCACAAAGCTAGGACCCTTAAAGGCTGCAATCACTTTATTAGGAAGACCAGCAAGCTTCCCACTGGGCCAGGGAGACAACTAGAAAGCTTGTCTCAGCTGTGGACCCAGCTAGGGGAAAAAAAATGTTTTTTTCATCTTCAGGCAGGCGTGGAGCTTGAATTAGCCTATTGGGTGTTAAACTCAAGCTGAGAAATTATCAAAAAAATAATCCCAAGCTGTTTCTGTATCTTGGATGCCCAGCAGTAGCAACCAGGGGACCACTTTGGTGGCATACAAGACCTTCTTAAGGAAATCACAGCCAAACGAAGAAACAATTTTCCACGAGCGAGGATAAAGAGATGCAACAATGGAGAGCATTACCTGTCTCAGGATCTGCCTCATGTTTCTGGATAGGAAGACTTATTCTTATCACAAAGATGCCCATTCTCAACAATTTAACATGTTATTTCAATGTTATCCTAATTAAAATCTTAAGGATTGTTTCATAGCATTTGAAAACTGATTTTAAAAAAATACCCTGATTTTTGAAATTCATCGTAAAGAAAAAATGAGGGAGAATAAATAACGACAGTTTGAAAAAGAACCAGGAAGTCAGACTTGCCCGAAAGACTACCAAAGGATATTATGACATTATTGTATGAGTTGGAGTCCAGCCAAGAGACATGATCCACATAGTAATTTGAATAGGGGGAATTTAATATAAAGAATTATTTCCAGGGGATTGGGATAATGGGGGATTTACTAGTAGGAGTTACAGAGAATTCTGAAGAACAAAGGGATAGTGGATCTAGGGAGTAGTCCCCACCTGTAGGGCTGAGATAGAGTGCCCATGGAAGAGCACTCTCACACCTAGACTGGGGGCCAGACCTCGCTGGAGAGGACAATGAGGAGTCACTGAAGTGCCTTGCTGGCAACAATGCAGAGCCGTCCGGAGGATGTGCCAGGGGCAGATGCTGGCTGCTGTGTGCTGCTGGCCACCACCTGCTCAGGAACTGGGAGCTGGGAAAGCTGACCTCAGCAGGAGCTGGTCACTGGAAAAACTGGTCTGCATGACGCAGATGCTCAAGGAAGCTGTGCCCATGAGGAACCTATTGTGAGAAAACTGCCTGCCCGAGAGCTGAGCATTAGATGGGCAGAAGACCTGAACAGACATTTCTCCAAAGAAGACATCCAGATGGCCAACAGACACATGAAAAGATGCTCAACATCATTCATCGGCAAGGAAATGCAAATCAAAATCACAATGAGTATCACCTCACATCTGGCAGAATGGCTAAAATCAAAACCCCAAGAAACAACAAGTGTGGGCGCCTTGGTGGCTCAGTCCGTTAGGTGTCTGTCTTCTGCTCAGGCCATGATCCCGAGGTCCTGGGATCGAGTCCCACATCGGGCTCCCTGCTCAGTGGGGAGTCTGCTTCTCCCTCTACCCTTCCCCCCTGATCGTGATCTCTCTCTCTCTCTCACTCTCACTCTCTCTCTCCCAAATAAATAAATAAAATCTTAATAAAAAGAGGAAATAAGTGTTGGTGAGGATGTGGAAAAAAAGGAACCCTTGTGCACTGCTGGCAAGAATGCAAGCTGGTGCAGCCACTGTGGAAGACAGTATGGAGGTTCCTCAAAAAATTAAAAATAGAACTAGCCTAAGTCCCAGGAATGGCACTACTGGGTATTTACTCGAAGAATATAAAAACAGTAATTTGAAGGGAAATATGCACCCCTATGTTTACTGCGGTATTATTTACAATAGCCAAACTATGGAAGCAGCCCATGTCTGTCGATAGATGAATGGATAAAAAAGATGTGGTCTATATACACAATGGAATGTTCACAATGGAATATTTTATATTTATAATATAAAAAAGAATGAAATCTTGCCATTTGCAACAACATGGGTGGATCTAGAGAGTGTTATGCTAAGTGAAATAAGCCAGTCAGAGAAAGAAAAATACCGTATGATTTCACTCATATGTGGAATTTAAGAAACAAAACAAATGGACAAAGGAAAAAAAGAGTCAAACCAAAAAACCAGTTTGTTATCTACAGAGATAGATACCTCCAGAGGGGAGGTAAGTGGGGGGATGGGTGAAATAGGTGATGGGGATTAAGAGTACATTTATCGGGGGCGACTCAGGCCTAGCCTAGGTTGGAGTGTGGTTAGTTTTGAGGCAGTCCAGATGGGGACGCTACCAGAACGAAAAGATATTCCACCGTGTGTGAAAGCTCCCAAAGACTTGAAGGATCCTGAGGTGTTGCAGGTCCAGACGCAGCTCTTGGAAGCTATGTTTGGCCCAGCTGGATCTCGAATCCCGTACATCGAGCAAGTGAGCAAAGTCATGCTCGAGCTAAAGGTTCTGGAATCCTCGGACCTCACCGAGATCGTGGTTTATGGCTCTTACTTGTATAAGCTCAGGGCCAGGTGGATGCTCCAGTCCATGGCCGAATGGCACCGCCAGCGACCGGAACGAGGGATGCCCAAACTTGAGGATGCCATGAAAGCCCTAGAGCTAGGTCCTTGGATGAAGTGAAGCCAGTTTGCAACCAACGTACCTGGAATCAGGATTTAAAGAGTAAACTGTCTCCAGAGCTGGAATGGATGTGGTCTGGTTGAAATTCTCCTCCAGCCTGACAAGGAAAAACCAGCTGATTTTTGGGTCTCCACCTTTGTCTCTGAGTTCTAATGTGGCTCCCCCTCCCAGGTTTGCTAATTAAAATAAAATTTTAAATAAATAGCAAAAAAAAAAGAGTACATTTATCACGATGAGCACTGAGTAATATAAGGAGCTGTTGAATCACTATATTGTACACTTGAAACTAATATAATGCCGTATGCTAACTACACTGGAATTTATTTAATTTATTATTTTTTTTATTTTTAAGTAAGGCTCTATGCCCAGCATGGAGCCCAACACAGGGCTTAAACTCATGACCCTGAGATCAAGACCTGAGCTGAGATCAAGAGTTGGATGCTTAACTGACTGAACCACCCAGGCGCCCTCCCACTGGAATTGAGAGAAAGAGAGAGAGAGAGAGAGAGAGAGAGAAATGAGCACTAGAGAAAGGGGTTCTGCAAGAGACTGGCAGGGGAGACACATCAGAACCAGGAAAACCCTTTCTTCCTTCAGTGGCTCTTCAGCGCCCTCTATTGATAAGGACAGGATTTCTAGCGACACGGGCTAATAAAACCATGGAGATCGTAGTTTTAGGACTGTGTGTAGTTACCAGTCAGATCCTGCAGCCAAAGAAGGTCCACTCAGTGGACCGGAATCCTCAAGTAAGCTTCTGCTTAGTTTTACAACTCTAGGTTCTGAAGATGGTAGAAGAAATAAAGTTACATTTTTTTAAGCCCAGCTCTTTCAATGCAGAATGATTTGGTATTTGATGACTTAAAATCTATTGAAATGACACTGATCTATTTTGCCTTTGGAGATAAAACTGCAGGAATTTGTGAAGTACACCAGAGACACAGTAAGAAAATAATGGGTGAGGGCGCCTGGGTGGCTCAGTTGGTTAAGCGACTGCCTTCAGCTCAGGTCATGATCCTGGAGTCCCGGGATCGAGTCCCACATCGGGCTCCCTGCTCAGCGGGGCGTCTGCTTCTCCCTCTGACCCTCTTCCCTCTCATGCTCTCTGTCTCTCATTCTCTCTCTCTCTCAAAAAAAAAAAGATGATTTTTCAGCTGAAGCAGATGAGAAATACCCCATTGCCCTTCAGATGAAGTCAAGATTGGTGATTCACTGGGAGCTGTTAGCATCTCCGTTCTGGATTTTATGTCAAAAACATACGTGTCTTTCTCGTTATTTCCATGTTCAGTTAATTGGGGAGAGTGAAAAAGAAGCTGGCCCATGATGATGATAATTTGAAATTAGATTTAAAAACACACAACTAAACTCTTACTACATCTTTAGGAAGCAGTCATAACAAGAAAGTCCCTGAGTTGTCTTGCAACTTCAGTTTTCTTTTTAACACATCTGAAAGACATCAGCACCACTGGAAAGCCTTCTCATTTTAGTCTTGGGGAACAACAAGATACGGTTCTTTTGTCTCCAGAACCTGCATCTTCTGAGTTACCCTCTGCATGTACAAAGTCTGTCGTGATACAAAGATTTCCATTTTACCGTCTTTGGAATAAGAGAATGTAGCTATGGGAAAATGGTAAAGTTATTGCCATAATATGTCAACAGCATACTGTATACAACATTTTTGTATGTAGACTAATGAATCTTGGATTGTGGAAGTAATGTGTGAATGGGCAGCTAACCCAGATTTCTTGAATGAATGAATAACAATGTATGCAAGAGTGACTTTCACTTTCTACTCTATGTACTTTTGCTCTTTGGGTACAGTTTATTCTCCTGTGTCATTTGTGTAATAAAAAATAAATAAAACTTGGGGCGCCTGGGTGGCTTAGTCAGTTAAGCATCAGACTCTTGATTTCAGCTCAGGTCATGATACAGGATTGTGAGATCAAGCATTGAATTCTGCCCTGAACGTGGAACTTGCTTGAGATTCTCTCTCTGCTCCTCACGCTTGCATGTGTGCTCTCTCTCTCTCTCTCAAATAAATAAATAAATAAATAAATAAATAAATATCAGGGTGCCTGGCTGGCTCAGTCGGAAGAGCATGTGACTCTTCATCTCAGGGTCCTGAGTTTGAGCTGCATGTTGGGTGCAGAGATTACTAAAAAGACAAATAAATGAACTTTAAAAACTAAATAAAAATCAAAGCAAGAATATTTTCCTTTTTAAAATCATAAAAATAACATTTTTCCATTTCTAATTAAAACTCTGTGCATTTTTCTCTTAACAAAACCTAATCTAGACTGCACACACCTGTGGTCAAAATCATGGAGTATGGAACAGCTAGCTTAAGTGTAAGGGCTTTAAACTATGAAAATAATAAAATGAAAACAAAATAATTTTGATCTTAAGTTAGGGACGATTTTCTTTTTGTAAATTATTATTGAGGTGTAATTGACATATTATGTGGCATTAGTTTCAGGTTGGGACAGTTTTCTTTTTTTTTTTTTAAGATTTTATTTATTTATTTGAGACAGAATGAGATAGAGAGAGAGCATGAGAGGGGAGAGAGTCAGAGGGAGAAGCAGACTCCCTGCTGAGCAGAGAGCCCGATGCGGGACTCGATCCCGGGACTCCAGGATCATGACCTGAGCCGAAGGCAGTCGCTTAACCAACTGAGCCACCCAGGCACCCGGGACAGTTTTCTTAGGACACAAAAGCATGATCTATAAAAGAAGAAAAATGATAAATTGGATTTCATAAAAATTTAAATTTAAAAGGTGCATAATCTTTGATCCAGAAATACCGGGAACCTGGAATATCTTGTCACACCAGATAGTAAAAAGCTACCAAAGGCTGCTAAGGTCACACTCAAAAGATCTCTGATGCCTTTGTGAAGAGGCCAAAGATGGGGCAATTGAGTTTTTTTTAAGATTTTATTTATTTATTTGAGAGAGAGAATGAGATAGAGACAGCATGAGAGGGGGAGGGTCAGAGGGAGAAGCAGACTCCCTGCTGAGCAGGGAGCCCGATGCGGGACTCGATCCCGGGACTCCAGGATCATGACCTGAGCCGAAGGCAGTCGCTTAACCAACTGAGCCACCCAGGCGCCCAAGGCCAATTGAGTTTTAATATGAATAACAATTGCATGGGGCACCTGGGTGGCTCAGTCTGTTAAGTGTCTGCCTTCAGCTCAGGTGATGATCCCAGGGTCCTGGGATGGAGCTCCAACGTCTGGCTCCCTGCTTAGCAGGGAGTCTGCTTCTCCCTCTGCCCCTCTCCCCATTCATGCTTGAGCTCTCTCGCTCTCAAATAAAAAAAAAAATCTTAAAAAAAAAGGAATAACAATTGCGGGGGCAGGTACTTGGGTGGCTTAGTTGGTTAAGCTCTGATCCTTGGTTTTGCCTCAGGTGAAGATTTCAGGGTCATGTGATCCAGCCCCAAGGCGGGCTCTGCACTCATCAGGGAGTCTGTTTTTGTCCCTTGCCCTCTGCCCCTCCCCCTACTTGCACTTCTCTATCTCACTCTCTCTCTCCCTCTCTCTCAAATAAATACATACATCTAAAAAAAAAATAACAGTTGCAGGCATCTGGCTGGCTCAGTTGGTAGAGCATGCACCCCTGGATCTTGGGGTTGGGTTGTGAGTTCAAGCCCCACGTTAGGGATAGAGTTTACTTAAAAAAAAAAAAAAAAACAGGGACGCCTGGGTGGCTCAGTCGTTAAGCGTCTGCCTTCGGCTCAGGTCATGATCCCAGGGTCCTGGAATCGAGTCCCACATCAGGCTCCCTGCTCGGCGGGAAGCCTGCTTCTCCCTCTCCCACTCCCCCTGCTTGTGTTCCTGCTCTCGCTGTCTATCTCTCTCTGTCAAATAAATAAAAAAAAAAAATAACTGGCCACATTGCATTATGATAAGATGCCAATTCTTTATCTTGAAAACTGGTAAATAAATGATTTAAGCACTTATTTTGCCTTGCTTATATAATATGTACCACTGGGTAACCAAAAAGCTTGGTATTTTCTTCTGCATCAGACTTTGTACTTGTTCCTCTGAGGCATCCTGGAACAGGGTTTTAGTTTAAGTCTGAAGTCAGTGAGGAAAGGTAGGGATCAGACACGAAGAGAATGGGCATTCCCTTGGAAGGGCAGCACATGCTTCAGTTGGCATGGGATTTGGGGGCTCAGGATACTTGGCATTCTCTGATTTCTTCTAAATATTATCATTTGAAATCTTGAGGTTCCCAAACTTTCCCAATCAATGCCCTAAATTCCACAGAAAAGATCTGGAAATAGTAGAATTCAATTTATTTTTTTTTACTTTGATGGCACCATATGCAATATGAATGTGATGCTCTGAGTTATTTACCAAGTGGGATAGGCGAAACCCAAGTTATCTACGTCTTAATCCCCAGAGCCTCACAGGGCGAAAGGGATTTTGCAGCTGTGATTAAATTAAATCGGGGGAGACCAAGGAGACAGTAGTGTGGGTCAGAGAGAGATTTGGAGATGTTACCCTGCTAGCTTTGAAGATGGGGAAGAGGCCACAAGCTGTCACCTATTCCCTCATTCTCATGCTCAGCCAATGACTCTGTTTCCTACTTCCTTGACAAAATAGAAGCAATCAGAATTTCCACCCACTTGATTACAACATACACCCCTCCTGCACCTGCTCTTCTTGCTCTCTGAAGCACCCAAGCTCCTGTCCAAAGCCAATTCCCCCCTTGTCCTCCACATTCAATCTGCTCTCACCTTCTCAAGGACTCTGCTCCAGCAAGTCTCCACTCTCTCCCCTCTAGCAATGTTTGCTCTTGACTGGATCCTTTCTATCAGTAGATAGACATGTTGTCATTCCTCCCATCTTAAAAACATATAAACACTCTCTTGATCTCACTTCCCTGGCCAACTACCACCCCTACTTTTGCTCCTTTTTGCAGAAAAAAAAAACCCCTGCTGATATTCCTTATCTCCAATTTCTCCTCAGTTTCCTCCTAAACCCATCCCAACCTGGCTTTCAGCTTGGCCATCCATGGAAAGAGTCATCCATGACATCCAAGTCCTAAATTCTCAGTTCTCATCTCCTGACTTCAGCTATTCTCACTTCAGAATTGACCTGACAGACCGCTCTCTCCTTGTGGAAATCCTTTCTACACTTGCCTTCTAGGACACATTCCTTCCTCTTCCCTGATCTCTTCAGGTTTCTGGCTTTGGACCCCTCTCTTTTCTGTCATGCTCACTCCAGATTCGTGACTCTAAATACCACTTATATACCATCTCCCCGAAAATTTACATCCAATTCAGACCTCCCTCTTGAACTCAATATCTAGTTCCCAACTTGCCCCTCAACATCTCCCTTTGTTGCCGTAAGCAGTGAAGAATTGAGCATATTTGTTGCCACAGTATAACACGGCCTACCGTTAGAGCTCCTAACTTGTCAACAAGTCCTCCCTACTACTCTATTTAAAATTCCAGCCCCCAGATTTCCCAATCCCACAACTTTGTTCTACATTTTCTTTTTCCATAAACATAACATCTTTGAATTTTCTTATTCATTATGTCTGTTGTTTGGTCTCTGTCCCCACTAGATTGTAAACTCCACAAAGGGAGAGACTATTAATTTGTACATTACTGTATCCCAAATGTCTCCAGCAGGATCTAGCATAAATATTTGTTGAATGAATGAATGATGTTTTCCTACTTGCTTATATGACAAGTTTCCCCCGCCCCCCGCCATGAATGCCAATGGGAATCTGACTGTATCCATGAAATCTAGTACCTTCAGATTTCATGAATCTAGTACCCGAGGCTTTGTTCTATCCTTTCATGCCATTCCCCCCTCCTCCAGGATATGCATGCTTTTTCAACCTATGGGTTTTTATATATAAATAAAGGCTAATTCTTAGATCAGAAAGTGTGATACTGTGTCTTTTAATATTTTTCCTATTGCATTTTTTTTCTAATCTCATCATTGGGAATTCCAGTTAGGTTAGATTTCATTTATGAATCTTCTATTACCTTCTTATAATCATTTTACATTGTTGTTCCTTCCTATTATGTTTTGGTTCTGAAATAGGCAATTTAATTCAAGGCAATGAGTCACTGGGAAAGATGTGTAGGGGAGGCTATCTGTCAGGCTCCTGAGATAGAAGCAGATGGCACATGCAACCTGGGGAAACAAAGATGTAGCTGTAGAGAAACAAGGGTCAGACTATTGGTAGCAGAGGGCCACATGTCAGTCTGAACCTAGAGAGGGAGGCTGCAGGGAGAGAAGTGCCTGACTGGGGCTTCAGTCTTTTTTTTTTTTTTGAGAGAGAGCGTGGGAGAGCACGCACAAGCACAAGGGGTGGGTAGGAGGAAGGGGCAGAGGGAGAGGGAGAAGCAGGATCCCTGCTCCCCAACTCAAGGCTTGATCCCAGGACCCAGAGATCGTGACCCGAGCCAAAGGCAGATGTTTAACCCACTGAGCCACCCAGGCGCCCCAGGACTTCAGTCTTTGATGAAGAAATGCCACCAGTCTGTGGTCACCCGGCAGAGATGGAGCTAGGAAGTTCAAATACCTCTACCTCACTCTCCTCCAACCTTCTATTTTCTTGCCAATGATTCCTGTTGGTCACATCACCTGGCAACCAATGGGCAAAGGAACTCCCTGATGCCATCATAGAGAATACCCATAGAGGAGGGGCGGGATGCCATCATAGAGAAGCACTCGAAGCAAGCTTGGGAAGGTGGCAACTGGGTCTGGAGGTGCAAATGGAAAGTATCCAATACCAGAGATTTTTTTGTGAAAAAGTTCCCAAGTATGCTTGGTTTATGAGAATTTACTAGATACGGCTCCAATTGAAAATGCTCATGAGATGGTTCTTGGCTCTGCATGGTAGAAGTCAGAACTGAACAGTTGTGGAAAACCAACTGAGAGGACACATCCCTGAGCCTATCCCCACCCCCACTGCTATGACACTAAAACCCTGGGCTTGGAGCACATCCCTGGGAGCCACTTGGGGGCAGATATGGGATGGCTAAGAAATTACACATGGATGGTTATAATCCAATGGTGGAATGGTGAGTGCATAGGGAATTTGCCAACTGGTCCCAAATTGTCCCAATCCTGTAGACTTCCTTGAGTTACTGGCTGTTCCAGAGGACATTCGTGTCAGGAGAGGCAGAGTGGGTCTATGTAGGCAACTGTAAATGCACCTTGGGAGAAAAAGTTTGGGGTCAAAAACAGGAAACACCCCAATACCCTCCAGCATTTCCTACTGGAGGAAACAGTAGGAAAGCATTTAGGAGAAGCTATTTGCAGACGCATCTGGGTAAATCTAAGTAAAGGTCACTTCTGGATGGATTTCTCCAGCCCTTTCTAGATTGCCATAAAGACAGCAAATCCTGTCAAGAAGCTCATGGGGAAACAACAGAACCATCCAGGATGAAGGAAAGATGTTGACTGAGTTGGTTCCCCTTGAATGGGAACAGGAAAGCCATTAATTAAAGCCTTGGAAATCCAGGGTCTGGTAAGTGGCGTTACTGTCACCCATATGCGGACAACATGCTCTTTGCTGACTGGTTCACTGTAAATTCCTGAAAGATCTAAGCCACACTGGCAGCAGTGCCTTTAAACTGGAGCTTTAGAAAGTGTGACTACCAGCCCCTTGGATTCCCTTTAATGGTTTACACTCAAACCCTTGGCATCCCCAAGTGGGCTAGCTAAGAATAACGGGGAAGGCAGCAGCAGTGGAGGCACAGATTTGAATCTCCATTTAAAACAGAGCAACTATATAATAAAATCAAATCACATGGTCAAAGTTTTGCAACAAAACTAGATAACAAGGTACACCCCTGAGTTCCAAAATACAAACCAGTAAGAAAAAACTAACAACAGCCACCAGAGCCTGGCATGGAGTCAGCATCTCTGCAGGAAAAACAAGAAGACAATAGGCCTGAGAACAGTTAGGCACTGGAAAATAGGGCAGGTGAATTTAAGAGCAGCAAGCTAAAACCAGGAAGCATTTTCTCAGCCCAATACTGGATAAGTGCAAATGGTCCTGCATAAGTGGGAAGACTATCTTAGAAGACGACACTAAAATTTGATGCACAGAATACATTTTTATGTATGTGGAAATAAACAAGCATCTAGCTCCTATGAACTCTCAAAATTCTAGGAGGTGGGGGAGGGTCCCTGCTCTTCTCCTGTCCTTGGGCATTTGCTAATGGAGGAGTAGCCCTGGATGAGCTATCTCCTCAGTCTCTCTTACTAAGGGGTAAGGTCTCACAAGGGTGTGCTGGATTCCCCATTATCCAACTGCCTAAAAATCCCTAAATCATGGGCCTACAGTCCTGGACTCTATCCATAGTTGCTGAAACTTGGGGCAGAACATTTCATTTCTCTGAGTCTCAGTCTCCTTACCTGTAAAATGGGAATAATTTTAAAAAGTGTTGTCTTGTTTATCTCAAGAGACTATGGGGTGGATCGACAAAGACAATGCATTTGGAAGTGTGAGTGTCACAATTGCTTTTCAGTCATGAGTTCAGGTGACAGTTCTGCCCCTTAACAGTTGTGGGATCTTAGGCAAGTCTCGACTTCTCTCATCAGCCTGTTATTCTCACCTGTAAAATCGTAATAGTAACCTCATCATCATCATCTGAATTGCAGAGTTGCTGTGGGAATGAAATGAAGCGCTTAGCAACTTAGACACATCAAGAGCACTGGCTAAACGTTATCAACGGTCTCAATGATGCCTTGTTAATTAGAGGTCCTTGTGTGAAGACTGTTGAAATAGTTTATGATCTTCCCACTATCAAACGCCAGAGGGCGACATAGACGGCGGGACCCCAGCCACAGGCACACCTGACGCAGCGCCACCAGTGGCCACGCGGTGGCGCTAAGCCACATGATGTCTGATTTTTCCGCAGAGTTTGAGACGCAGAGAGAGCTGACGGAATGAGAGGGGAGATGGGGGTAAAGGGGAACCCTGAGACTTGAGAAGCCCTAAACCAAAGGATCAGGGGTCCCTGGACCATGTAGCTTCCGGATTTTAGGGACACAAAGGATCATTTGGGAATGAATGGGTTTTGGAGTCTTTTTGATTATGAGGGCGCCCCCTTCCTCCTAGCGCCAGATCTGCATCCCCTTCTCTGGGGCAGCCTAGGGGCTGAAAGGGGGAGCGTTTGTCTCTGCGTGCTCCTCCTCTCCTAGCTCTAGCTCATTCATCTGCGGCCGCGGTACGCCGTTGCCATGGAGACGTGATGCAGGCAGGGGTGGTGGGGGGGGGGAGGGAGGCCCCGGGTGACGTCTGCGCTGCTAGCAACTTGTCTCCCGCGGCCTCCCAATTCTTGCCTATTTTGGAAGAGAGCCGCAGCCCTTCTGCTGATGCGCGCGCGCTGGCGCCTTTTAAAGGCAACCGGCGGAGTGGCGGCTCGGCTAGAGCCCGGGAGCTGCCCCCGCCCCTGAGCCGCGAGCCCCGCGCGGAGTCTGGGCCCAGGAAGCCCCCCGCGCCGTATACCCCACCCCCATTCTAGCGCCCTCCACTCACTTTAGGGAAATTTCAACCATGGAGAAAGGAGGTCCTGCCCTTGCCCCTCGCCCCCCTCTTCCTCCCTCCAACAGGGGAGACTCTTCTTCCTTAGGAGCCTTGGAAGGAAACAAGATGCCAGGCCTAGCGCGTTTGGGGATCCTCTCTGGACAAGGCCACAGAGTGAAAACACCAGGTGAGAACGTCACTGCCCGCGGGGCTACCCCGGGTCTCTGGAGATCCACGCCCCCTCCAGCTTCCTGCCTTAGCCTTTTTCTCCTCGGGCTCAGCCTGGGGTCGGATTAGGATCTTACTGAAAGGTCCCTACCAGTTTCTCCAGCCCACTCATTAAACTGAAAGGGAAACTGAGGCCCAGAGAAGAGTAGTGACTTGACCAGGGCCACCTGGCGTGTTCCTGGAGAGCTGTGAGCCAGAGCCAGTGATGCAGACTTCCTAGCCAGAGGTCAGTCCTGTGTTCCTTAACCTTGAGAATAGCTGGCATAGTGTGCCAGCCTCTGGCCCTTGCCCTGTACCCAGCAGCAGAGCTAGAAAGCTCCTCTTCCAGCACGGCATCAGCTGCTTCTTCTTCCCCAGGACAGTCCAGACCTAGGTGGGCTTTCTGGATCGTTGATCACTCTAGACAAGCTTCGGGATCCCTATGGACTCTATGGCCAACCAACCATGTTGCTACTTGCAAATGTCTGCTTCCATTGAAGGCTTCCTACAGCTCACCAGCTCTCTGGACATTTCTGGGGCCAAACCTTTTCCAGACCGCTTAAAAGCACCTGTTAGTTTCTGGATGGATGCATGGCCTGCAGGCTAATGGCCAGGCTACCCAGAGCCATGTGGACCCAGCTCTCTGGACTCCCGTGCCCAATCCTGATGATGCCTGCACTCTCCCTGTAGCACCCACAAGGGTGTTTGACCAGAACTCACTGAAGACAGCTGTGAAGTACTACTCTACATACCCAAGGTGCTGTATACATTCCAGACATCTCTGGGCCCCGACTCTGGACCAGGGCTGGGGACCCAGAGCTGGATCTGACCCAGCCTGGCTGTGAGCACCAAGTCTGGCAAAGGAGAGAGGTTCCTGCTCTGGAGCAGTTAGCTCTGGAATCCTGAATAGCTCTTCCAAGGGGTATCCATTGCCAGAGCCAAGCTTTTAATGCACAGAAGGGGAAACTGAGTCATCCCTCCGAGAGACACTATATATGCCAAGGTCACACAGCAAGTCAGTGCGTTGTTGAGACTAGTTCCCAGAACGCTGCCTCCTGGCCTGGGCTCTTTCTCTGCATCTTGATCCCACGGCCAGCCTCTGAGAGGCACACAGAGCCAGGCACCTAGTTCAGGGTCTGCCTTTACTAATGATGGCTGTGTCACTTGGACCACTACATTCTCTGTACTGGGGCCTCAGTCACCCAAGGTGGATGACTAAGGGGCTCCCAGTCCAACTGGGAGTCTGGGATTCTATGAAATGTGGTATTTTTCCAGGCTGTGGCATCCCTCTATGGCAGTCTGTGGGACACTGCTGGGGTGTTTTCCTTCCATCAGCCTGAAGCTAAGGATTACTGTAAGGAGACAGTAGTTGCTTCAGCCACGGGCTCTGCAGACCACTCTGAGGATGACCTGGGGGTCTGTTTTACACACCTTGGAGCCCATTGGATCCCTCCAACGGTAAGTTCCCTGTTGCACTTGGCACAGACCTGTAAGAATAGCCTCTGATGGGTTGGATTTGAAGGAGGAAAACCACAGGGTCGGTGCCAGTACTTGCTTCCATCCATGTCCACAGAGGCCAGGCCTCCAAGGCCCAAGGTGGCCCTACTTGTCCAGGGCTGAGGACTTAGTCCTCCAGGAGACTTCAGGTCCACCCAGACCCTAGCATTAGGCACATGGGCTCTTCCCACCTGAAACTGGGTCTCAGGGGAGCAGCATCCAACCTCCAAAGCCTGAGAGGCACTGGTCAGCGGGGCCCTGGGCCCAGAGATGCTCAAAATGCCAGCGATCAGATGTCCCTTCCAGGCCAAGTGGTCCAATCCACTGCCACTGCCAGTTTGCAAACAGGGAAACTGAGCCCAGAGAGGGGAAGGAGCTTGCATAACACCCAAGTAGGCTGGTGGCAGAGCTACAACCAGAATCTGTCTCCTCTCCAGGACTCTCCCCGGCATCAAACACAATCCACTGAGATCTAGGCTGAGCCCACCTCCAATTCTCCAGGACCTTAACAATCCTTGACAATCCTTGACAGAAGACTCTTCCAACTCATCCCCTGTCTATGCTAGGTGATTTGAGAGCTTTCCCTTCAGCCGGATGGTCCTTTCTCCTAAAGCTTCCTGGTGTTTCCTCCCCATCTGCCCAGGGTTCTTTTCCTGCTTCCTGAATCTGCTCCGTCAACAAGCCATAACTGCCGCTACTCCCTTCCTGCCATGGTTCCTGCAGCTCCAGCATTTCCAGGAATGGGGACCATCATTCCCCCTGCTCTTGGAAGTCTCTTCTTGTTTGCTCCTCAGGCTTTTCTTCTGTCATTGGCCAGTCCCAGGCCTACTGCTTTCCCATGATCACCCCAGCCTTGAGCCCCATCCATCTCTCCTGGGCTCCTGTGTCCATTCCTTGGAGACTTCCTCTCTGCTGGGCCTAGGGCCAGAGGGAATAATAAGAGCCCACATGTGGCAGGTTGCCCTGAGGTTTGAGTGAGGTAATGCATGCATTAGGTATATAAGGTGCAGATAAGTGCTGCATCTGTGAACTCTCATGTTGCAAGGTGTGTTCAGGTGATAACAAGGAGATCCTTGAAGGTGGTGCCTATGGTGGCCTAGGCACCTTGGGGCAGAAGAGGAAGGGGGCCAGGAGGAATTTGGGGTAATTGGGAGTGATAGAAACCAGAAGTGTTTTAAGTTGGGGAAGAACTTGGTTAGGTTGGCTTCTAGAAAAATCCAGTCTCTGAGCACTGAAAGGGCTTATTGGGCCTCCATCCTGGACTTGCTGAGGACTGTGGGAGCCAGTGGTACCCGGAGAAGGATCGTGCTGGGACCCAGGCCAGAGCCCTTGGGATGATTTTGTGTGCATCCCTCAACCTTCCCAGGCCCTCAGCTGTCATCTTTGTCTTTTTCTTTGGAATTGCTGCAGCCTCTAGCTTGGCCCAGCCCATCTGCTGCTCTCAGACCATGCTGGGCCAAGGCTACAAAAAGCCAGTGGGTGCCCAGGCTCTCTTTCTACATTTACAGCGACAGAGCCTGTTCTATCTCCTCAAGCAGCACATGCCATGTCTTCAGAGCCTTGCTCAAAATTCTATTTTTCATAAAGGTGAAATAATGATGACTGACATTCCTTCATTCAATGTTTATTGTGTTCTTTTTATGTGGCAGGCATTGTTCCAAGTGCTTTAATGATTTAATTCATTAAAATTTTGCATCAATCCTTTGATATGGGAGATATTCTTCTCCTCACATACCTATTTAACAGATGGGTAAACTGAGTCATGAGACATTAAGTCACTTGCCCAATGTGAAGGAGCCAAGACTCCACATGGGCATCTCACCCCAGAGCCTCTTGCTGGACCCCCACCCTCTCCTGCCTCTCTGAGCCTCAGGAACCCTCCCACTCACCTTGCTTTCCACAAAGGACTTACTGGCTCTTTCCTCGCAGTCCTGCCCATAGAACAGGTGCCAAGCCTCCTGGTCAAGGTGGGGGTTCAGCTGTCCTTAGCAGAGGCTGCCCCCTTTTCACCTTCACTCCCCACACCTGTTAACACAGACCCCAGCTGTGATGGCTTCTTCTGTGGTTACCTGTCCCCGTCTCGGGTCTCATTTATGATTGCATTCTTCTGTCTACCCCACCCCGCACAGCTCGACCAGACATTCAGCAACTCAGCTCAATCACACCTCCTCAGGAAGGCCACCCAGAACTCCCCAGGCTCAGTCAGTCCTCATTTGACTTCTCCCCACACACTCTGCCTGTCTTCACAGCAACCATTTCACGGCTGTGGCTTCACTGACTTCATGGAGTTCCCACTTTCCCACCAGCCTGGAGGCTCCATGAAGTTAAAACCAGGCCTGTGTTTCCACACATTGTATCACCAGTGCCTAGCACAGAGCCTGGCACAAACCCAGCACTCAGATGTGTGTGCATGAATGAAATACATACGTGGGGCCCTGCTCTGGGCCAGGTCCTATGCTAGATGCTGAGAATATGGAGAGCAGACAGAGATGCTGGTGGGTAGATAGACAAATAAACAAGCAATGACAAGACAGGATGAGAAATGCACTGATGAGGAAATAGGGGGGGCAGTAGGGGCACTGGGGAAGGGCCCCAGACCCAACCAGAGGACGAGCAGAGCAAGGAGGAATTCACCAGTGTGTGTGTGTGTGTGGGGGGGTGATGGTGGTGGGGAAGACTCTGAAACTGGGCTGAACTAATAAATGAACAGTGGAGGGTCTGTCTCCTCCTACAGACCTCCAGCTCCTCAAGGGCAAGGCCAGTGTCCTGAACTCCTGTCTACCCCTTGGAGCTTACAGGAGTGTTGGGTCCTTGCTCTGCATTCAAAAAACATTTTAGGTGATTGATTTTCCTCCCCCCACCCCCTTGGAACATGGCTGGTCTGACATGCTCTTCATTGTATTACTTGTGGCCCCTTTTCTCAGCCCTGCCTCCAGGTCCTTGCCCAGAGCAGTTTTGTCTTTTCCCACCTGGCTACACTCTCCTCTTCCCACCCACTGCATGGTTCCATGTCCCTCACCTTCTCGGCTCAGCCCACTCACCCAGCTCTGACCGTCTCAGTGTGTGGGTGTCAGCATGTACCCTCTTCACATGAGATTTGTTGATTTCATAACCATAAATAGATAAAATGTTCTGAATATCTCCCTGTGCAAGTAGATTGGGGGAGTGATCACATAATGAAAAGGCCTTGGGAGAAAGAAAACAGGCTGCTAAGATGCAGATGAAGACAAGACAGCCATTGCTCAGACCAGCTCTACATAAGGGTTATGCTTTCACTCGACAGACTGGCGAACCCTAGACCTGGGCCTGGGGAGATACTTGGGAATCTGTTAGAAAACTTTGGTGTGGTTTTAAACCCAAGAACAGCCTGGTAAAAATGGGAAGAAGTAGGGATGTTGGGTGGCTCAGTTGGTTAAGTGTCTGTCTTTGGCTTGGGTCATGATCCCAGAGTCCTGGGATTGAGTCCTACATTGAGCAAGGAGCCTTCTTCTCCGCCCCCCACCCCCGGCTTGTGCCCTCTCTCAGATAAATAAATAAAATATTTTTAAAAAGTAGAAAGAAGTAGAAATCAAGAAACCTGATTTCTAATTTTAGAATCTTCTCATTCTAGCTGTGTGACCCTGGACAATTTACCAAACCTCTCTGAGAAGTTGCATAAAGATTCTTTCCCTTGGCTAGACTGAAGGTTCTGAGAGGCCTAAGACCCCATAATACCATGATTTTCTTCCCACCAGGACTTTCTGTCCTGCTGAATACCTTAATCACCAACTATCAGACACCCCCCCTTCCCAAAATGTAGTCCTGAGACTGGGGTTGGGGTAAGGATGGAATGGAGTATCCTGACTCTTCATTGCCAACTATAACTCTTGTTGCCATGGCAACAGGAAGTGGACGATCACTCCTGCATGGAGATGCTCCATGGGGGCTAGAAGCCAGTAAGGAGCCTAGCCCCTTGGGCTTCCCGATCTCTCCTCCCTTGAGGAGTGTAGGGACATTACTGCTTTCTGGGTTTTAGAAGAGTAAAGGGAGGTAACATGACAGCCTACTATGCCCTGGGCCCAGAGAGCTTCTGGCTGAGAAAGAGAGACAGGTGAAGATATTCCTAGTGTGAACTCATCCTACCCTAAAAGATGGAAAACTTTCTCTGCAAAGGGTCAGTTTGTAAATATTTTAGGCTTTCCAAGCCATATTGTCTCTGTTGTGACTGCTCAACCCCGCCCTTGTAGGATGAAAACAGCCATAAACAATATATAAACAAATGGATGTAGCTGTGAGCCAGGAAAGCTTTATTTACACAAACACTCAGTGGGCCAGATTTGGCATGCTGACCAGAGTCTGCAGACCCTTGCTGTACCCCATGGTGCAAGAGAAAGAGCTGGGAGCAGGAACTAGGGTTAAGGCCCAGAATCACCAATGACTTGCTGTGTGACTTTAGGTAAGTCATTGTCTGTCTCTGATCCTCAGTTTCACCATCTATCAAATGACTATAACTATATCTGACTGATATAGTCAGATTTGCCATGAGAATTGGTATAACAGGTCAGAGCAAATCTCAATCCTTTCCATCTTTCTGTTCCGTCACTTCAAGTAGAGCTAACTCCCCTCCCAAGGCCGTGCCCTTGCCTGCTAAGGGTGGCAGCAGCCCACTGGAAGGAAGAGGTGTTTCTCTCTAGAGTCGGATTCTTAGTCTGGCTTTCCAACTTCCAGCCTCAAGTGACCCCATTTCTGTAGCAAGCCAAGCACAGGAGGAAACAAGGAATCCCTTCTTTTCCACCATCCAGTCATTTGGCAGGAGGCTACAGTTCACTTGAGAAAGTGATGTGGCTGCAGTGGCTGGTGGCCAGGCTTTAGAGGAGGCCTTTGAGACTCAAAGTTAGGAAAGGTGAGTTTCAGTGCTCCCTAGATCATTTACCTATGGCCCAGCTTCCCTGAGGTGCATGTCAAGTAGCCACAGCTATAATCTGGTGGTGACTTTTAGCACCATCAGTTGCATTAATGGATCTTTCTTGAGCCATCTTGTCCACCTGTCTGGTCTGACTACCACTGAGATCTTGCATCCTTAGACATCTCTCTTGTCATCTGCTCTGAAGACCCATAAAGTGATTCTCTACCTCCCACTCCCTCCTCTCCCTCCCTCCTTCACTTCCTCTCTCTTTCTCCTTCTCATCATAAACACATTTGTCCAGGGTAAGACAAGATACATTTCAACAACCCTCTGTCAAGAAAGATCCTTGCCCAAATATCCAGAAAAGTAGCCCTAACCAGGAGTCTCCATGCTGTTCTAAAGAAGCAGACCCCCCATCCCCAGTCACCCTCCATCTCCCTCTCAGGAGGTCATCATCCCCAAAATCTCTGGAAAAGATACACTTCTCTTTTAGAATGGTTGAGGGGTAATGTCTCTCTAGGTCCCCAATAAAGCTATGCAAGACAGGGGCAGGGGATCTCACGGCCTGTTCTTGCTATAAAAAGACATTTTTTTCAGAAAAAAAATAATAAAGAAAGAAATCAGCCAATCCGTCCTCAATGCCATCACCTCTTCTTGGTGATTTTTCGGGGAAGGAGTGGGCGGGTTGCCATGGCAACAGATGCAAAGAGCTTGTCTCAGTAAAGAAGGGACCTTGATATTTTTTTCTCTCTCTCATTCTCTCTCTCAGTTGTGTGTGTATGTGTGTGTGTGCGCTGCGCATGCCTGTGCCCACACCAGGAATTTTTTTTTAGAACTAAAGAAAGCCCTTCTCTTCCCTCAGCTCCCCAAATATGGAGCGATGGAAAACCACTTACTCCTGCAGGCCAGGGAGGATTCGGGATAATTCAAGAGAAAAGGGAGAGGTCATATGGGGCTCCCTTCCTCCATCTTTTTACTAGAGATTGCATGTAATACAGACTTTCACAAATGGTTGGGGGTCAATGGTTGGATAGAAAAGAAGATGCTGGGTGGAGAGAAGTAAGGGATAGTTTGTGCAAGAGGGCAACAAGTGACATCAGAGAGGGCAAAGGAAGGTGCATTGAGGTTGGGGATGCATACATTCTCCATTGGAGGCTGAGAAAGAAAGGCAGAGAGCAGACTCACATACAGACACAAACACACACATGGACAGGGAGGCACACAGAAAACTGCAAACATGAACACATACACAAACATAGAACTACAAACAACACAGGAAGTGGTAGACATTTTTTACAAAGACAGACATAGATGCAGGCATAGGCAAATGCATAGATATACAGGGATACAGACACACAGCTACAAAGACACATGCACACAGACACAGACATACAAATACAGTCACAGTCAAATGGACAGACAGACACACGCACACCTTCAGTCTGGCTCCCTCCCTTCAATTGCCCAAGCATCCCTAAACAGCAGTGCATAGCTGAGAATACTGCAGGCTCACACCGTGGGTTTAAATGGGTGGCCTCTCTTCCCCCCATTCCTCCTAGACATTCACCCCTAAGCCCCTATTTTTTTAAATAGGCTCCACACACCCAGTGTGGAGCACAATGCAGGCCTCAAACTCACGACCCTGAGATCAAGACCTGAGCTGAGATCAAGAGTTAGATGCTCAACCGACTGAGCCACCCAGGCACCACAGTCAAAGCCCCTCTTTCAATTCACTTCTTGCCCATTTTCCCATAGCCAATGGGCTCTGATACCTCCCCCATCTCAAGCTTCCAATTCTTATCCTGTTCTGTTCTGCTGCTGCTGCTTGCCGATTCAAGGAGGGGGAGAGTGGGGTGACTCAGCCAGGCCAGGATGACTCACACTGCCAGTATTTTTAGCAGCGGCCAGGAGCTCTCTAGCTTGCCAGCCGCCCCCCTCCTCCTGCTTGCTATTTTGGAACCGTCACTGGTGATATAAATAGCTCCTCTCCCACGGCCTGAAGCTGCTGCCAAGCTATTTTTGGTTCTGCACAGTTAAAAATAGCTTCACAGAGGTGGGAGGCAAGGGGAGTGGGAGCTGGCCTAGGGAGAGGAGACATTGGGGCATACAGAGCTTCTCAACTTGAATTAGAGTGGGCGAAATAGGATGAGCCCTTCTCTTCCCCCTCCCTTGTCCCTTTCTAGACCCTTCTTTCCTTCCAGAGGGCCTTCCCTCCAGCCCATTCTGGAAAAATGCAGGGGTTCCCTTGAGCTCATTCTTCTCTCATGCTTATTTTACTCCTCCAGCTCAGAAACCTTGGGCCCCTAAAACCCCCTCCCATATTCGTCCTTGGAGGAGAAGTGGACTGCTAACTGGGGCCTCACTCTGAGGCCTGTGTGAACTCAAGCTCTATTTTGATGTCCAGGCAGACCATGGCCAAATTACTTCCCGGGTTTTTTTGTTTTGTTTTCTTTTGTTTTTTTCAGAACCATGGACAGTGGTCAGTGCCCCATTCTTTCACTGCCTCTCTATTCAGCTCGCTGGAGACTGGCTGGGCCCCACCAACAGATAGTCTTTATCATGGAAAGGGGTACTAAGATTATCTCCCAGCCAGGGCTAAAGCATCGGTGGGTGAAGAAATCAGGAACGCTGCCCTGGATTTTCGTACAAGAACGGGGGTCCAAAGATCAAGGGCTTGTCCAAACAGAAGTTTGAGGGAGGGGTGGGTGGGTACATCAGGGGTCAGATAGAGATGGGAGTGGAACAGAGATGTACTTCCTGAAGGAAGGATTTCTCTGTAATCCAGATAAATAGGGTTAGAGACAGTGGCAGACGGACAGACAAACACCTCTTCCCTTCATCTCAGCCGTGCCATTGAACACAGGATGGATGATGGAGATGGCCCCAACCTCTGCCAAAATGGTACAAAAGGTCATGACTGGATGCCCAGTCACCCTCTTCTGAGGGTGCCTTAACCCTTCTCCTCAGCTGTCTTCTGCTCCCACTCTGCCTCTCTTGCCACCACCATTTCCCATGGGGACAAGGAGGTCCTTGAACCCAAATTTTGCTTCTTGGTGTCAAAGTTTATCCCCACCCTTCCTATGTGACTTTCTACAATCAGGTCAATCCCTCTCCCTCCAATTTTTAGGTGGTCTTATTTTCAGCCTCTTAGTGATTTCACACAGATCCTTATTCTACCGTAAGATTTCACATAAAATGTCCCGTAGACCACTTCTTCTTCTTTTATGGGATTCTAGGAGAAAGAAAGGCGCCCCTCAGCCCCTGTAGAGATCAATCATCTGTGCTGGAAAGAAAAAAAAAAGAAAGAAGGAGATAGAGGGCAAAGGTGACATGATGTGGAGACAAAACTGATGAAGAGAGGAAGGGAGTCTCGAGAGAGCAGAAGGGGGAACGTTTTGGGGGAGGTACAAAGCTGAGAAAGACCACCAAGCAGGCAATGGGGTTCAGAAACTAGTCGGGGCCGAAGGAG
The DNA here is from genome assembly GCF_003265705.2 of Callorhinus ursinus. Classification (NCBI taxonomy): domain Eukaryota; kingdom Metazoa; phylum Chordata; class Mammalia; order Carnivora; family Otariidae; genus Callorhinus; species Callorhinus ursinus. The sequence continues at coordinate 4,868,652 of NW_027397113.1, read as the reverse complement.
GAGGATGTGGAGGGTTGAAGGTTAAGAGACAGAACAAGGAGTCCTAGCGCCGAAGATGGGGAGGGGGTTGGAGAGGGGTATGGCGGACAGCCCGACGGAGTTACGGGGTTCCTGGCAGGTGCGGGGATCTCGGAGGGTGCAGCACAGCCCCCTCGTTTCTTTGCTGCTTCCTTATTTTCCCCGCCAGAGACGGGGGGAGCCCTCCGGAGCGGTGCGGAGGCAGCCAGGCCCCGCCCGCTGCCGCCGCCGCGGCAGCCGCCGGAGGATTCCTGTCCTAATATGGAGCTGGGATTCCCCCGGCCCCGCCCCCGCCCCCGGCCCGCCGGGAGACCGAGGCTTGCAGTCGGGCGGGGGGAACCGCTCGCTTTGGGGGCTGGCAACGGGGTGGGGGAAGGGGTACCTAGGTGCAGACCCAGATCCTCACGGTGCCTTGGGCCCCTGCCTCAGTTTCCCCTGTTAGTGGCTGCAGTTAATTAGTTGACAGGGAAACCGAGAATGACTGCAGACTACAGCGTTGGTGTTGGTATTCCTATTCTTGGCTGTGGGAAAATAGAACCAAGGCCAAATTCAGGGGGTCCCTCTCCCTCAGGACCCCCTTTTCACCCCACCCTAGAGACTTGGACTTCCATGTAATGCCCCCTGCTAAATGCCAAGGCCCGGGTTTTGAAAGGGTGGGGGGAGGAGATTTGTTCTTTGAAAGTGACTAAGGGAATCCCAGATTGAGTAATCCCTAGAGAGAAACCCCAGCTGCGACCTATCCCGCAGAGGCCGAGGAGGGTACTTCTCCCACATGTGAACGTGACCTTTGTCTGGCAAATAGCAAGGAGGAATTTGTAGACTACCTGCTCCTCCCCCATTTCCTTATCTTCTGAGAAAAATCGATGTTGGAAACAGCCCCTCCCTCCTCTCTACAGACTCTCCTGCCCGGGGCTTCAGACTGCCTTAACCCTTGCCCTGTCCCTTCCCTCAGCTGAACACATTTGGACCCCTGGGTCCCTGCACCCCCTTTCAGGCTTTCCTAATGCAGCGCCTGCTTCTCGGCTCAGCTGCCGCCAGCCGCGGCCCCCTCCGCAGCCTCCGTTCTCCCCCTCCTCCTGTCCCCCCTCCCGCTCTCATTCTACGTCATGGGATGACGTCGGGAGCCAGGGAGGGAGGAGGAGCTCTCCCCCCTCCCCAGCCAGCGGCTCCCGCTGCAGCTTGCTTAGCCCAGCCTCCTGCTTTCCCGCCCCCCCTTTCTCCAAAGCGAGCCCCCCACGCCTAGCAGGAGCTATATAAGGCGGAACGAAGCAGGCGACGGGGGCAGCGCAGCCGAGCGGAGCCCAGGAGAGGAGAGAGAAGGAGAGAGAGAGCCTGAGCGAGAGACGGGGAAGCAAGAAGCAAGAAGCCACCGGTGCGTCGAGTCGGGAACGCAGGTGTTCGGAGCACCGGAGCTGGAGCTCTGCAGCCGCTAGTCATGTACCGCTCCACCAAGGGCGCCTCCAAGGCGCGCCGCGACCAGATCAACGCTGAGATCCGGAACCTCAAGGAGCTGCTGCCTCTGGCCGAAGCGGACAAGGTCCGGCTGTCCTACCTGCACATTATGAGTCTTGCTTGCATCTACACCCGCAAGGGCGTCTTCTTCGCTGGAGGTGAGCAAACTGGGGCTGCTGGAGACCGGGGTCAATGGAGCTAAGGGAACCCACGGAGACTGCTGCATGTCTAGGGCAGTGTGGTGGAGAGCTGGGGAGAGAAGGGAGACTTAAGGAACTCAGGACTTCCTACTTTTCCTCACGAGCTCTGTTCAGACCTCACCTTAGTTCTGAATGAGGGTAGGAGCCTGGATAGGGTCCCCGGTGCCAGAATCACGGGAGGAGGAGAGCCAGGACAGAATGGCCCTAGTTCCCACAAGCGCAGAGGCTTTCCAGGAGCCCGGGGAGGGAAGCCTGGGAAGTTGCGGGGATGGAGTCACCAAAACCCGGGCAAGTGCATCCATGGATCTCTGCGCTGAAATTGGGCGCTTCTTCAGCCTTTGAAGCGCTGTCCGCGGTGCTGACAGCACCACCGGGTTGCAAGGCGCTGCTCGCGGTGCTGAACGCCCAGTCGGCTTTTGAGCGCTGTCCGTGGGTCTGAAATTCGGGGCCAAGAAAGACCTAGCCCCGACTTAGAAGTCAAAGGGCTCTCGGGCTAGGGAGATCCAGCAACAGGTTCCCTGGGCAAGAGCTGTAGGCAACGGGTCAACAGGTGTGTGTAAAAGCAGGTTCATGAAAAATTCCTCTGAATTTTCTGAAACGCAGTCCATGCTTCCTCACTCATGCTTTGCCTCCCAGTTTTACTCCTGACCCACCATGTCTTCTTACCCTGCAGGCACTCCTCTGGCAGGCCCCACAGGACTTCTCTCATCTCAAGAGCTTGAAGACATAGTGGCGGCACTACCTGGATTTCTACTTGTGTTCACAGCTGAGGGGAAGCTGCTATATCTGTCTGAGAGTGTGAGCGAACATCTGGGCCACTCCATGGTGAGTGGTGAGGGTCCTCTCAGTTTGGGCTGGGGCACATATGGGACACAATGAGCTTTCCACTTTTGAGAATCTGAGAATTACTGGGGAGGGGAGGTTAGACCCTGACAGATGCTGTGTGCCAAGGATTGGCTCTTGCTGCCTTCACTAAATGTCACCTCATCTCTTCTTCACCTTTCTCCAGGTGGACCTGGTTGCCCAGGGTGACAGTATCTACGACATCATCGACCCAGCTGACCACCTAACTGTGCGCCAGCAGCTCACCCTGCCCTCTGCCCTGGACACTGGTAAGAACTCCCTTCTCCCTCCCTCAGTCAAACCTCCTTCCTGCTTCCCTGATCCTCCCTATGTGCTATGTCTTTCAACCATCCACTCTCTTATCAGCTTTTCTCTCCATTTACCTAGATCGCCTCTTCCGCTGTCGCTTCAACACCTCCAAGTCTCTCAGGCGCCAGAGTGCAGGCAACAAATTAGTGCTTATTCGAGGCCGATTCCATGCTCATCCACCTGGGGCTTACTGGGCAGGAAACCCTGTTTTCACAGCTTTCTGTGCCCCACTGGAACCAAGACCTCGCCCTGGTCCTGGCCCTGGCCCTGCCTCACTCTTCTTGGCCATGTTCCAGAGCCGTCATGCTAAGGACCTGGCCCTACTGGACATATCCGAGAGGTAAGCCCAGAATGTTCAGACTCCAGGAAGAAGGCAAGCCAGAGATGAGGGGACCCTAGATTCTGGAGTCAGGGGCAGGGAGGATGGGGTGTAAGGGGACAGAGGACCTGGGAGGGAGTGAGATGCCTGGGTATAAAGCAGGGAAAACAGAAAGCTGACCTCACCCTTTCCACCTTCCCAGTGTCCTAATCTACCTGGGCTTTGAGCGCAGTGAACTGCTCTGTAAATCATGGTATGGACTTCTGCACCCCGAGGACCTGGCCCACGCTTCTGCTCAACACTACCGTCTGTGTGAGTGTCCAGAGAGGCTGGGGGACAAGACAGGGAGCTGGGAAAGGTGATGGGAGGCCCAACCAAGAAGGGCTGTGGTCAAGACTTAAGCTGGGGAGATACCAGAGGCCAATAATTTTGGATACTACAGGGTGAACATTAGGGTGAGGAGTCAAAGTGAGAATAGAATCAGAACTGGGGGACTCCAAGTGGTGAGGTCAAGGTGGGGAGCTGAGAGGTGCAGGTCAGGGTAGTCAGAAATAGAGATGTCATCGATATCCCAGTTCAGTGGAGAGGTCAGCAAGGGGGGAGTTTAAGTGGTGTTGCCTGAAGGACATCCTAACTCTGCATCTCTTCTTTCCCTTCAGTGGCTGAGAGTGGAGATATTCAGGCAGAGATGGTCGTGAGACTGCAGGCCAAGCCTGGAGGCTGGGCATGGATTTATTGCCTGTTATACTCAGAAGGTCCAGAGGGCCCTATTACTGCTAATAACTACCCAATCAGGTGAGCTGCAAGGCAGGGGCTTGGAGGACAGCTGAGGTGGACATAGAGGAGATACAAATCAGGAAACTTCTCTGGGAAAGACCACCAGACCCTTACCATCTGCCTCTTCTCTCCTTTCCAGTGACACGGAAGCCTGGAGCCTCCGCCAGCAGCTGAACTCTGAAAACACCCAAGCAGCCTATGTCCTGGGCACCCCAAACATGCTGCCCTCATTCCCTGAGAACATCCTCTCCCAAGGGCAGTGCTCCAGCCCCAACCCACTCTTCACCCCAGCCCTGGGGGCTCCCAGAAGCACCAGTTTCCCTAGCGCTCCAGAGCTGGGTGCTGCCTCAACATCAGAAGAGCTTCCCCAATCCCAAAAAGAGCTGGGCTTTAGTTACCTGGCATTCCCGTCTGGCTCTGAGCCTTCTCTTCAAGCAGATCTGAGCAAGGATCTTGTGTGCACCCCACCCTACACACCTCACCAGCCAGGAGGTTGTGCCTTCCTCTTCAGCCTCCATGAGCCCTTCCAGACTCACTTGTCCACTCCGTCCAGCTCTCTCCAAGAACAGCTGACTCCAAGCACTGCAACCTTTTCTGATCAACTGACGCCCAGCAGTGCAACCTTCCCAGATCCACTGACTAGCCCACTTCAAGGCCAGCTGACCGAAACCTCAGCCAGAAGCTATGAAGATCAATTGACTCCCTGCACCTCTGCCTTCCCAGACCAGCTGCTTCCCAGCACCGCCACCTTCCCAGAGTCTCTGGGCAGCCCTGCCCATGAGCAGCTGACTCCTCCCAGCACAGCATTCCAAGCACACCTCAACAGCCCCAGCCAAACTTTCCCAGAGCAACTGAGTCCCAATCCCACCAAGACTTACTTCACCCAGGAGGGATGCAGTTTTCTCTATGAGAAGTTGCCCCCAAGTCCTAGCAGCCCTGGTAATGGGGACTGCACGCTCCTGGCCCTAGCCCAGCTGCGGGGCCCCCTCTCTGTGGACGTCCCTCTGGTGCCCGAAGGCCTGCTTACACCTGAGGCCTCTCCAGTCAAGCAGAGTTTCTTCCACTACTCTGAGAAGGAGCAGAATGAGATAGACCGCCTCATCCAGCAGATCAGCCAGTTGGCTCAGGGCATGGACAGGCCCTTCTCAGCTGAGGCTGGCACGGGTGGGCTGGAGCCACTTGGAGGTCTGGAGCCCCTGGACTCCAACCTGTCCCTGCCGGGGGCTGGTCCCCCTGTGCTCAGCTTGGACCTGAAACCCTGGAAATGCCAGGAGCTGGATTTCCTGGCTGACCCTGATAACATATTCCTGGAAGAGACGCCCGTGGAAGACATCTTCATGGATCTCTCTACCCCAGACCCCAATGGGGAATGGAGTTCAGGAGATCCTGAGGCAGCGGTCCCAGGAGGGGCCTCAACGCCTTGCAACAACCTGTCCCCAGAAGACCACAGCTTCCTGGAGGACCTGGCCACATACGAAACCGCCTTTGAGACAGGTGTCTCAGCATTCCCCTACGATGGGTTTACTGATGAGTTGCATCAACTCCAGAGCCAAGTTCAAGACAGCTTCCATGAAGGTGAGTCCAGCCAAAATGTTCAGGAACTCAAGTCCCTGTCTTGCCAATGAGATGCTTGTATAATTAGATGAGTAAAAATTCCCCTTTCCGTACCTTAATTTTATTAATGGGATAACAACACCTGCTGCCCAGGATAGCAGTGAAGATAAGAACTAGTAAAAAAAAAACTTAGCATAGACATTCTGAACAAGTAGGCCTAGAGGGCAGGGGTCAATGATGCAGCATAAAGTGCAAGAGAATCCTTGGTTAGTGGCTTGTGCTTCTTAACTCTGTGAGGAACCTAGATCAGCCATCACAATCCATTTCACAGATGAAGAAAATCAAAGTCCCAGAGTTAAAGAAACTTGCTTAAGGTCATACAACAAATTGATGGAAGAGGGATTTGAGTTCTATCTCAGTATTCTTATCTCCTAAAGAGAATACAGAGCAAGAGTTTGTAAGAGTTTGGGAAAGAAAGAAAGTGAAACTCAGGCCCTGGCCCATCAGAGGCTCCTTGCCCATGGCTCCCTCCTTTCCAGAACTAGAGTCATAGTTTCATTCCATCCACCCAGATGGCTCCCTTATCTTGCTGAGCCTCTGGTGATCACTCAGTCATTGGACCAACATATTTGAAGCCGTGCTATGTGCCAACAGCATGCCACATCCTCAACCTATCTTTCCTAATGAACTTACTGACTGTACCCTCTCTCTCTCTCTGCAGATGGAAGTGGAGGGGAACCAAGGTTTTGAATAAGTCTGTGACTTAACGTCGTCAAGTATGGCATATTGTCATCAAGACGTGGAGCCGCTCTCCACCCCCCCGGGACTGTTGGGGGGATTCTGGGGGCCGGAGGGGGATATATCTGATTCCCCAGGCCCTGCAGGATTTGGGGGGGGGAGGTGGGAGGGCAAGGGAGGGGAGCTTCTTTTTAAAATTTAGAGACTTCAAGCAATCCCAGTTTCCATTTCAATCTGTATTCACTCGTAGTGAGTTTCCTTGAATGGGATTTCAAGCGGAGAATGGGGGAGTCTCACTTCCCCACCCCCCGCACTACCCCATGGGCCTGGGCCAGTTCTCCACTCCTGGGGGCCAAGCCACCCCTGGGCCTTGGTGGGGGAAAGGCAGCGCCCACCTGGGCCAGCCAGTGCCCTCAGGGGCTCTTGACACCCACGTAGAATTCTCTACACACCAGTAACGGGATTTCAATTCCGATGGACTCTGCCGCCCTGGCGGCCCTTCTTGTGACTTTTGCGCCCCGCGCCTGGGGTGGGGGGCGCGAAGAGACGCTACGTTCCTTTCCGATGGAGGAAGGCAGACCTGCCACTGTCACACGTGTGCTTGCACGAGTGCGTGTACCTGGTGCGGGACTCACCCGGCTGCCAGACTGCCTGGGCCTGCCCAGGTGGCCACTGCGTGGTGCTGCGGTGACTTTGTAGCCAACTTTATAATAAAGTCCAGTTCGCCTTTTTGGTACCACTGGTGTCGTGCACCGCTGTGAAAAGGGAAGAGTGGGCATCTGAGAAGGTTGGGAGGCCCCGAGAGGAGCCTGCGGGTCAGGAGGCAAAGTCTGGACCAACTGACAGCCCTGGGGTTTCTTCCTTCACTCATGCACTCATTCATTCCTTCACTCAACACGAGCGTGCAGGGTGTGGCCTACTCTGTGCTGGAAGCTAGAGAGTTTGGAGCCAAAGCAGAATGCTGCCTCTTGCCTTCAAGGTGCTCTGGCATAAAATATTAGAGGGTATCGGAGTCTCCTGCCTGCTCCAGGCTGGCAGTGCTCACAGTGTGGGAGGGAGCAGAAGGGCCTGGGGATGGGCAGGGGATTCAACCTGATATTTTCGGGGACATGGGCTTGAAGTTTCAGAACATGAGTCTGTCTTCAGCCTGGTCCTGCAGGGAAGCCACTTCCCTTTGGGACCCTGCATCTTCTCATTGGAAATGATAACCCCCTGCGTTATGTCTGCATGGGGCTTTCAGCGGACAAACAGTTTTACATCCCTTGTTCACTACCATAAAGCCTCTAGACAGGCATATGAGCACCATTTCAGGGATGAAGAAACTGAGGATCTCAGGTAACAAGTGATTTGCCCCACGCAGGTGGGCAACGTACCTATATCATCTGCATCCGAGTTCTGGGCTGTCCCCGATGTTCCCAAAGCTGGTGAATCACCATCTCGAATTGTCCCATTCCAGATTACCTGAGAAGGTCAGGCTTGGGCTGGGGCAGGGGCCCCTTCTCTTCCAGGTCTACAAGCTAGAGCAAACCCCCAACTTCTGAGTGGAATATAACTAATTGGGTCAAGAGAAAAAGCTTTCAAAAATGCTGTTTTCCTCCAAACTTGAGGGCCCAATGGCCACAGGGTATGGTGGGGGGCGTGGGAGAATGAAAACTAGGAGACAGAAAGACCTGGGTTCAAATCCCACCTCCAACAATTATTTGCTGAGTGAGACCTGAGCCTCAGTTTCTTCACGGGTAAAACGGGACTGAAGAAAAAGGCGCTAACCTCTCAAAGCTGCTGCTAGAACTCGATTGGGTCTTTATAAGGTGAGGAGAACAGAACAGACTTAACTTATTAAAGTGAGTTAGAAGGCACTGGTGACCACCAAGTCTCAGAGAAGTTTCTTTCTCAAGGAGAAGAAGGACACTCCAATCTTCCTCCAGTGAAATATGGGGCGGGACTCCAGGAGCTGAGGTCATGACACGGAGAATCCCCTAAACTTCCTCTCATTCAAAATCCCCCAGCTCCAGGGCCATTCCCTTGAGAGGGTCCCACGGGAAGGAAGACATTCCAGGGACTTGTCACCCCTTTTCCACCTTGGATCAATCCTTGGGAGAAACAGGAAAGTGAAGTCTTGCCCTTTGCTTTCCTGTGCTCTGTCCTGCAACTTGGACAGAAGAACTGAACTGTAAGCCCCAGGACCCTGTCTTAGCTCCACTCCCCTGCTGACACCATGCACAGGGCTGAGCAGGCACACCAGAAATATTTGATGGAGAGGACAATTTCTGAAGAGCAGCCCGAGGATTTGAGTAGAAAGTCATCAATTTCTACCCCCAGCAACTTGTTCCTGAGTTCCCCAGGAGGCAAAGGGTTTTAACTCCCAGTTTCGCATCTTAAGCAAACATAAGCTCAAGACACCCACTGGAGTCCCATCTAAAAACCTCCCTGGTGGTCATGAAAAAGGAAAGAAAAATCTGAGAAGCTGTAAACAGGCAAAAGGAGCCTAAGAAAAATGACAACAAAATACACAGTGTTATTCTGGATGGGATCCTGGAACAGAAATAGAGGACAGAGGTTAAAAAAAAGAGAGAGAGGATCCTAATAAATTATGGGCTTTAGTTAATAATAATGTATCAGTATTGGCTCATTAATTGTGACAAGTGTACCAATAAGTGTAAGATGTCAATAACGGGGGTCATAATAGGCATGGAATATATTTAACATTCCTAGAAATCTAAATCTATTCTGAAATTAAAAGTTTTTAAAAAAGTAAAACCAAATAAATGAAAATTTTAAAAGTGAAAACATATTAGAAAAAAAGAAGCACCTCACTGGTGGTTTTTTGTGGTAGCAGGTGATAGTAGACTGTGCGTTTTTATGAGGAGGCACCAGGAATCATTGAGAACCCGAGATCCCCAGGAGGCACAACCATGGTCCAACACAGAGGAAAATAATACGAAAGCAAACTGCTCCCCCTGCTGGAAAGAGAGGGATCTGTTTCTGTTCCTCTCACCAGCAAGGTCCCTGTGGCTCAGAGCAGCACAGCTAAGAACAAATGGATAAACTGAGGCTGGGAGAGAGGAAAGGACTTGCCCGATGGCACTCCCAGAGTCACTGTAGAAGCCAGCTCTACTCTCAGCCAGGTCCCTTTCCACCAATACCAACTCTGCCCTGGGAGCAGAATGTAGGAGAAAGGGCTCAAGTTTTGGGATCAAAGACTGAGTTCAAGTGCTGACTCCACAGCTTCATTTTTCCATGTTTAGAGTTTTCTAACTCAGAGTGGGTGTCAGAAAAACCTTTATAAGGAGATAACATTGGGGCCTGCATCGAGCCCTGCATTGGGCTCCCTGCTCCACGGGGAGCCTGCTTCTCTCACTCCCGCTCCCCCTGCTTGTGTCCCCCCTCTCTCTCTGTCAAATAAATAAATAAAATCTTAAAAAAAAAAAAGGAAAACCTTTATAAGGAAGTAACATTGGGGTGCCCGGCTGGCTCAGTCAGTAAAGCATGCAACTCTTGATCTCAGGGTTGTGAGTTCGAACGTCCCGTTAGGTGTAGAGATTACTTTAAAATTTTTTTTAAATCTCAGGGCGCCTGGGTGGCTCAGTTGGTTAAGCGACTGCCTTCGGCTCAGGTCATGATCCTCGAGTCCCGGGATCGGGTCCCGCATCGGGCTCCCTGCTCAGCAGGGAGTCTGCTTCTCCCTCTGACCCTCCCCCCTCTCATGCTCTATCTCATTCTCTCTCTCAAACAAATAAATAAAATCTTAAATACAATAAATTTTTTTTAAATCTTAAAAAAAAATAAGGAGGTAACACTGAGCTATGTCCTAAAACATGAGAAATAGAATAAGAATGTTCCAGGCCAAAGGAAAGCAAGAGTAGAGGTGTTTAAAAGAAAGGATGTGACCTGTTTAAGGAATAGCAAGGAAATCAGTGTGGCTGAACCAAAGTCAGCAAAAGGAGGGAAAAGATTACCGAGGGCCTTCGACCATGGTAAGAAACTCAGATTTGATTTCACGTGCAATAGGAATCCATTGAGTACTCTTGAGCAGAAGAATGACATGATTACATGTTTAAGTCATCCCTCTGGCCATTGTGTGGAGAATGTAGAAACAAGAAGTAGATGAACTAAAATTCCAGAGAGGAAAGAGCCTTTTCATGTGTGAGCTGATGATCCCATCATCTTCTTCCTTGGAGAAATTTTCCTATTCTGGGTGCAGGTGGATTGGTTTAGTCCAGGCAGAGGGAATCCATTGGTAGTGAGTTTTGGGGTGGCCATCAGGGGCTGCTGTAGTGGATTGGAAATTGGATGAGCCCCCAAATGCATGGTCTGTTTTGTTAAAATTTTTGTTAAATTTTGTTGCTAAATTCTGGACTAGGGTGTGGGAAGACTGGGAGACTGAGATGAAAGATAAAAGACAAAGAGAATCCCCCCTGGTCCCATGGTGCTAAAGAAGAAAGACCCTTAAGAGGCATAGAGCCTGCCCAAACTCGTGATCAGTCTCCCCATCAAGACATTTGCCAGATTTCAAACTTGCATGGGGAAGAATGCTAAGCTCAAACCCTCTGAGGGGCAGAATGGAATTCCCCTAGTCTTTCAGAGCCAAAGAAAAATAGGCCTTTCAAACCGCAAAAGCACTTCAATGGAGGGAGAATAGTTTTTTCAACAAATGGTACAAATAAGGTATCGTTAGAGCTGGGGCGGGTGAGGGAGGGAAGAACCTTAAGCTAAGCCTCACATCTTTTACAAAAATTAGAGGAACGAAATTTATGTCTTTCAGGAATAATCATAACAGCTTTAAATGTAAAACATAATTATACTCTGGATATGGTTTAAGAGGACACGGCCATAGTAAATTAAGTTTTTATGGTGTGGACAGAGAGCTAAACAAAACAAAACAAAACAACAACATATAAAATATAAAACTTGTAGAAGAAAACACAAAAGAAAATCTTAGATACCAGGGGCTGGATGAAGAGTTCTTAGTTGTGACACCAAAAGCATAATCCATAAAAAGAAAAAAAAATTTGATAAACTGACTTCTTTGAAATTCAAAACGTTTGGTCTGTGAAACATCTTGTTCAGAGGATAAAACGACAAGCTACCCAGTAGGAGAGAATATTTGTGAATCACATATCTGACAAAAGACTCCTATCCAAAACTCTTGAGACACACAGTAAAAAAAACCAAATGATCCATTAGAAAACGGACAAAAGACATGAAGACACATCTCACCAAAGAACATATATGTATAGTAAGCCCATGAAAAGATACTCAACAATACTAACCATTAGGAAAACATAAATTAAGACCACAGTGAGATATCACTAACCACCTATCGGAACAACTAAATAATAACAATAATGATGGCAACATCAGGTGCTGGTAAGAATGTGCGGAAACTAGATCACTCACATATTGCTGCTTGGAATGTAAAATGATACAGTTACTCTGGAAAGAAATCTTGCAGTTTCTTAAAAAACTAAACATACACTTACTATACAACTCAGCAATTGTACTCTTGGGCACTTATCCAGAGGAATGAAAATCATGTCTTTCAGGAATAATCATAATGGCTTTATTTGTGATAGTGGAAACAACAAAACACCTTTCATCAGATGGATGATTAACAGACTGTGGTACATCCACACCTTGGGATACTACTCAGTAATAAAAAGGAATGAACTACTGATACACACAACAACATGGGTGGATCTTAAAAGCATTATACTGAGGGGTGCCTGTCTAGCTCAGTTGGTGGAGCATGTGACTCTTGATCTTGGGGTTGTGAGTTCAAACCCCACAGTGGGTGTAGAGATAACTTAAAAATAAAATCTTTTTTTTTTAAAAAAGGCATTATGCTGAGTGAGAAAAAAGATAATCTCAAAAGAACACATACTGTATGAATCCACTTGCATAACGTTCTAGAAATGAGAACAAAGACCTCCCTCTTACGGAGGTGGAGAACAGATCAGTAGTGGCAAGGACCAGGGATAGCAGGGGAGGAGGGTGGGGATGGGACTACAAAGGAGAGAAAGCAACCAAGATGGGAGTTGTGGGGTCTTTTATAACCAGATCTTGGAAGTGACATAACATCACTTCTGCCATAGTCTATCGGTGACATAGGCCAACCCTGTAACAATGTGGGTGGGTGTTAACGACTAAGAGGTGGGAATCTTTGGGGACAGTTTTGGAGGGTGGCTAACCACACCAACAAAGGTGTTACAAGAACATCTAAAGTATAGAAAAAGGTTGAGATGATGGAAAAAAGAGTAGTCATATTAATGTTAACCAAAAGAGAGATTAGTGTTGATAAATTTAATAACAGACACAAGAGGCTTTAAGACAGAAAGCATTACGAGACTTTTTTTTTAAAAGATTTATTGATTTATTTGAGAGAGAGAGGGAGAGAGCATGCACAAGCAGGGGGAGGGGCAGAGGGAGAGAGAGAATCCTGAAGCAGACTCCCCACTGAGCGTAGGACTCGATGCAGAGATTATGACCTGAGTCAAAATCAAGAGTCTGTCCTTAACCGATTGAGCCACCCGGGTACCCTGCGTTACAAAACTTAAGAAGTAAATGGAAGACGAAGTACTGACAGCACATTTAGACAATTCTTTTAGGTTTTACAGTGAAAGAAAACAGAGAAATGGGCCAGTAGCTAAAGGGAGATGTGAAACCAGAGAAATCGCTTGTTTCTTTAAATAATACTGGAGTCTGGGGGCGCCTGGGTGGCTCGGTCGTTAAGCTTCTGCCTTCTCCTCAGGTCATGATCCCAGCATCCTGGGATCGAGCCCCACATCGGGCTCCCTGCTCAGCAGGAAGCCTGCTTCTCCCTCTCCCACCCCACTGCTTGTGTTCCCTCTCTTGCTATGTCTCTCTCTGTCAAATAAATAAATAAAATCTTTAAAAAAATAAAAAACAATACTGGAATATGCATGTTTGCTCAAGAAAATAATCCAGGAATAATAACAGCTACTATTTATTGAGGACTTGCAATATGCTAGTCATTGTTCTGAATACTATATGTGCATTAATTCATTTAATGTTTACAACCTTTTCGTTGTGCTTACCAGCACAATGTTCCCTGTGCTTACAGATGAGTTTAAGGTACAGAGTAGTTAAGTAACTTGCCCAAGGCCACACAGCTAAGGAGCACGGAGCTCCTGTGCAGCCTGAACCATCACACCTTGCTGCATCTGGGAGAAACTGGTGACAGAGGGTGGTGGGGTAAGATGTGAAAGAGAGGGCCCTTAGCAGAGGTGAAGGGATTTGTCTCTGATGGAGCAAAAAAAAAAAGTCCGTTCTCACAGGCAGGAAGAAGAGAAGGATGGTAGGTTTGTAGATTTGGTCAAAGCTCTGGGAGTTTTCCATCTGATGGTTTCTATTTCCTCAAGTGAAGCAAGGGGCCAGCTGTGATCCTGGGCAGCACTTGGCACCACTGTTTCATTTTCTTCATCTACAAAATGGAGATAAGAGTATTCCTGAGGAAATTAAACATGAAGAGCAACTCAGCCATTCCACTTCTAAAAATTTACCCAAAAAAAGGAAGAAAGAGAGAGAGAGAGAGAGAAAGAAAGAAAGAAAGAAAGACAGACAGACAGAAAGAAAGAAAGAAAGAAAAAAGAAAGAAAGAAGAAGGAAGAAAGAAAGAAAAAGAAAGAAAGAAAGAAAGAAAGAAAAAGAAAGAAAGAAAGAAAGAAAGAAAGAAAGAAAGAAAGAAAGAAAGAAAGAAGGAAGGAAAGAAGGAAAGAAGAAAGAAAGAAAGAAAGAAAGAAAGAAAGAAAGAAAGA